>NC_090341.1:38264804-38603733 GCF_035084215.1 Heptranchias perlo | reverse complement strand
TCCTCGCCTCTGGGTGGCGCGGTTGCCCACTGGACGGGAGGAGCTTCTTTCTCCAGCGAGCATATCGTTGGGAGGACCGTGAGCCATTGGGGCGACCACGTTACAAGGCTGCTGTGGGAGAGAGGAATCGGCAGCGTTGGGAGGGACGAAGGGGAAGGGGGGGGGATATTCGGACCGAGTAAAGCACAGGCGGCCGAGGAACTTGATCACAGACCGACCCAGGAACTTGATCACAGACCGGCCCAGGAACTTGATCACAGACCGGCCCAGGAACTTGATCACAGACCGGCCCAGGAACTTGATCACAGACCGGCCCAGGAACTTGATCACAGACCGGCCGAGGAACTTGATCACAGACCGGCCCAGGAACTTGATCACAGACCGGCCCAGGAACTTGATCACAGACCGGCCGAGGAACTTGATCACAGACCGGCCCAGGAACTTGATCACAGACCGGCCGAGGAACTTGATCACAGACCGGCCCAGGAACTTGATCACAGACCGGCCCAGGAACTTGATCACAGACCGGCCCAGGAACTTGATCACAGACCGGCCCAGGAACTTGATCACAGACCGGCCCAGGAACTTGATCACAGACCGGCCCAGGAACTTGATCACAGACCGGCCGAGGAACTTGATCACAGACCGGCCAAGCCGCTGTCCACAGTAAGATTGATGTGGAGATGCCGGTGATGGACTGGGGTTGACAATTGTAAACAATTTTACAACACCAAGTTATAGTCCAGCAAAAACATTTACCTGAGGAAGGAGGAAGCCTCCGAAAGCTTGTGAATTTAAAATAAAATTGCTGGACTATAACTTGGTGTTGTAAAATTGTTTACAGTAAGATTGCAAGCTGCTTATTGACTCTATGCTGTGGCCAAGTCGGGCCGACCTCCCGGAGTACTGGGTAGAGGGGTGAACTGTCGTATGTTCGAATATTTACTGTAGTACGTCCCAGTTAATAGGAGAGAATGTGTTCGGAGATGTTGAATACTGTGTTGGTTCCATCAGTGCGGGAGAGTAAACCCAGGGCACAAAGTTGTGAGTTAAGAAACATTTCCCCTCCCTCCCATTCTGTGTCTACTTAACCGTAAATTATTATTTGGAAAATACAAACTTTTGGCAGCTTGGACCTCTTCATGACCAAGAATTAGAGATGCTAAATTACGATGGTTGGATGGCTTTTATAATAGTTGCAGTTCATCAGTGTAATTTGTTCTGCTCATACACCTGAATCTAAATTTGCAGTCGGGAGATGAGAGTATGTTACTCATTCACTGGTATAAATCTCCAGATTTTCTGTTGGATTTGTTTTGGGAAATTTGAGACTTGAGGGTCCATCTGATTTCTGATCATAAGAATGTCCACTTACAGGAATTTATAGCTTGCCAGTATGGCAACCATATTTAGTGGTCTGCTGCATCAAGACAATAGCCTGACAATTTGAACAGGCATACATGTGTAGAATTGACTTATATCCCTTAACAATGAGGTGGATGTTGGCAAGTCTATCCAAGTGATAGGACATTGATCAGTGTTAATTATTTCTGTCATCTGCCTATATTTACAGTCTTTGGCATTTAAAATGGTCCCATCTGGCAATTAACAGCAAGAGTCTTGCCTTTTTACTTTTTCCTCAAGGTGTGGGAATGGCCTGTTAGGATCTTGAAAGGCCACTCTGATAATTTTGATTGATTACAAAGGTACCATTTCTTCATCTTTTTACAAAGAAGTAACATCAAAATTCTAAATTAGCTGGGAGTGACGATCCGGATTCTTTCCCCTCAGTCTGGTTCAGTAATAACTGCAGTCGAATACATTTTAAAGTTCAGCACAACTTTAATAGCAGGGTTCTTAGTCTGCAGCATTGATTTGGACTCCTGATAGAGTCCCTCTATGCTGGCAGAGCAAGAACAAAAACATACAGAAATCCACACATTTTTATACAAATCAATCGGGTTGGAACATACTTAACGAGGGTCAACACCAATCATAAGCCGGGCATAGGTTGCCATGCGAGGTTACATTATTTCCGGCCAATCATAAGTCGTCCATGTGCTGATCATGCTGCTGTTAGACATCAAAGGGGATACTTCCTCACCTTCCAACTTGGAATGTTTTTCCCTGTCCCTTCTGTTCCTTATCTCCCAACCTGGAATGTCTTTCAACTTTGGCTAAGCTCGTTACCTATATTGATCTGCCATAAACATGGAGACATTCAGACCAGTCCTTGAATCACATCAAAGACTCTACATTGATAAGACCATGCAAACCTGCTGGCTCAGCAAACATATGGCCCAGCAGGAGGGCCAGGCCACTTGTATCAATCTCAGTTACTAACTAATTAACCCTTTCTAACCATTTTGCATTCTGCTTCTTTACCACGTAGGCATTTTAATATTTTACTAAAAACTGACCACGTAGGGATTCTCAGGAGTACCATATTGTTCTGTTCTTTTGCAATAATGTTATACAGGCCAAAGGCAAACTGAAGACTCCATGGATTGTCGTTCTCACTTAAAAGTTTTTCTTCATTGGCGTGTAATACAAGACTACAAAATCTTCACTTGCCTGGATATGCGCAGCTGCAATGACACTAAAGCTCCATACGTCCAGGACAAAGTGGTCTGCTTGATTGACAGCCCATCTCTCTCTCTCTCTCTCCTCCATCCCTCCCCTCCATCCTCCCCTCCTATAGGGGCACTGTGGCTATAGTATGCATTATCTGCAGGATGCACTGCAGAAGCTCACACAGGCTTCTTCAATGACACCTTCCAAACTTGTGACCTCCATCTTAGAAGGACAATGGCAACAGGTGCATGGGAACTTAATTACACATTGACCCAACTTGAACATATATTGCAGTTCTTTCATGGTCACTGGGTCAAAATTCTGGATCTCCCTACTGAACAGCACCGTGGGACTAACTTCACCGCATGGAGTGCAGTTGTTCAAGAAGGCAACGAAGGATGGGCAATAAATGCTGGCCTTGCGAGCGATGCCCATATCCTGAGAATTATTTTTTTCAAAAGCCAGTGGGGAGCAGTGTGCTAATAGTTTGATGCACTGATATTATGCAGTCTTTCCTTAATTTAATATTTTTTCTCTCGGTAGTTTCAATTTTTTAAACATTGAGGGGTTGATAATTGACATATTACACTATGCAGCCACAGAATAAAAACTGCATTTAGAATGCACAAATAATCCAATTTTAATTTTTTTAGTAGCAGCAAACCAGTGATTGTCAGCTATTGGTGAAGTTGTTTAGTGACTGTGCAATCTTCATGGGAAAACGTTTTTCCTATTCTGTCTCTGCAGCTGCTCACTCTTGTTGGGTTATGGTTTCTTGGGTGCTGCAAGCACTTTGATATTTTATCTACCTAGGTATTTTTGACGTGAGCTCAGGCAGTAAATCAGTGGGTTATTTGACTATGGGAGCCCTCACAACGAAGCTAGATCCTGTCCACACGGGCTACATTTATGCAGAGACTACTGGATAGTAGTCGGGAGTGGGGTCAATAGTTTGATGTTGGAGTTGCAATTGTGCAGAGGTACTTTCCACTGTAGCCCCTATTATCGGCAGTTTAGGCCTTGCTTGCAAAAGAATCCAAGGGGCACTGAGCAATCCTGGAAAATCTGATCGAATTAGCTTACTTGGCCTTTGACTGCTTTCTGGGCGAAGAATTTTTGAAAGGATCTCACTGCGGCAGTATAAAAGTCAAATTTCACAGCTCAAGATTTTCTCGGAGCAATAGGAAAGTACTTCTGTGAACAATAATCAATGACTTTGATTACAAAATCTCTTGCATAACAATATGAATTGATTTTTCTGCACTGTCTTTCACGGACACTCCCTCTTCCTTCTCGTGTCCCCTCTTCTTTTCTCGTAGAGGTTCTGTCTGTCTCCGTCTGTGTCTCAGTCTCCCTGTCGCTCATTGTGGCCCGCCTTGTTGCTCGCTCTCGATCGCCCGCTCTCTTGCGCCGGACTTAAAGTTCTATCACTTGCTTGCCTACTTATACCTGCTGCTGCGTTTCGCTTTCCATTTCCGCCTCTTGCTCATGCTCTCTTTCTCTCTCGCTTTCCTCTTTTGGTTCCTGGCAGGCGAATTGGGAATCATTTTGAGGTGGACGGAGAACCACTTATGTAGAGCAGGTAGCTGGGGAAGTACTCTCGGGTGACCAAGTGAGTGGCTAAACTGGGAGGCACCGTATAAATAGGCTCGGAAGCACTTGTGATGGATGAGCAAGTGGTGCGTGGCCACATGCTTAAGCTGATCACATGGACTGGCAAGTGGGCTGAATAACCACTCGGTGGGAGCTGAAAACAAAGTAGAGAGAATATCTTTAATCCAGTTTGCCTTCCGCTCATTCCTCCAGAAGTCATTCTTCATCTTTAATTCCTTAGCTGTTGCTATTTTTGCATCTATTGTGCCTGCTGACTGTAGCCACAACTGCAGTTGACAAGTAGAAGAACTGAAAATAGAAATGGCTAATGAGAAGATCTTAGGATGAGGACTTGATCAGCAGGGGGATGAGGGTATTTCTGGGCCTGTCAGGGAAGGCTGGAGTAAGGCTGGTCGTTGGGAATGATTCCAAGTAGGCAGGACTGTTGAGAAGGTGGTCAGGATCGGAGCATGCTGGGAACTACTTCAAGTGGCACTCGGAGCGGAGCTACAGGCGGGAGCGGACCGAGGCGAGAGCGCGGGACTCGGAGACTACGAAAGGCCCAGGCTCGAGGGCCTACCCGCACTCGGAGCGGAGATACAGGCGGGAGCGGACCTAGGAGAGACCTACGTGGGTCTTTTTCCCCAGCGGGGAAGGAGCTTCGCGGGCTTTTTCAAAGGCAGGGGGCGGGGCCAATTCATTGGTACCCGTATATAGGTGGAGCGGTTGCTAAACCCGAGACACCACACTAGTAGTGACTCCCACCTCCTCTAACCTTTTGGGGGGTAGAGGGAATTTAAAGGGTAGGTTCGTTTTTATATTTTGTTTTCAGGGACTTAACTCCTGGACCTAAGATAAATAAGAAGCAAAAAGTAATCCAAAGTGGGATGTCACCAAGGAAGAGGTAAGTGATTGGTTGGTGAGTATTTTCCTGCTGAATTTGTCTAAGGTTAGAGTTTGTGGATTCTCGGGTCTCTGTTGTGTAGTGGGGGACTGCTGTTCAGCAAGGGCCCTTGAGTATACCTTTTAATTGAAGTGAAATTGGTGGGATTCATTTAATTTGAATTAATTAGTTAAAGGGTAAGTCATGTCAGGACAGCCCAGCCTCGTGTTATGCTCTTCCTGCTCTATGTGGGAAATCAGGGACCCTTCCGGTGTCCCTGACGACCATGTGTGCGGGAAATGTATCCAGCCGCAGCTGCTGACAAACCGCATTGCGGCACTGGAGCTGCGGATGGATTCATTATGGAGCATTCGCGATGCTGAAAACGTCGTGGATAGCACGTTTAGTGAGATGGTCACACCGCAGGTAAAGGTTGTACAGGCAGGAAGTAAGTGGGTGACCTCCAGGCAGAGTAAGAGGAGCAGGCAGGCAGTGCAGGGGTCCTCTGTGGCCGTCCCACTCTCAAACAAATATACCGCTTTGGATATTGTTGAGGGGGATGACTTATCAGGGGAAGGCAGCAGCAGCCAACTTCCTGGCACCAGGGGTAGCTCTGCTGCACAGGCTGGGAGGAAAATGAGTGGAAGAGCTATTGTGGTAGGGGATTCTATCGTAAGGGGAACAGACAGGCGCTTCTGTGGCCGTAAACGTGACTCCAGGATGGTTTGTTGCCTCCCTGGTGCCAGGGTCATGGATGTCACTGAGCGGCTTCAGGGCATTCTCAAGGGGGAGGGCGAGCAGGCAGAGGTCGTGGTCCACATTGGGACCAACGACATAGGTAGGAAGGGAGATGAGGTCCTGCATCAAGAATTTAGGGAGCTAGGTAGCAGATTAAAGAGCAGGACCTCAAAGGTTGTAATCTCTGGATTACTCCCAGTGCCACGGTCTAGTGAGTATAGAAATAGGAGGATAGAACAGATGAATGCGTGGCTAAAGAGTTGGTGCAGGAGGGAGGGTTTCAGTTTCCTGGATCACTGGGCCTGCTTCTGGGGAAGGTGGGACTTGTACAAGTCGGACGGGTTGCATCTGAACCAGAGCGGGACAAATATCCTTGCGGGGAGGTTTGCTTGCACTGTTGGTGGAGGGGGGGGGGGGGGGTTTAAACTAACTTGGCAGGGGGATGGGATACAGAGTGGAGCTACAATAGGGGGTGATGTGCAGCCAAATATTGAGAAAAAAACAAGTCAGCTTGGAAGACAGGGCAAATATGTAAGAGCAAGGCTGGATGGCATCTATTTTAATGCAAGGAGTCTTGCAAATAAGGTGGATGAACTGAAGGTGTTGATAAACACATGGGAGTATGATATTGTTGCTGTCACAGAGACATGGTTGAGGGAGGGACAAGACTGGCAGCTCAATATTCCGGGGTACAGAATCTTCAGGCGAGACAGAAGGGGAGGTCGCAATATTAATTAAAGAATCAATTACTGCCATAAGGAGGGATGATATATTAGCAGGTTCCTCAAATGAGGCCATATGGGTGGAGCTTAAAAACAAAAAGGGGGCAAGCACTTTGATGGGAGTGTACTATAGACCCCCAAACAGTCAGGGGGAGATAGAGGAACAGATATGCAGGCAAATCTCAGAAAATTGTGCAAATAATAGGGTAATAATAGTGGGGGATTTCAACTTCCCCAATATTAACTGGGATACTCAGAGTGTAAAAGGCTTAGAGGGTACAAAATTCTTAACGTGCATCCAGGAGAGCTTTTTGAGCCAGCATGTAGAAAGTCCTACAAGAGAGGGGGCGGTACTGGACCTAATTCTAGGGAATGTGGCCGGCCAAGTGGAAGAAGTGCTAGTAGGTGAGCACTTTGGTGACAGTGACCATAATTCGGTGAGATTTAAGGTGGTCATGGAAAAGGACAGGGAGGGGCCAGAAATAAAGGTTCCAAATTGGGGGAAGGCCGATTTTAATCGGATAAGGCAGGATCTGGCCAAAATGGACTGGGATCAGCTGCTTGTAGGAAAATCCGCATCGGAGCAATGGGAGTCTTTCAGAAGGGAGATTGAGACCATACAATGGCAACATGTTCCCGTAAAGGTCAAGGGTGGTTCCAAGAACTGCAGGGAACCTTGGATGTCAGGGGATATAAAAGAATGGATTAGGAAAAAAAGGAGGGCTTTTGGCAGATACAAAAGGCTAAGGACGGAGGAAGCCCTAGAGGAGTACAAAAAGTGCAGGGGGATACTTAAAAAGGAAATTAGGAGATCAAGGAGGGGCCATGAAAAAACACTGGCGAGCAAAATAAAGGAAAATCCTAAGATGTTTTATAAGTATATTAAGGGTAAGAGGATAACTAGGGAAAAAATAGGGCCCATTAGGGACAAAAATGGCAATCTGTGTGTGGAGCCGGAAGATGTAGGAGGGGTTCCAAATGAATTTTTTGCTGTTTTCACCATGGAGAAGGACGACGTAGACAGAGAAATACGACAGGGGGACTGTGATATACTCGAACATATTAACATTGAGCGGGAGGAGGTATTGGCGGTTTTAGCAGGCCTAAAAATGGATAAATCCCCAGGCCCGGACGAAATGTATCCCAGGCTACTGTGTGAGGCAAAGGAGGAGATTGCGGGGGCTCTAACACATATATTCAGAACCTCTCTGGCCACAGGGGATGTGCCAGAGGACTGGAGAACCGCTAATGTAGTACCATTATTCAAGAAGGGGAGTAGGGAAAAACCGGGGAACGACAGGCCGGTGAGCCTAACATCAGTGGTAGGAAAATTATTGGAAAAAATTCTGAAGGACAAAATTAGTCTCCACTTGGAGAAGCAAGGATTAATCAGGGATAGTCAACATGGCTTTGTCAAGGGAAGATCATGTCTGACTAATTTGATTGAATTTTTTGAGGGGGTGACTAGGCGTGTGGATGAGGGTAACGCAGTGGATGTGGTATACATGGATTTCAGTAAGGCCTTCGATAAAGTCCCGCACAGGAGACTGGTCAAGAAGGTACGAGCCCATGGAGTCCAGGGTGCCTTGGCACTTTGGATACAAAACTGGCTTAGTGGCAGAAGGCAGAGGGTGATGGTCGAAGGTTGTTTTTGTGACTGAAAGCCTGTGGCCAGTGGGGTACCACAGGGATCTGTGCTGGGGCCCTTGCTGTTTGTGGTCTACATTAACGACTTGGATATGAATGTAAAAGGTATGATCAGTAAGTTCGCTGATGATACAAAAATTGGTAGGGTGGTAAATAGCGAGGAGGATATAGATGGGTTGGTCAGATGGGCGGAACAGTGGCAAATGGAATTTAACCCGGAAAAGTGCGAGGTGATGCACTTTGGAGGGACTAACAAGGCAAGGGAATACACAATGAATGGGAAGACCCGAGGCAAGACAGCGGGTCAGAGGGATCTTGGTGTGCAAGTTCACAGATCCCTGAAGGCGGCGGAACAGGTAGATAAGGTGGTAAAGAAGGCATATGGGATACTTGCCTTTATTAGCCGAGGCACAGAATATAAGAGCAAGGAGGTTATGATGGAGCTGTATAAAACACCGGTTAGGCCACAGCTGGAGTACTGTGTGCAGTTCTGGTCGCCGCACTACAGGAAGGATGTGATCGCATTGGAGAGGGTGCAGAGGAGATTCACGAGGATGTTACCAGTGCTGGAGCGCTTCAGCTATGAAGAGAGACTGGGAAGATTGGGTTTGTTTTCCTTGGAGCAGAGGAGACTGAGGGGGGACATGATTGAGGTGTACAAAATTATGAGGGGCACAGATAGGATGGATACGAAGGAGCTTTTTCCCTTCGTTGAGGGTTCTATAACAAGGGGGCATAGATTCAAGGTAAAAGGCGGGAGGTTTAGAGGGGATTTGAGAAAGAACTTTTTCACCCAGAGGGTGGTTGGAGTCTGGATCTCACTGCCTGAGAGGGTTGTGGAGGCAGGAACCCTCACAACATTCAAGAAGCATTTGGATGAGCACTTGAAATGCCATAGCATACAAGGCTACGGACCAAATGCTGGAATATGGGATTAGATTAGACTGGGCTTGATGGCCGGCGCGGACACGATAGGCCGAAGGGCCTCTATCCGTGCTGTGTAACTCTATGACTCGAAGTGGTTGGTGAGGCTAAAAAACATTATTGAGAAGGGGTTGGGTTATCCGAGCATCAGCAAAACCAAACTTGAAAGGAGGTGCTTGTCATGAGTGTTAATAGATTGCAACTAATCAAGATGAATGAAGGCAATTATAGTTTTATTTTTTAAAAAAGCTAATAATTGAAGCTCCAGGTTCCTAAAACAAGCATAGGTTTCTGTGACAAAATGTTCCAAGAATTTACAGCATTGTTCAGGCAACTCTGACCAAGAATAAGAATGTTGTTAAGAATTTGTAATGGATTTCTTATGTTCTGAAAGTTAATTTGACTGGTAAATGTTCAGCTGGGGAAAAAAAAATTGGATTGATTTAATTGGTTGGCTCCAGCTGCTTGCTGGATTGGTAACTTCAATGATGGAATGGTTTGATTGCTGACTTGTTTACCCAATTATTAATGGTATTTACCAATTGAATTGAACTACTTTGATTTGTCACCATTTAGTGAGTTGAATATTTGGTGATTTAACTTAAGTCCTCATTTCAATCAATCACTACTTTTCTTTTGCCCTCCGAACATTAACCAAGTTGTCTTTGGGTTTGTTGCACTTTGGAAAGCCATGATGCGATGGACATATGCTAGGTGCAAGACATGTAATTATTTTGTCTCTATCCTCTGCCCACAGTTTACCAGTGGGTACTTCACTGTCAGTTTAGCGAGAAGCTTTTTTGAAAAAATCATCTAAAGTCAAATGAGACTAGACTTTCACAGTCCGAAGAGTCCCAAGTTGTAAGGATTCCGTACTATTTCTCCTTGATGTCACTTCATGATCATTATAAGATGAACCTTGCCACTCAGCTGGCAGAGGAGTGATTTGAGTGCCCTGGATGATTGATCTAATTGTGTTTCTGCTTCTAAATAACTGTGTTTGTATCAAAAATGATGAATAACCAATGTTTTCACAAGAGTGAAGTAATAATACCTATTGACTTCTGCAGCAATTGTTTCCAGATTTACAATTGGTCTTCCATGACTTTCAGTGGGAGGACTAAGTGCTTGTGTGAGTTCTCTCAGTGCAGATACAACTTCAACCAGGTCATATTACAAGTAACTAACACATTTCAAGATAAATCCTGGCACTTGGTTAATCCGACCCTTTGGACTAAATGTATTGTTTCTATTGTGCAAACTGGATTGACTCCACATCAAGAGTGACAAATACTGCATCCACGACATGCTAACCAAATTAACTTTGGCTCTGAGGGTCTTGGATGAAGATTTGTTCGTCAAGCACCTGGCACTGTTCATGATGGTCTTGACATTTTCTTCCCCTTCCCGAGAGGACACTAACTTTACCTTGTCGTTCTCCCCCTTTAAGACGCTCCTTAAAACCTACCTCTGTCCTAATATCTCCTTATGTGGCTCGCTGTCAAATTTTGTTGGATAACGCTCCTGTGAAGCACCTTGGGACATTTTACGACATTAAAAGCGCTATATAAATGCAAGTTGTTATTGCAAATAGAAGAGGCAACTTTATGTTGGACAGCAGAAGCAATTTCATTACGAAAGCGATTGTAGATTTTGTCATTTGTACTTGGGTGCTAATCTTTGCCAAATCAGTTCCATAGTAAATGATACTGGCAGCACTTTTTTGAAGAAAGGAAATCCATCAATTAAAACAAGTTGGCTAAGTAATAAGAATCATTTTCGTATTAAGGTACACCTGATGTGGAGATAGGATTTGCAGTGCTCCCTAATATTCAGGCTGCCTTGTCAGGGTTATAATGCTGAAAATGGCTTTTTAAGAATGTGCGTGTACTTTAGATTCACGTCCTACCCCCCCCCCCCCCACTATTTTGGGGGAACTTGGCAAATCACATAAAGGTTTGTCAAAGTGCAGTAAATCTCTGCCTGAATTTTCATTAGTTCTCAATGTGAGAAGGAAAGACTGACATTTTCTAGCGCCTTTCACGACCTCAGAACGTCCCAAAGCGCTTTACAGCTAGTGAAGTGTAGTCATTGTTGTAATGTAGGAAACGTGGCAACCGATTTGCGCACAGCACAGTCCCACTGCAATAATGTCCAGATAATTTGTTTTTAGGTGTTGGTTGAGGGATAAATATTGGCTTGGACGCTGGGGAGAACTCCCCTGCTGTTCTTTGAATTAGTACCATGAGATCTTTTACATCCACCTGAGAGGGTAGACAGGGTCTCGATTTACCTCTGACAGTGCAGCGCTCCCTTAGTACTGCACTGGAGTGTCGGTCTAGATTTTTTTTGTGCTCCAGTCTTTGGAGTGGGACTTGAAAGAAGTAAAATTCATTCCTGCCACAGCTTGATTTGCTTATTTTGGAGCCGTCATTATTTGCTTTTCCCACCACAGTAATGGACCTTAGAAGCCCCATTATTAATGAGGTGCATTAGTGCTACCATCTTCCAAATAAAGGCCATGTTGTCCATTGGCTTCAACACCTTATTTAAGATGTTCTGAATCTAGGCTGCATCATCAATCAACATGTTTGTGGACGCAGTGAGTAGAACTCATAAGGTAATGTCATTGGGGACTCTGAGGGGACTGTTGTGTGTTTTAGTCAGGTTGTATTTTAGTTGGCACACTAGATTAAACCACTTGACTTGCCATTGATTGTCAAATCTCCCTCAGGAGATATGGGAATCCAAGATTTATGGCCTCTTGCTCCCATTTCCCACTTTACTTGTCAGCCTGCCAAAATTCTTGTCTTTTGAATAACTCCATTCTGTGGACTGATTATTCTTGAGTAGTAGCTTGACTGCGAGATGTAGTCCCAGTTAAGCTTTGTTTCAGTAGATTGACGGTCAAGACCAGTATGAGGTGGCTGATCTCAAAGGACCTTGATTTTAAGTCCAGAGCCTCTGCGAAGCCAATAGAAAATTACAGCATTATTTTCAGTGTCTCTTGGTAGAGCGGAATGCATTTTAAATTATTTTCCTTTCTGAGCAACTTGTCAGCAGCTATGTGCCAAATTATAAAGGTGCTGTAGAGTTCAGCATAAATCAGTGTTCCCAGTCTTCAATTTTGGACTTAGTGAGCAGAGACCTATGTATTTGTACTCCTTCAAAATGTAACCAAGATACTTTAATTAAGCCTCACACTTGGGTATTCGTTGTTGCCTTCTTAAAATATGCCGATGGCTTCGATCATTTACAGAGCTGTCCAAACTGTAATAGTACCAGAGTAACCCCATCCTTTCTTAGTTTACCACCAAACTACGGTTTGTCAAAAGAGCCTGAAACTACTTCGTATTTATATTTTTCCGGTTCTGCTCAATATTCAGCTAATTAACCTCTCCTCCAATCTGTTTACATTTCTGCCAGTTTTATTGCTCTCTTGCAATACATACCTTCTTCGACGAGTTCTATCAGCACATCTGGACTCCTCGGATAATCTTCATACGCTAAAATTTATCCAACATTTTACTTTTTATATCACAAACATACAGACTTGTGATAGGAGAAGACCAGCTGGTCCATTCAGCCTGTCCCTTCCCAGCACGGTACAACTTAGACACACCACCACCCCTCAGTCATGCAATTTCCTCCAATAGGCAAAATGCCAGAGGAAAAAAACGTGGGCCAATTTGGGGAAAAAAAACTCTGGAGAAATCCCTCTCTGACCCACAAAGGGGATCAAGTTCTCCAGCAGATCATGGTGACTGGTGACATGAGCGTCCATGGACATACCCACCTTCTACAGGTTGAAGTATCCACCACTCGCAGGAACACATCCAGCTCCCTTTTGAATGCCTGCAATGAATCTGTACTCACATGTGCCAGCAACTTATTCCAGAGGTCAGTAACCCTCTGCGAAAAGAACCTCTTGACGTCTAACCCAGTTGAAAGCTTTTGTTACTTGGACTGATGCCCCTCCAGTTCTCTCGAGCCTATCTAGCTTAAATTGCCTATCCACTGGGGACAAAATCTAATCCCTTAATTATTTTAAAGATCTCAATTGTAGCTCTATGCTGTGCTTTGGAAGCTTTATGTATGGAGTATAAAGGGTGGTTTGAGTGGCAGATATTTCACACTTGATAGCAGGATAAGACTGAATGCATAGTAATGTCGAGCAAGTGCCAGCCTGTGATCTGTATTCCAAGAGCGCACTTCTGTCCTTATACTTGACATAACGATCCTTTATCTAGGTCCTAGGAGAATCGGTCGAAGGCAAAACAAGAAAATCTGTTTTCCCAGCTGGTAGTTCTAAACTATTTACTTACTCAGTAGCCTGTCCAAAATGTTTTTAATGGAAATCTTGAGTTTGAGGAGCTCAGTTCAGCCCTTCGGCACTCTTGAGCTATAATTTGTTGGGTTTTTTTGAGAGAAACCAAGGTTAAGTACTAATAAGGTAGGTGATGACCAAGGTTGAAAAGATTAAAGGGGAGCCAAATATATTAGGACCTGAGAGGTGATAGCAAGCTTCAATTTTAGAAGTCTGAAAATTGTAGAAGGGAGGGAAGATTGAAGGAAGTTAAGAGTGCCACACTTGGAGGTCTGAGGGAAAAAGTGAGTTAGAGTAAGAGACTGCCATGAATCTTCATTTTAACATGGTAGGCAGGAGGGAGAGTGTATAGGTTATTGTATGTGGGGCAAAGGAGGAACAAAAGGAAATTGAGACTCGCACTATTTGGAAATTGGAAAAAGACAAGTCATGTGGGTGGGGTGGTGGTGGTGGTGGAAGAAGTTGGAGGTGACAGAGGGATCACTTATCAAACAGCAATTTTTTTTCTTCTATCCAGTAGGCAAGACAAGTGGTGGTCGAGCTGTCCCAGACCCGGGAGCAGTATTGAAGTCTTGCATAGACTTGGGTTTTTGAATGCTTAGAGTTATTGAAGGTGGGGGGGGGAATACTTCAGAAGAAAGAGGAACCCATACTTCTTGGAAGCAGCTTTAGCAATGGAAGAAATGTGAAAATTGTTGACATCAGAGGATTAGTGAGGCCAAGAATATCAATTGATAAAGGTGTAAGTTTGGAACCAGCGAAGGAAAGAGACAATGGCTATTTGTTGGACATGAGAGATGAGAAGAGACACTTGAAGGATTGAAATAAACAAGATCTATGAAACTGCTGATTAACTTTATGTAGTAAACCAGGAAATCCTCTAGGGCCTTGATCATGGTCAGATAGAGGACATTATCGTGTTTTTAGCGGGGCTTGTTGTAACAGGCCAAGATTGGGTTGGGGGGGAGGGTGGCGAGGGGCAGGGAGTCTGGACAATTAGGGCCATAGCACAACGAATGATGGGGAGACTGAATAGCAAGTATTACAAGTTATCGATGCAGATATTGCTGTTGCACTATAGGCATTATCTCTAGGTGTTACGGATGTCATAAAAGCTTTACTAAATAGCGGCAACAAGAAACGGGCATGACAAACTGGAAGTATAAAGAATTTAAATCTATAAAAGAGAAACATTCAGAACGTTCTTGTGCTGTAACAAAGAAAGAAAGACTTGCATTTATATAGTGCTTTTCACGACCACAGGACATTCCAAAGTTCTTTACAATTAATGAAGTACTTTTGAAGTGTAGTCACCGTTGTATTGTAGGAAATGCGGCAGCTAATTTGCGCGCAGCAATGTGATAATGACCAGATAATTTTTTTTTAGTGGTGTTGGTCGAGGTGCAAATGTTGGCCAGGACATTGGGGATAACTTCGAAATAGGGCTATTGGATCTTTTGCATCCATCTGAGAGGGCAGACGGGGCCTTGGTTTAATGTCTCATCGGAAAAACGGCAGCTCCAACAATGCAGCACTCTCCCAGTACTGCATTGGAGTATCAGCCTGGATTTTGTGCTCAAGTCTCTGGGGTGGGACTTGAACCCTCAACCTTCTTACTCAGAGGCAAGAATGTAACCAACTGAGCCACGGCTGATACTTGAGAGATTTACTTCTGTGTTTCCATGTGCTGATCAAAGTTTATATTGGTATTTTTAATAATGTGAAGGTTGAAGCTGTTAATCAGTTGTAAACAATTTTACAACACCAAGTTATAGTCCAGCAATTTTATTTTAAATTCACAAGCTTTCGGAGGCTTCCTCCTTCCTCAGGTAAATGTTCAGGAGCTCCTCGAAGCCTACGCATTTATACATATAGAACAATACATGGTGTTTACAGAATGCCCCTGCAACTGCCCGTTGCCAAGGCAATCACCGTGTTCAGACAGAGAGGTGTCACCTGCAGAACCCCCGAATACACATTCAACAAAAAAACAAACAGGAAAAAAAACAGAGAGGCAGAAACATCCGGAAGGCAGAGAAAGCCAGCAAATGACCCATTATATTAAAAACAGATAGCTTTTGTTTGCTGGTGGGGTAACGTGTAGCGTGACATGAACCCAAGATCCCGGTTGAGGCCGTCCTCATGGGTGCGGAACTTGGCTATCAATTTCTGCTCGACGATTTTGCGTTGTCGTGTGTCTCGAAGGCCGCCTTGGAGTACGCTTACCCGAAGGTCGGTGGCTGAATGTCCATGACTGCTGAAGTGTTCCCCGACTGGGAGGGAACCCTCCTGTCTGGCGATTGTTGCGCGGTGTCCGTTCATCCGTTGTCGCAGCGTCTGCATGGTCTCGCCAATGTACCATGCTCTGGGGCATCCTTTCCTGCAACGTATGAGGTAGACAACGTTGGCCGAGTCACAGGAGTATGAACCATGCACCTGGTGGGTGGTGTCCTCTCGTGTGATGGTGGTATCTGTGTCGATGATCTGGCATGTCTTGCAGAGGTTACCGTGGCAGGGTTGTGTGGTGTCGTGGACGCTGTTCTCTTGAAAGCTAGGTAATTTGCTGCGAGCGATGGTCTGTTTGAGGTTGGGTGGCTGTTTAAAGGCGAGTAGTGGAGGTGTGGGGATGGCCATAGCGAGGTGTTTGTCCTCATTGATGACATGTTGAAGGCTGCGGAGAACATGGCGTACTTTCTCCGCTCCGGGGAAGTACTGGACGACAAAGGGTACTCTGTTGGTTGCGTCCCGTGTTCGTCTCCTGAGGAGGTCTATGCGATTTTTTGCTGTGGCCCGTCGGAACTGTCGATCGATGAGTCGAGCGTCATATCCCGTTCTTACTAGGGCGTCTGTTAATCAGTAATACTGGACGCATTGTGGTTACAAGAATATAAATTGAGGAGAAGTTAGCTCCGGAGTGCGGCAGGACAGAGTGAAGCAACTGTGAGTGTGGGAGTTCGGTGAAGTGGGGGAAGGAGGTGCTGCTTTGCCTTGCTTTTCCTAACTTTTTCTGCAGAGCGGCAGCGGACTTGAGCGGCAGAAGAGTGAGATTGGGGAATAAAAGCAGCAGCGGACCTGCAACAAGAGAAAACTACTGTGCGATGTCACAGGTGAGGCAGGAGAGTCTGAGAGGTGAGCACAGTATAAAAGGAGAGACAGAGAGTGGGAGGAGAGTCTGAGAGTCTAAGGCAAGTCATGGCAGCAGAGCTCGCACCCGTGATATGCTCCTCCTGCACTATGTGGGAAGTCATGGACACTACCAGTGTCCCTGGCGACCATGTGTGCAGGAAGTGTGCCCAGCTGCAGCTACTGGCTAACCGTCTTTTGGAGCTGGAGCTGCGGGTGGATTCACTGTGGAGCATCCGCGATGCTGAGACTATCGTGAAGAGCACGTTCAATGAGGTGGTCACACCACAGGTAAAGATTACGCAGGCAGAAAGGAAATGGGTGACCGCCAGGCAGAGTAAAAGGACCAGGCAGGTAGAGCAGGAGTCCCTTGGGGCCATCTCCCTCTCAAACAGATATTCTGCTTTGGATACTGTTGGGCGAGATGGCTTATCAGGGGAAAGCAGCAAGAGCCAAGTTCGGGGCACCACGGGTGGCTCTGCTGCACAGGAGGGGAGGAAGAAGAGTGGCAGGGCTATAGTGATAGGGGATTCAATTGTAAGGGGAACAGATAGGCGTTTCTGTGGCCGCAAACGTGACTCCAGGATGGCATGTTGCCTCCCTGGTGCTTGGGTCAAGGATGTTGTGGAGCGGCTGCAGGACATTCTGGAGGGGGATGGTGAACAGCCAGTAGTCATGGTCCATATCGGTACCAACGACATTGGTTTAAAAAGGGATGAGGTCTTGCAAGGTGAATTTAAGGGATTAGGAGATAAATTAAAAAGCAGGACTTCAAAGGTAGTGATCTCAGGATTACTACCAGTGCCATGCGCCAGTGAGTATAGGAACAGGAAAATAGACCGGATGAATGTGTGGCTGTAGGGATGGTGTAGGAGGGAGGGATTTAGATTCCTGGGACATTGGGACCGGTTCTGGGGAAGGTGGGACCTGTACAAGCGGGACGGGTTACACCCGAGCAGGACCGGGACCAATGTCCGCATGGGGATGTTTGCTAGCGCTGTTGGGGAAGGTTTAAATTAGAGTGGCAGGGGGATGGGAACCTGAGCGGGGAGTCAGAAGGGAGTAAAGTTGAGAGCAGCAAGAGAGGGGAAGACCCAGCGGAAATTTACAATACAAATAATACAAACAGTTGTTCAAGAACAAGGGAAAAGCGTAGAGCAGCAGAAAGAAAGTGTACTTAAGACACTACAGATAAAATGAAAACTAGAAGGCGTAAGGCGATTAACCCAGCATCAAAGCTGAAGGTCAGGCTAGGGTGTGTGGCACAACTAAGAGTTCTATACACAAATGCACCGAGTATAAGGAATAAATTAAATGAACTACAGGTTCAAATTCAAATTGGAGGGTATGACATGATAGCTATTACAGAGACATGGCTGCAGGATGGTCAGGATTGGGAACTGAATATACTGGGTTATAAGGTCTGCAGGAGAGACAGGGAAAATGGAAGAGTGGGAGGAGTAGCCTAAGTGATTAGAGATGAAATCATTTCAATGATAAAGGAGGACATAATGAGAGGTAAGCAGCCAACAGAGACCTTATGGGTGAATTGAGAAATAGAGAAGGATCTAAGACGAGAGTGGGACTTGTGTATGGGACCCCTGGCAGCAGCTCTGAAGTGCTAGATTGTATAAATGCAGAGATTAGACAAGCGTGTAACAAAGGCATAGTGGTCTTAATGGGGGACTTTAACTGTCACATAGATTGGGAAAAGCAGACTAGCAACTGTCAGAAAGGTAGTGCATTTCTTGAGTGTGTCCGGGATAGTTTTCTACAGCCGTATGTCCTAGAGGCAACAAGGGGGCAAGCCATACTAGATTTAGTAATGAGTAATGAACCAGATTTAGTTAACGGCTTAACTGTACGCGAACATCTATCCAATAGCGATCGTAACATGATCAAGTTCAATGTAGTGTTTGAAAGGGAAAAAAGTGAGTCAGCTGCTAAGATTCTAGACTTGGGTAAGGCCGACTTCAATGGGATGAGACAGAGACTGTCCACAGTAAACTGGGCAAATCTGTTAATGGGTAAAACGACTGATGATCAGTGGGAAATGTTTAAAGAAACATTTAATGTGATACAGAATCGGCTTATACCCCTGAGGGGCAAGAACTCTACTTGCCAAAAAAAAAGCCATGGACAACTAAAGAGGTAAGGGACAGTATAAGACATAAGGAAACGGCATACAAAAAGGCAAAAAATGGCACAGATCCTGGCAAATGGGAAAGATACAAAGATCAACAAAGGGTCACAAAACAGATAGTAAGAGCTACATAAAGAGAGTATGAAAAGAAACTCGCAAGGGATATCAAAACCAATACGAAGAACTTTTATAGTTAAATTAGGAAAAAGAGGGTGGTCAGGAGCAGTGTTGGCCCCTTAAAAACTGAGTGAGGATATTGTCATTGACAATGGGGAAATGGCGGACATGTTGAACGATTACTTTGTGTCAGTATTTACAGTAGAAAAAGAGGATAGCATGCCGGAAATCCCAAGAAAACTAATATTGAATCGGGGACAGGGACTCGATAAAATTAACATAAGTAAAGCAACAGTAATGAAGAAAACAATAGCACTAAAGAGTGACAAATCCCCAGGACCAGATGGTTTCCATCCCAGGGTTTGAAAGGAAGTAGGTGAGCACATTGCGGATGCCCTAACTATAATCTTTCAAAGTTCTCTAGATTCAGGAACTGTCCTAGATTGGAAAATTGCACATGTCTCTCTGCTTTTTAAGAAAGGAGAGAGAGGGAAACCAAGGATTTATAGACCAGTTAGCCTAACATCTGTTGTGGGGAAAATGCTGGAGTCTATAATTAAGGATAGGGTGACTGAACACCTTGAGGAATTTTCAGTTAATCAGAGAGAGCCAGCATGGATTTGTGAAAGGTAGGTCGTGCCTGACAAACATGATTGAATTATTTGAAGAGGTGACTAAAGTAGTGGTCAGGGGAATGTCAATGGATGTTATTTATATGGACTTCCAGAAGGTATTTGATAAGGTCCCACATAAGAGACTGTTAGCTAAGATAGAAGCCCGTGGAATCAAGGGGAAAGTACGGACTTGGTTAGGAAATTGGCTGAGCGAAAGGCGACAGAGTAGGGATAATGGGAAGGTACTCACATTGGCAGGATGTGACTAGTGGAGTCCCGCAGGGATCTGTATTGGGGCTTTAATTATTCACAATATTTATTAACTACTTAGATGAAGGCATAGAAAATCTCATATCTAAGTTTGCCGATGACACAAAGATTGGTGGCATTGTAAGCAGTGTAGATGAAAACATAAAATTACAAAGCGATATTGATAGATTAGGTGAATGGGCAAAACTGTGGCAAATGGAATTCAATGTAGACAAATGTGAGGTCATCCACTTTGGATCAAAAAAGGAACGAACAGGGTACTTTCTAAATGGTAAAAAGTTAAAAACTGTGGCTGTCCAAAGCGACTTAGGGGTTCAGGTACATCGATCATTGAAGTGTCATGAACAGGTGCAGAAAATAATCAAGAAGGCAAATGGAATGCTGGCCTTTATATCTAGAGGACTAGAGTACAAGGGGGCAGAAGTTACGCTGCAGCTATACAAAACCCTGGTTAGACTGTACCTGGAGTATTGTGAGCAGTTCTGGGCACCGCACCTTCGGAAGGACATATTGGCCTTGGAGGGAGTGCAGCGTAGGTTTACTAGAATGATACCCGGACTTCAAGGGTTAAGTTACGAGGAGAGATTACACAAATTGGGGTTGTATTCTCTGGAGTTTCGAAGGTTAAGGGGTGATCTGATCGAAGTTTATAAGATATTAAGGGGAACAGATAGGGTGGATAGAGAGAAACTATTTCCGCTGGTTGGGGATTCTAGGAGTAGGGGGCACAGTCTTAAAAATTAGAGCCAGACCTTTCAGGAGTGAGATTAGAAAATATTTCTACACACAAAGGGTGGTAGAAGTTTGGAACTCTCTTCCGCAAACGGCAATTGATACTTGCTCAATTGCTAAATTTAAATCTGAGATAGATAGCTTTTTAGCAACCAAAGGTATTAAGGGATATGCACCAAAGGCAGGTATATGGAGTTAGATCACAGATCAGCCATGATCTTATCAAATGGCAGAGCAGGCACGAGGGGCTGAATGGCCTACTCCTGTTCCTATGTTCCGCTGGGAAAAAAATCTTCGAATTTACATGTATAAAATTTAGCACTGTTACAATTTAGCTTCCAGTTCAATGGGAAATTACATTTAAAGGATTCCAGTCAGTGTATGTGCACAGTGCCTTCAGTACTTTTCCGTGAAATCAGTTGTTACCTGTACAAGGGGACCACAGTTTTGCCTAATGGCAATGTGTTTTTCTCTTCAGTTTTCTCCCCTTCTTTCCCAAAGTCGTGACTGTTGCTGTGATTATAGTTTCATGGGTCCTGGGAGCCCTGCAGAACTTCATCAAAGTGGCTTTTTTTTTATTCGTTCATGGGATGTGGGCATCACTGGCAAGGCTGGCATTTATTGCCCATCCCTAATTGCCCTTGAGAAGGTGGTGGTGAGCCGTCTTCTTGAACTGCTGCAGTCCATGTGGTGAAGGTTCTCCCACAGTGCTGTTAGGAAGGGAGTTCCAGGATTTTGACCCAGCGACAATGAAGGAACGGCGATATATTTCCAAGTCGGGATGGTGTGTGACTTGGAGGGGAACGTGCAGGTGGTGGTGTTCCCATGTACCTGCTGCTCTTGTCCTTCTAGGTGGTAGAGGTCGCGGGTTTGGGAGGTGCTGTCGAAGAAGCCTTGGCGAGTTGCTGCAGTGCATCCTGTGGATGGTACACACTGCAGCCACTGTGCGCCGGTAGTGAATGGAGTGAATGTTTAGGGTGGTGGATGGGGTGCCAATCAAGCGGGCTGCTTTGTTCTGGATGGTGTTGAGCTTCTTGAGTGCTGTTGGAACTGCACTCATCCAGGCAAGTGGAGAGTATTCCATCACACTCCTGACTTGTGCCTTGTCGATGGTGGAAAGGCTTTGGGGAGTCAGCTGTCGACTGTTCGATTGTTGAGTCTGATTCTGACCTCAACAGTCACTCATTTTCCAGTACATGTCCTTGGATGACCATAAGAAGCAGGAAATCTGATTGACTTCCCTCTCTTCCACGCTTTTGTACTCTGCTTCTATTTATGAAGCCCAGGATCCCATATGCTTTTTTTAACTGCTTTCTCAACCTGCCCAACCACCTTCAACGATCTGTGCGCATATACCCCCAGATCTGTCTGTTCCTGTACCCCTTTTAGAATTGTGCCCTCTAGTTTATATTTCCTCTCCTCGTTTTACCTACCGAAATGTAACTCTTCACATTTTTCTGGGTTAAATTTCATCTGCCACATGTCCGCCCATGCCACCAGCCTGTTTATATCCTCTTGAAATCTATCACTATCCTCCTCACTGTTTACTACCCGTCATCTGCAATTTTTGAAATTGTGCCCTGTACACCCAAGACCAAGTCATTAATATATATCAAGAAAAGCAGTGGTCCCAGTACCGACCCCTGGGGAACGCCACAGTACACCTCCCTCCAGTCTGAAAAACAACCGTTCACCATTACTCTCTGTTTCCTGTTCCTTAACCAATTCTGTATCCATGTTGCTGCTGCACTCTTTAGTCCATGGACTGCAATCTTGATGATAAGCCTACCATGCAACACTTTAACAAACTGCTTTTGAAAGTCCTCATACATCAACTGCATTGCCCTCATCTACCCTCTCTGTTACCTCATCAAAAAACTCTACCAGGTTAGTTAAACATGATTTGCCGTTAACAAATTTGTGTTGGCTTTCCCTAATCAATCCACACTCTTCCAAGTGACTGTTGATTTAAGTTTCCCCATCACTGAGGTTAAACTACTCTATAGCTGGATGTAGTATCACTACTGCATAGCTTTTATATCTCTCTGTAATTTCCCTGCAAATTTGCTCCTCTATATCCTTCCCACTAGTTGGTGGCCTGTCGAATGCATCCAGTAGTATAATGGCACCTCTTTTATTTCTTAACTCTAACCAAATAGCTTCTGTCCTTGACCCCTCCAGGACATCGTCTCTCTCCAGTACTGCAATATTCTCCTTCATCAGTACTGCCACCCTCCCTCCTTTCTTTCCTTCCCTATCTTTCTTGAATACCTTGTATCCAGGAATATTTAGTACCCAATCCTGCCCTTTTTTTGAGCCAGGTCTCTGTTATTACCACAACATCATATTCCCTAGTGGCTTTTTGTGCCTGCAGCTCACCAACCTTGTTTACCACGCTTTGTGTGTTTACACACGTGCACTGTAGACCAGTCCTAGACTTTCTTGTACTCTCTCTTAGTCTGATCCCACCAAGCATGTACTGTTACTTGCTCTGGTGCTGTCTTTCTTTCCCAATCCTTTTGTGCCCCTTGTTTCTCCTTTCCAATGATACACCCTGGTGCCCATCCCCCTGCCAAATTAGAGTAAGCCCTTCCCCTCCCCAGCACCAGCGAACCTCCCCGTGAGGACATTGGTACCAGCTCTGTTGAGGTGCAACCCATCCAGCCTTTACAGGTCCCACCTTTCCCTGAACTGGTCCCGGTGCCCCAGGAATCTAAAGCCTTCCCTTCTGCACCATCCCTCCAGCCACGCATTCATCTGCTCTGTTCTCCTATTTCTATACTCACGAGGGCGTAGCACCGGGAGTAATCTGGAGATTACTACCTTTTGAAATCCTGCTTCTTAATCTCTTTTCGAACTCCTTAAAATCTGCCTACAGGACCGCTCCTCTCTACCAATGTCGGTTGGTACGATATGGACCATGACCGCTGACTGTTCTGCACTACATTTTTGTGCATGCACACAGACAGGAGAATACAAAATCTACTCTCATTATGTACAGAAATGTAGAAATATGTTTTGTTCACCTAGCTGTGGTTTCACGTATCTCTCCATCTCCTCTCCCACCCCTCCACCGCCCTCTGGTTGAAAGTTAAGATGAGTAGAGGGGTTGAGTGCTAGAAGGTGAAGAGAAGTGGCAGCCTGTGGCTGGCTTTCTTTCAGTGAAGAGTGGCAGAATTGTAGTATTTTATCGTTTGGGTTCGGGTGTCAGGTGCTGCCTCCTCTATGCTTTCTTCAGAGTGCTTCTTGAATGGAGCAGCAGGCCATTGTGAGGTTGAGCAGTGGGGGTACGTATCATGGTTGAATGCTTGGTCCTGACAGCATCAAGATATCACTTGAAGAGTTTACAGCAAAAAATAAGCAGTTTTCAGCCACTGAAAATTCTTTTTTTTTAAAAACTTGTTCCTACTTCCAAAGTGGAGAACAAATAAGTTAGATTTGTTTGAAGAAAAGGAACTTAAAAAAAAATAAAAATAGTGCAGAAAATAGAAGAAAAGGGGCAACAATGCATTTTAAATTTTGTTTTTAATCTGCAGTTGTATTTTTGCTGGTTCATGTTGTGTTGATATTACTGATGTGTGAGAAACTTCATCACTAGCTGTATTTTTTCCCAGAAACTAAATGGTACAATTTATAAACTAAATGGTACAAATTTAATGAGGTTGCAGGAACAGAGAGCTGGGGATTCACATACATAAATCTTTGAAGGTGGCAGGACAAGTTAATAAAGCTGTTAAAAAAGCACATGGGATCCTTGGCTTTATAAATTGAAGCACAGAGTACAAAAGCAAGCTAAACTTGAATAAATTATTGGTTAGGCCTCAGCTGGAGTATTTTGTCCAATTCTGGGCACCACACTTTTGTAATGATGTCAAGGACTTGGAGAGGGTGCAGAGGAGATTTACCAGATTGATACGAGGGATGAGGGACTTCAGTTATATGGAGAGACTGGAGAAGCTGGGAAGGTTAAGGGTCGGTAACCAGAGCGCACAGATTTAAGATAATTGGCACAAGAACCAGAGGGGAGATGAGAAGTTTTTTTTTCTGCTGTGAGTTGTGATGCTATGGAATGCATTGCCTGGAAGGGTGATGGAAACAGATTCAGTTGTAATTTCAAAAGGGAATTGGGTATATACTTGAAAAGGAAAAAAGTGCAGGGCTTTGGGGATAGAGCAGGGGAGTGGGACTAATTGGATAGCTCTTTCGAAGAGCCAGCACTGGCACAATGAATGGCCTCCTGTTCTGTATGATTCTAAGTTTTCTTGGACCTGCCAGCAGTCTAGGAGTTAACGGTCTAATGTATATTATAATCAGTAGTTCTGTATTGATGCCTCAGAGTCTCTGGTAATTCTCCTATGGTCCTTTTTTATACAAGATTTATATTTTATTTCAAATGTAGTATTTGGTATCTTGTGTGACGACTGACCATGGTAATCGAGTGAGCTCGCAGACAGTCCTGTGCTGTCGTCAAAGGACTGATGAGTTTTTGATGGATTTTGACCGAATCCTCATGTCCAACTGTATTATTTTACTCAAGATCCCAGAAACACCAGTACATGATCTGTAGAAAAATAATGTATGCTGAGTGAACCACTGTGATTTATCTATCTGCTGTTAGTTGACTTTTACTTCTGCTAACCTTCATTCTTAATAAACCTGATTTGTAGTTGTAGCTTTGAGATATAGTCTGTCAGCGTGTTGTCAGTTATAGAGGTTAGTAGTTAGCATTTCAAGCGTACGTATTAATAGTAAACTGGTTTATTTTTCACCCGGGGCATGGTCCCTCCAAATTACGTTACATGTAAGGTCACTTTTCAGTTCATAGGAAGTGTGGAAATGGTCCCTTGGACTGGGCACAAGAATAAATAACTAGAGTGCTGAAATCATAACACGCATAACTTCTGTTAATAGCTATCAGACTTCAAAACATTTTTTCCGAAGAAGCTCTTAAAGCCCAGATTTTCAGATAGGAGCACAGATTTAAGTTCTATGCAAGTGAAGATGACAGTGGATAACTGCAGTCACAATAGTAAAATATTTTTCAGCTATGTCAGGAGTCAGAAAGTAATTAAGGATCACAAGGGTTGAAGGTTTCTTCAGGGCAAATTCAGGTTAACTCCCAGCATGTAGCAGAGGTGTAAACGGCTACTTTGCAGCAGCCTTTACTCCAGTAGACTCTGTTCAGTTATTATTAATGCAGTGTACAGTTGATTCTCACTGTTTTAAGTATCAACGTGGATGCAGATATAATCCTGGGAAAGAATAAGGGGTCTCATAACGGATTGAGCTGCAGGAAATGGGAGCTGTTCTCAGTCAGCCCCTTGCTTATGTATTCAACAGCTCGTTCAGGTCAGGGAGTCTTCCCATGGACTGGAGGAAGTCTCGTGTGCCAATATTCACAAAGTGCAACAAGTCAAAACTGGGAAATTATATGCCCATGAGCTTTCACTTCAATAGTAGATAAGTTGCCAGAACAGATCATTAGAGATACTCTGTATGACCATCTGGACAGAGAAGGGGTTTAATTGAGAGTCTCAACATGGCTTCTAGGAACATAGGAACAGGAGTAGGCCATTCAGCCCCTCAAGCCTATTCTGCCATTCTATTAGATCATGGCTAATCTGTATCTCAACTCCATTTCTTTTTGCACCCTGATCGAACAATCGATCTTAGTCTTATATTTCAACTGACTCAGCATCCACAGCCTTTTGGGGGAGAGGGTACCAGATTTCCACTACCCTTTGTGTGGGGAAAAATACTCCCTGATTTGACTCCTATCTGGCCTAGCTCTAATTTTAACATTATACCTTGTTCTGGATTACCCACCCCCCACTGAGGAAATCTACCCGATGGAAATCCCTTTACCATTTTAAACACCTCTATTAGATTACCTCTCCACCTTCTAAACTCAAGGAAATACAAACCAAACGTGTGTAATCTGTCCTCTTAATTTAATGCTCATTCTGGTGACCTGTGCTATAATCTCCTCCAAGGCCAGTGTACCTTTCTTGCGGTTTGGAGCCCAAAACTGAACACAGTACTGCAGATGGAGTCTGACCAAAACTACAACTGAAGCATCACTTCATATTTGAATTCCATCCCTCTTGAGATAAAGGCTAACATTCCATTAGCCTTTTTGATTACTTTTTGTACCTATGCACTAGCTTTTCGTAATTCCTGGAAAAGGAGGTCATGTCTTGCCAACCTGATGGAGCTTTTTGAGGAGGTTATTAGGTTGGTGGATGAAGGTAGCCTGGTCAACATCGTATACTTGAACTTTCAAAAAGGTTTTGACAAGCAGCCACGCAATGGACCACTTTATAAGATGTAGAGTGCTTTGGGATTGATGGGCTGATCTTGGGTTGGATAACGAATTGGTTACGTTCATGTAGGCAGAAGATTGTTATTAATGGTAGTGGTTCTGTGTGGAGATCTGTTACTAGTGGAGTGTCACAGAGATTGGTGTTGGGATGGTTAGTCTTTGCAATCTTTGATGACCTGGTTGAAGGCATTGGGAGAACTTTCTGCAAATTCACATGATGTAGTGATTTGTGCGAGTGTTAGAACCTTGGGAGAGAAAAAGTGACGACAATCAGATGTCGACTGGTTGAGGGAATGGGCAGATGTAATTTAATATCTGTAATTACAGCGTTATGCATGCGAGTAGGGCTAATGCCAACCATGTGTGTATATATAATGCTGAATTCCAAACATAGGTCTCTTTCCTGCTCGAAGACTTATGTGTTTTAGTACATGAATCTCAAGGTTCACAATCAGTGTCATGAGGCTGTAGCAAAAGGAATTGGCATGTATAGCGAGGATGATCCAATATAAAACATAAAGCATTATATTGTTCTTGTATGGGACCTTGGTTCAGCCTCAGTTAGAATATTGGGTCCAGTTTCTCTCACCTTACATGGTGGGTGATGGAGAAGCCTGGGAAAAGGTTCAGAGGAGAGCCACTAGATTGATACCTACCTTAAGACGACAACAGCAATAAAAACTTGGATTTATGCAGTGCTTTTAATGTAGAAAACCATCCCAAGGTATTTCATAGAAGCGAAATTAGACCAAAATCCCTTAGTTACCACGTTTGGCTTCATAGCTGTGTCTTTTTATTCTTTTTTAAAAAGACGACGACTTCAGGAGATTTAATTGCAGCGATCAGTTTGTGTCCATGTGGATAAACTTTAAAAGTTAGATAGGTTAGGGAGAACCAGGGAACATGGATATAAACTATGAGCATAGAAGGTGGATAGATGTTGAGACTTTTCTTTTCGCACAGTCATTCACCGTTGGAACAACTTGCTGGCTTGTGCAGTGAGTGGATTTACTGCAGGTTTTCAGAAGGGAGCTGGGCCAGTTCCTGGCTGTGTCTGATCTTACTGTGTGCAAATGGTAGGTGGGGTATTGGACAATGTGCCTCATGGTCACTGTGGTCTCCTGGAACTGTGGGGGGGTGGTGGAGAAGAAATGCTTGGATTTTTTTCCCCTGAATTTTCCTGGGGGTAATTTTTTTTTTAAAATGCTCTCCCAGGTGGTTGCTTGGCTGTTCGGGATCATGATGCTAAGTTGCAACATGACTGTATGGGACAGGCTCAGTGGGTCAGCTGGTCTTTGTCTGTGCATTTTTGAATGCTGGTAGAACTTTTTTTGTTCTTATGAAAAGGAATCTTTCAACTTTAACTTAAGAGCTTGGTTTTACAATTCAGTAAGAAAAATTGGATGTAACTAGAATTTATTCTAGTAATCAATCACTGCAATTTCAGAGGGGACTGAAGGTTCATGCCTTCACAGCTTCCCTTGTTAAAATGAGGCTTTTTGGCATCCAACCAATAAAACTGAAATATTTGAACCCTTAACCAGCTTTGCATGGGCTCTACAGCCTGGCTAAGGCAGTTAGAATCATTGGACATTTGTAGCTAGCAATAAATAACCGAGAGTGTAATTAATCTTGTGTCTGATCACTGCTCTGCCAGACTCTTTAATTGCTGCCCTAGGGCAGTTTTTTTTTCACTTAGATGGAAAACTAGTTGATTCTCGGGCGTAGTGTGATGGGATCTGACTGCTGTCATTTTGGATGAAGTGCTTGAGAGGAGGTGCAGAAAGAAGCTGCTCAGTTTGAGACAAATTGTGCGTGACATCCTTGCGATGATGCTGCTGATAGAAAGCAGGCACTCGTGTCATCAAGTGTTGAGGCGTTTCAAATGCTTGGGCAATAATGGGTTGAAATTATTTTGCAGCTTTCATAATCAAAGTACAGAAGTGTTTACATGTTGTTGAAAGATTTACCAGTATTGGAGCTAGTAGTGACCTGAGCGATTTTAGCCCAGTTTAACCTACTGTTGAATCTTGTTAATTGCTAGAAAAATCATGCATTTCAATCAGAACTTTTGTGTGGTGTAGGCAAAGCATTATCCCACAATCGATGTTATGGCGTTTTCATTGACTATCATGGAGAATTTGGAAGAAAAGTATTTGGCCTTGTTTACAATTTGACTTCAGAGAATTGAGTGCCCGAGTTCCATTTACAGCGCCAGGTTCCATATATGCCCTGATGACCCGCAGCTCTACCTCAGCACTATCTCTCGACCCCTCCACGACCTCTGTGTTTCTAGTCTGACACCAGTCCTGGATGAGCTGAAATTTTCTCCAATTAAACATCAGGAAGACCAAAACCATTGGGCTGGCAATTGCTTTTAAAATAACAGTTTGCCGACCAGTGCTCACTGTTAATAAAAGCGAAATGAAAGAGCAAGTTCCGGCTACTGCACATGTGCAGTCAAAGGCGGAAATTTGGAACTTGCTCTTCCTGATTCTCCGGTGATATGAGAGCTCCATGGATTGACAGCTCGCCGGCGGGCTCTCCATTGAAATCAATGGAGGAGCATAAACTTGCTGCCGGAATGCGGAAAGTACCCACTAAAATAGACTGAAAAAAAGGTAGGCTCAAATATATCAGGTCTAAACTGAATTTTGATAGTGTGGCGAGTCTTAATGACAGCCAAACAACCTCTCTGGCACTGAAAATTAAATTTTAAAAAAAGTGTCGTCTCATTCATTGCTTTTTTAATAGTTGTTGTACATTTAAAAAAAGTAATTTAATGTTTTTTTACTTTTTCTTTCTGTCTCTCTAATCTGTCTTTTAATTCGGTATTTCTTACCCTCTGTTGCACTGTCTCTAACTGTTGTTACAATGATTTTGCTGTTCTAGCTTTCACTTCAAGGTTTGACTCTTTGCGGCTTGTCAATGATGCTGCAATCTGATTGGTCAAGGGGAGAGAGCACTCCTCTCGTTGGCCACATCGGTCCTAGGTTCAAGGGAATTAATGTTGGACTCTTCTCAAGTTTGCATTAGAGAAAGTTCCCACACTAAAGACAGCAGATACAATATGGGTAAGTTAGTATGTAAGGAGAAGATAGCGCGGGTCGCTCGCCGCTCACAGCAATTTCTGACCCACCATTTTCGGTCCCCATTACAAATTCCACTCCCTGGCCACTGTCTCGGGCTGAACCAGACTGTTCGTTATATCGGCGTGTTATTTGAACCTGAGCTGAGTTTCCAACCTCATATCCTCTCCATCACACAGACCGCCTACTTCGACCTCCATAACATTGCCTATCTTTGCCCCTGCCTCAGCCCACCTGCTGCTGAAATCCTCATCCAAGCTTTTGTTACCTTCAGACTCTATTATTCCATTGCACTCCTGGTCAGCCTCCCATCTTCCACCCTGCACAAACTTGAGCTCATCCAGAACTCTGCTGCCCGCATCCTAACTCATACCAAGTCCAGTTTGCCCATCATCCCTGTGCTCACCAACCGACAGTGGCTCCCAGTCCACCAATGCCTCGATTTTAAAATTCTGATTCTCGCGTTGAAATCCCTCCATTACCTCTTCCAGCCTTACAACCCTGCGAAAACTCTGCATTTCTCCAATTCTGGGCACTTGTGCACCTCCACCATTGGCGGGTGTGCCTTCAGCCGTCTGGGCCCTAAGCTCTGGAATTCTCTCCGTAAACCTCTCCGCCTCTCCACCTCTCCCTTCCTTTGACAGTCCTGAAAACCTACCTCTTTGACCAAGCTATTGACCACCTGTCGTAATGTCTCCTTCTTCGGCTCGGTGCTCCTGTGAAGTACCTTGGACGGTTTACCACGTGAAAGGCACGATATAAATGCAAGTTCAATGAAGCAACAATGAAGGAATGGCGAATATATGCCCAAGTCAGGATAATGTGTGCCTTGGAGGGGAACTTAAGACATGATGGTGTTTCCATGCACCTGCTGCCGTTGGTGGCGGAAGTCACAGGTTGGGAGGTATTGAAGAAGCCTTAACGAGTTGCTGCAGTACATTCAATAGATTGTATACACTGCAGCCACAGAATGCAGATGGTGGAGGGGTTGTATGTTTAGACTAGTGGATGAGGTGCCAATCAAGCGGACTGCTTTTTTTTTTGTGTCGTTGTTGCAACTGCACCCATCCAGGCAAGTGGACAATATTCCATCACACTCTGGACTTGTGCGTTGTGTGTGATTGAGAGACTTTGGTGAGTCAGGAGGTGAGCCACAATCCGCAGAATACCCAGCCTTTGATCTGCTCTAGTAGCCATGGCATTTATGGTCTGATCCAGTTAAGTTTCTGGTCAGTGGTGACCTCCAGGATGTTATAGAAACATAGAAAATAGGAGCAGGAGTAGGCCATTCGGACCTTCGAGCCTGCTCCGCCATTCAATATGATCATGGCGATCCTCTATCTCAATACCATATTCACGCTCTTTCCCCATACCCTTTGATGCCTTTTGTGTCTAGAAGAAGTAGGGAACTGGTAGGAGTTGCACAGGCCTGATTGAAGAACTATGCGGGTCCCATCTAGGGATATTGTTGGATGACAAGAAAGCTTTTAATGTGTTGTAACGCAGTGTTGTAAGGACTTTGAAATAACCAAACCAACTTGGCACTGTTTCGATTCAATAGTAACCCTGCTCAACCTATTGACGGAAAGGAAGGCATATGGTGGCATTTTCCAAGAAAGAAATGTTTTGGTGAAATATGTTAGACAAAAACAAAATTTCTGATTCTGGCACAGAGATAGGTCTTGCCTCAGAAGTTCCATGGCTCGGCTAGTAGAAGCAATAAAGATTACTCATTTGGTTTAATTTGCAATATGAGGAGTGACTCAACTTAAACAAAAGGATGTGGTTCTGCCCAATTTAATAATACCTGTTAACCACCCAAAACAAAACTGGTAATTGAATGGTGGCAGGAATCTTGCGTAGCCTGAAGAGAGCTGGATTGAGCAATGATCATCTAGCTCGGCTACAAAATATGCTTGTAATGTGACATTGCAATTAAACTGGTACTGAGGCCACATCATTAGAACTCTGGAAGGATTTGTAAAATTTTCACTCACTGGACTTCATATTGATATAAAGTGCAAAAAAAATAGAAATTAGCAAATACTTTCCACCTGTCCTTGCAACCTGCCTCTCTCTGAAATGTGGGCTATGAATTTTATTAATTCAAATTGCACTCTTCAAGTAATGATGGTTTCGTGTATTTTTCTGTCCAGATTTTGGCATCAAACAAAATTCCATTTTCTAAAGTTATTTTCCCATCTGCCCAAGTCTAAACATGAATAAGAAAATCCACGAAAAAGATGAGAATTTACTATGGATTGTGCGTCATTGAATTCCTTAGTTTTCCATTGACTATATTTCACTGATAGGGAGTTTCTTTACTTGAGTTGATGTATACTGAAGCTCACCTGTGAAACTCATGCAAATGGCAACACCAGCAGATGTTCTGGGAAGCACAATATCAGTGTGCAAATACAGAGGCAATAGGTACTCGGTACAGATACTGCACTCATTGTTTGGCCCACACCATGTACATGGTTGCTAAGCGTGACAAAGTGAGCTATCAGCTGATGGGCATGAAATCTAATCCATTTAAAGGTGAGGTTTAAACACATTTGAGATCAGTTTATATCTGTGCTGACAAGGTGTAAAATTTCCTTCCTGCAAATTGAAGGTCTCTGAGTTGAGGTGAGTTAAGCTAAGCTATCATTTTAGTGTGTCTGTTACATTGATATAGTGTCACGGAGACATAGGAATTGCAGGTTGCTTCTGCCAGTAGCTTTGGCATCTTCCATATTTGCAGTAATAATGGATTGCTCTGGTTCACTGTGTTTTTACCTTTTGGGATCTATTTCGAATCCACATCAAACTGATGGAATGAAAGATAAATATCCCCTTCCACAGTCAACAGCAACTGTCTTTATTCTGAGAGCTAATCCTGTCAAAAAAACATTACGCAATAAACTCTAACGAGGTAGTGATGGGCTGTGGTGGATATTTCTCCTCATGCTTAACATTAAGGACCACTTCCATAAGCAAGAACTTACTCTCTGAGCCCATGTGTGATATTATACACATAATATCTGGTGATGTAGTGCTGCCTGGGGTCAACAGGACACTCTTGTTACTATGATTTGCTTACAGGGTATGACACAAACCGCCCTGTGTCCTCCTAACTTTCAGATAACTGAACAAGGATCAGTGTGTCAGGTCATGTGGCTTCGGCTATAATCTACAAATCAAGTTTATTAAAAATTAAAACTTGACAGATGTGAAAGATCAACATAGCAGATTCCACTATGTTGAAGCATTTTAACTTGCAACATCTATAATAGAAAATGTACACTTTAGGTTGAGCTTTCACCTTTTTACTTCTGTATCAGTAGAACAACAAGCAGCCATTGCCAATTGGATAATTGACTCTGCCTGAGGAGGGAGCTGTCAGTTAACCACTTTCCCATAGAAAGCCTATGGGACAGTATCTGCCGTGCGAACTTCAGATGAAGTGTTGCAGGCAATTGAGATCACTCACCAATCAAAAGGTCTAATGGCACTTGGCAGGTTTCTTGCAGAGCATATCTGATTGACAACCCAGCCTTTGAGAATGATAATATACATGTAACGTCCGGACCTGTAATATCCTGCCATAGGCCTGGAATGATTCAATAAACACTCAAACCCTTTGGGGGTGACTGCCTGTATGCACCAACCTGGACAAACGGCATACAAGGCCTCTGTGGTATTTCCAGGCATACGTGTCAGTGTGAATTCCCAACTAATGCAGAGAGAAACCAAGTCTGCAGTCATGGACTTCCAAGTGGTAACCTCACAAGTAATAAAAAATATATAATTGCTGATCTGTCACAGTGGATAGAATTGAAATAGCAAGCAAGAAAGAACTTGAATTTATATAGCACCTTTCATGACTCAATGCCCCAAAGTGCTTCGCAGACAATGAAGTACTTTTGAGTGGTGGTGGTGTTGTAATGTAGAGAAACATGGCAGCCAGTTTGCGGACACCATTGACCAAAAAGAGCAATGAGATTAATTGACCAGAAAATCTATTTTAATGATTTAGGTTGAGGGACAAATGTTGGCTAGGATAGCGGGAGAAATCACTTGCTCTTTGAGAAGTGCCTTGGGATTGTTTACATCTCCGAGAGGGCAGATGGGACCTTGGTTTAACGTCTCTTGGCATCTGCAACAGTGCAGCATTTCTTCAGTACTTCACTGAAGTGTCAGTCTAGATTATGTGCTTCAGTTTCTGGAGTAGGGCCTGAACCAACAACCTTCTGACTCTAAGGCAAGAATGCTACCAGTGAGCCAAGGTCAACATGAGAAATTGGATTGACTCTCGAAATATCGCTTTTATACATGTTAATCTGTTCAGTTGCAGAAATCACTGCAGGACACTGCTTTGTTTTTTTGTGAGTAACAGAAAATTCATGCCTATTTTCTGTTTTAATTTCTCCAATTGTTGTAAGTTGTAGTTTTAGCCACTAATACCACATTTGAAATTGCTGTTAACACTTATTTTGTCAAATACCTCAAGTTAACTTATAGTTGAGAAAAAATAGACTTATAATAGTCGTAGCCTTGTATTTATTTATCACTCCATTTTTTTCCCTTGCTAATGTTGGGATATAGTTCCTTGGGTGGAAGAAGCTGTCTGTTCCTCAGCAGAAGACTTTTCTTTGTATTTTACCCGAGACAGTAAGTGTCGGGGAGGAGGAAGCGTCATAGCCATGTCTGATTCTGCTCTCATCTGATATCTAAATGTGAACTTTTCAGTATGGGGCACTGGACAGCGAAACCCTGGCTAATTTTCCTCTCCTCCCCTGCCCAAGCCCATTGAAGACCAATTGCATCACCTTCAGTGTTGCTATGACTGAGATCAGTTCACTCAACACAGACTGTTGATCAAACACATGACAGTCCTGGTGTGTATGGCTCACTGCCACAGTGGGCATTGCAATGACCAACTGAGCTATCAGGAGCAGCACAGCTGTGCAGCATTATTTGACACTGCCTGATTGGACATATTGCAGGCTAAATTACTAGCAAATTACTATTTTTTTTTCAACCAGATGGTTGCATGACCAGAGATGTTTGTTCAACCTATTGAACTTTGAATGGAATAGAGTTGAAATCCCCTGAAGCAAATGGCATGTGTAGATTGAAGTGAAAATTCTCTGTTCCCTCAGGCTGTTCAGTTTGGGTAATTTTTCATCTTGGAAATTTCATGTTTTTTATTTAACATCTTCACACTTCATCATTTCCACTCGTTACTTTATAGTTGGTGTTGACAGCCCTAATGTGTTTTTAAGGCATGTTTCAGTGATACTCCACAAAAACATGAGAGAATGCTTCTCTCAACAAATTAATTTATGATGTGATTTCTTCCAGGATTTGTGCGATTTCTCTCGTATTCATCTGGTGTAATTATGATCACTCCTGCCTTTGAATTAAGTCAAATACCTAATTTCCTCACCATCATAATCCATGTCCCATATGCAAAAATTAATGAAGTTGACCTGTACATTGATGGAGTGGATTTCAAATTTTACGCCAAACCATACTTCTTAAGGCAAGTACTATAGCAATGGGATTTGGAGTTCTTGGTTTTAATTGTCCCAATTCTGCTGTTAATTTTTTTTATGGTATAATTTTTATTACGGTACGTGGACCAAACCTATTTGTCACTGTTTCCTAATGTGTTAACACACTGTTTTGGCATTATAACCTCGAGCATCTGCTCTCCCTTTCTGAAAACAGATTGACTCTTCCAGGAAAGATAGTGGAGGATGGCAGAGAAAAGGCTTCTTACGATGCTGATGCAGGTATGGATGTTAAAGATATCACTTGCATTGACTTCAGTCTTTGGTAAAATGTTTTCAAGTCATTGTAAGGAGCAAAATGTGATGCTGGAATAATAAACTGTTATACTATCATTCATATTGCTTTGAGTATTTTTAAACCAGCCCAGATGTACTCTGTGTCTTCATGACATAAAATATATTTTCAGCTTTCTTGTTGAACTTTTCCAGGATTTAACTAACTAAGCTGTTGATGCTTTAACTGTGATAATTGTATACATTTATTATATCTATAGTGGAGTTTTCTTTCCAATTCATAGGCTATATTTCTTTTCTGTGTGGACTGTATTTTTGTCCCCAAGGTTGCCTTGGGTAAAGCATCATTTTCCTACTTTATACCAAACGACGACATTAGCCACTTGGCTTTTTGGTAGTGATAGACAAAATGATTAAAACAAAGGTAAACTCCAATGACTAAGTATTTATCAATGGAAAGAGATTGGAATGGAGTTTGGTGTCTTTTAATGTTCGGTGTTTTCAGTTTCTTCAGAACAGTGGCTTATGGCCATTTTGCTTCTGTACATTTCCTTAAAAGTAGCCGATCCTTCTAAAGAGACTTATTATGCTAACACCAACATACTGAGTGTACATAGTCCAAAGGGATCTTTTTGCCCTGTCGTTGCAGCATTTCTGTTGGGAGTTTTAGCTGCAGCAAATGGATTAATGTAGCTCAAATCCTGAAATAGGATTTTTAAATAAAACTGCAGAAAATAAGTAAGCCTGTTCATGGAGTTGCTGGGTTAAGTACTGAGCACTGATAGTTACTGCTTGCTCCTTTTAATAATCCAGACAGAAATGACTCCAATCTGTTGTCTCCGCCTTCTGGCACAGTTGGGAAATGAGCAATTTGTTGGCCTGTTTTTCTGGCACATATTCTCTCTCAGCCTTTATTAATTTCCTACAGCTGGTGTCAGAGTGAAGGAGAAAATGAGAAATGACAGTTAATATTAATAATGCTCATCCAAAAGAAAATGACTGCAACTTTATCTTATTTTCTGTGCTGTTAGCCCTTGCATGTTTTCAGTGAGATTTACAAATTAGTGCATTGTGTTTTCTCTCTCCGTGTTGACTTTAAGGGTCCCTGTGTGAAGTGAATTTGTGTACTTTGAACTCTGTTGCGAGTGGTGCAAGTCCACAGCGCATAACTAATTGGGTACCAATTATCACTATCTTGGTAACCTCACTGAGAGGCCACAAGACTGGCATGAGAGATGGAAGTGTTGTACCCACCTCTTCGACCAAGCATGTGTCACCCCTCCTAATGTCTCCAATTTTGGCGTTGATTCCATTTTTTCCTGACAACTTTGTGGAGCACCTTTTTGTGAGATGTTTTTCCACCTTAGAACCACTGTGTACATGCTAGTTGTTGATGCAATCAGTAATGATCTTCATAGAGCTGTTAATAAAGCAATTTGTTGCTCCCAAGTTGGAGGTATTCAATATTTATACAGGATACAAAGAGGAAAGAAAAAGAGCATGCATTTATTTTGCGAATTTTGTGTCCTCAAGATGCCTCAAAACACTTCACAACCAATCAATTATGTTTGAAATATGTTGTTTTGTGGGCAAATGTAGCAGCCAATATGCATACAGCAAAGAGGTTGAATCTGCCTTGGTGGTATTGGTTAAGGAACAAATATTGGTCAGAGCATCAGGGGAACTCCTTGCTCCTCTTCTAAAGTGGGCCATGGGATGTTTTTTGTGCACCTGAACAAACAGACGGGTTTAATGTCTCATCTGAAAGACCGCACCTCTGACAATGCAGCACTTTCTCAGTATTGCACCGAAGTGTCAGCCTGGACTCCGTGCTCAGGACCTGGAATGGGGCCTGAAGCCACTACCTTGTGACTCTGAAGATGAGTGTGCCATCACTGAGCCAAGCTGACACTACAGATAGGAATAAGTGTTCCATTCTCTATTATGACATCCCTCACTTAAATGGCAACTTAAAAACAAAACTGTTAAGGCAAGGCCAGCATCCAATTAGAAATACTTAACTGTAATGAGATCTGAATTTTTTGTTTGAGAAATGATCTTGTTTTGATTCACAGCTTTGGTCAATCCATAAGATAGATATTGTGCAGTGTTCTACCCACTTGAATGTTTTAGCTTTTGTAGGTACAAATCAAAGTCGTTATTGGTGAAAACTAAGACACTTATATTTTTTTTAAAAACAATTGTGCCTACAGTTCAAAATATTAAACATTTACAATCGAGACCTTGTAAAATTAGAAACGAGAGGCATGGGGGAAATTTTCCGTCATTGGCAACATGCAACAAAATTGTAAATGCATTCTTTGTATATATGTGTACGATTTCACGGTAAATAGCCAGTAGCGCAAATCTCTCTTTCGCTCCCCCTTCCCCCATGTTTTTTTTCCCCATCATATTAAATTCCTCTCTGAACACACAGCTTTTGTTGTATTGGCATTTGGAGTGCACGAGTGTGATTTTGTGCTGCCGTTTCTCTTGAGAAACAGATATGTATTTATCATGAGACAATGTGAACTATGTACACCCTCCATGTTAATCTATATAGTTTTACTGCATGTTTGGCTAGCATTTTAATTGTGCTGATATCAAAAGGACAATGCAACAATCTTGTGGGCTGGCATAAGTGTATTGGTGCTGCTCTTGTGAAGCTTATTTTACAACATATATTTCAAAAAAAAATTTAAAATCTATGGCTGCTCCTTGTGCTGCTATTAAATTTCTAAGGATTGGAAAAAATCCTGTCAGCCCTTTTCAATTAGTAGAATTTTCACTGGCAGTCAAAGGACAGTTAGCAATGATGTGTGATTGCATACACAGAGGTGGAGTGCTGCAGTTTTGCACAAAACAGTCATATAAGCAGGCAGTATAACCAGCTACATCACTTAAAAATTAAACTTCACCATTTGAAAGGCTCTATATCACCAAGTCTTTCACATCATCAAAACGTGCTTCTTGGCAACTGTGTGTATGTGGTGTAATATGACTTAACATTCACGGGGTAAATGAATTTTTAAAATAATTAGAGCTCAGATGGAACCTGGGGTGCAACTTGAGAACACAGACAGGTTCTTAGATCGGTACATGACTCAGGATGTGGTAGCTTTGTCCAAATTATGTTTGGCTGAAACCGAAATAGATATGGAAGAAAAATAAAAGTAAAATACTGCTGGAAATGTGATATTAGATACATTGAGATTTGAATTTTTTTTGAGGGTAGCAGAGGATTTTCAGATTTGTTCTTGTTCATTTTTAACAGGACGTTTGAGGTTATACAGATTGAAATCTTCAAAATGCAAATAGCATATATAATAACTTCAATCTGTTAAAACCTTGTACTTGCAACCAGATACTTTCTATACACTACAGAAACAACACAAAGGGTTAATAATCTGAAAGTACACGTTTTAAATTACTGTGTGATGGTCAGAAATGACTATCTTTTGCTTGTTGAATGCAGCTATTGAAGAGCATGTGCAAATACTGCTAAACTCAAAAAGAAATCATGCGTTCTTTTGTCTTAGTCCATTATCACTTCTGTCATTTAACCATCTCCTGTTCTCCATCTAATCACTTTATAGGTCATTATTTTTCTTGTGAATATGATCTCACTGCAAATGACACTGAGGCAGTGGTGGTAAATTGAATGCCTTGGTTACCATGCACTGGTAATTTTTGTTGGATTATTTGATGCCAAAAACTACTATCCCTTGTTCATACTAAGTTAACTTCTGTGTGTTTGGTCTACAGGAATTTTTACAATAAAGGTTCCTAAAGAGACTCCTGCGGAATATTTTGAGGGGTTGGATATGCTGACTGCACTTCTGGCGCCAAAGGGTTCAAGATCTGCAAAGCCACTGCTGGAAGAGATGGGTATGTTTCATTTTTGCAGTCCAAAATGTGCCTCCCTCTCCCCATTTGTTTCCTTAAAGCAGTTATAAAAGCTGTTTGAGCATCTGAATGAGGACGGTCCACTGATATTATTGGATGGTTAGGGGTGGTGGGTGGTTTTTGAAGTATCCTTTTTCAGTTTCCCAGCCTCAGAAGCAGAATCGAAAAAGGCTTTGCTTCAGAGACAGTCAATAGGTAAAAAATGTAATTGTTTCCCATGATGTTTTTATTAGCTGCTGTGTCTAACTTAGTTGGTATTTTCTCCTTTGTGATCAACTGCAATGATGCATTCAAGAGTAGCTATAGAAAATAGTTTGTGATTGTCCCTTAGGGAGTTTGTGCAGTGTATTGAATTTGAGATGTTTTATTTTATTATATTTAAAATTGGCTTCTGGTGCTAGAAGCTCCATTATAATTAGGAATTGCACTGTCAGCAATGGCAGTAAAGGAGAACATATGTCTCCAGTGCTAAAATAAGGCAGCCTTTTAGCTGATTCTTGCTTCGTTTAGGCAAAAATAATCTGGCATGTTGATCTTTCCCTGATACGTATTGCCTCAACTGAGCTCCATTTGCAACATAACAATTAGCAATGAAAGGAAGAAAAATAGCACCATATATTGAATTGTGTTCCTGTTGCCTTTTCTTAAAGGGACAGTACACTTGAGTACTTGGGTCTGAGTTATAAAAAGTGTACATGGTTTGGAATTTAACTCTGGTTATGCAGAATCATCTTTTGCTGATGGAGTTGCAAGGTTATATTGCAAAATAAGCAGCCAGTAAACACAAGAACATAGAGCCTCTATTATAATATTGTGCCTGGATCAAGATTTGATGTGTGCCAGGAAATTTAGGAAACCAAGATAAAATTCAGTATTAGCTGCAGTTGTCACACAATTATTGAAACATTTTAATTCTGATTGAGCATTTCACTCCAAGTATGCTATGAAAAAAAGTTAACTTTTCATACTGTAGTCACTGAATTAATAGTGCAATTTTAAAGTTCTGGCAATTAATGGGTTTCTTTGTTCAAATTGTTCAAAAGTTCTGAGTTTTCAGTTTATTTGCTGAAATGTTGCTGTTTGAATGTTGTATGAATTAATCCATTGGACAGTCTCATAAATAGGAACAGGAGTAGGCCATTCAGCCTCTCCAGTTTGTTCCACAGTTCAATTAGATAACTGCTGATTTGTACTCCATTTACCCGCTTTGGCTTCATATCCCTTGATACCCTTACCTAACAAAAATCTGTCCATCTCAGTCTTAAAAAAAAAAAAAAAAAAATTCAATTGACCCAGTATCCACAACCTTTTTTAAGGGCGGATGTTGGTGGGGGGGTGTTGGTAGAGTTCCAGATTTCCATTACCCCTCGTGGGAAAAAGTGCTTCCTGATTTCACTCGTAAGTGGCCTAGCTCTAATTTCAAGATTATGCCTCTTGTTCTGGATTCCCCCCATCAGAGGAAATAGTTTCTCTGTATCCCTATTGAGCCCCTTAATCATTTTTAATACCTTGATTAGATCACCCCATAACCTTCTAAACTGAAGGGAATACAATCCAAGTTTATGCAACCTGTCCTCATAATATAATTTAACCCTTTAAGCCCTGTTATCTGGTGAATCTGCACTGTACCCTGTCCAAGGACAATATATCTTTCCTGAGGTTCAGTGCCCAAAATTGAACCCAGTATTCCAGATAGAAAGGTAATCTTGGATGAGTGTTTGAATTTATAAATTGTAGTCTCGGCAAAATTGTAAATGCACGTGCGCTCCTTGAACTTGATCTCAGGTCATTTGCTAACCTGTTGGACAATCTAAATATATTCTCCATAAAAATTTTAATGAATTTGCTGAGCTGTCATTGCCTCTTTATAAAGTTATAATTGATTTTCCACCAATTGTATAGCCTTTCAGAGCAGGGTGGATGAAGATACTCTTGCAATTTCTTTTGCAGGACACTGCGTCAATGCTGAAATTGAAGAGGAGGAAGAGTGGGAAGAATTTGACTGGGAAATTGAGCAAACTCCTTATGTGGAGTTGGAAGGAAATGTTATAAACTCATGCTATTTCTATGGCTTTGGAAACCTGAGATCAGGAGTCTTCAGACGACTGCAGGCAAGTTTTTAATGTGATAGCATTGCAGCGAATGTCACCTGCCATATAACTGGTAGCGTTCGTTGTTTGGTCCAGTTTCAATGAGTGCTGCCATCACAAGAGTCTGTTGCTTTAGTCTAAGGAGGTTGAGAAAAGAGACAAGTGTGCCAGTTGTGTGAAGTAAGCATTTTAATGGATCCAATGCCATTGACCGGTACAATCCTTCAGACTCCCAAGAGGATTATTATTGTCAATGTAATAAGAACAGAATTGTTATGTATGTCGAAGTACACTATTTAAATGTTTAAGCATTTGTATTCATAAAATATGAATAATATAAAATCTGCCAGTTAATGTTGAACTTTTATGCACGTAACTGATATGTGTAAATATAATAGATGAGAAATTTGGATTGTGCAGTCTGAGCCTGTGCAGTATATCTAATTTCCCAGGATGCATCACTATTATTCAGTCAGCTGTAATGTTTTCCTTCACCTTCAACTTTTCTGCTTTATCTTTTTTTCAAGTGATTTTGATGAATAATTGCGTTGTATTGAAGCAACATTTATTTTGAGAGTTTTTAAAATGGTTGTGTCAATCTGTCTGGATTGGTGGGGAGAAATGTCTACTAATTACATATCTATTATAACTTAGGTTTTGTGTTCTATGAAATTCAAAAAATGTACTGAGCTGACAGTCGGGTGAGAGACAGGTTCGGTGAGTGTCTGTCTGTTAATCCTGATCACTTTTTAATAGAACACCAGTTGAATTTTGAAGCCAACTAATTCTCTGCTTTTGTTGATGGTTAGAAAAGGTCGATGCTAATGGCTTGCATCTGTGAAACAGCAAGGGAGAGGGGGAGCACACGAGTGTGAGGGGGGAGAGAAGCAAGAAGGGTGTGCAAGAGAGGCAAGGGAGCTGGAGGAGGAAGGGAGAGGTGAGGGGTAAGAGGGTAGAGATTGTTCAGAAAACAATAATTTGAATGAAGATGTCTGATTGTTTCAGTGTGAAAACTATTCAAGTTATACCTTAATTGGATATTTTAACCTATGAAAGTGCTCTGTTAACTGCGCATTTTTTTTTACTTGTCAGAATTCAAATTATATTTTGAAAAATTGCTACCATTTTGGGATTTTCATATTTCTGCCATTTCTAAAAAAAAATTCAAACCTTAGAACAATTAAGATGACAGTTTTAAGCACACATCTAATTCAGATGTGTTACTGTGACTTTTACCTTTAATGGCAGTCTTCTGCTCCACTGTGTACATGTATCTGCATCACTGTCTGTCTCTGTGCCTTGCGTGTACCTGCCTCCTCCACCGTGTCTCTTTCTGTGAGGGAGAGATGCACAAAAATTACGGTGTGTGTGGGATGTTTCTTTCGTATGTACATACCAGATATTAATTATGTGGGTGTATGCAATAGACTTCGTAGTTGCAATATCCAGGGAGCACCACCTGGGGGAGCCAGAATGCAGATAGTTTTAAAACAACAACTTGCATTTTATCTCGTGCCTTCAATAGAACAAAATGTTCCCAGGGGCTTAACACAGCAGGGCCCAGAATTGGACACTGAGCATAAATCGAGGGTAAAGGAGGAGGAGAGAGCACAAGAATTCAGTTTTGAGGAGGTTTTTGAAGATGGAGGAAAAATGTAGACTGATAGTTGAGGATGAGAATTCTAGAGTGCAGGACTGTGGTGGCTTAAGGCTCTACCACTGATAAAGCAGAGGGAGTTAGTGGATGCACAGTAGTCCAGACTCGGAATTGGGGCATATGTTTGGAAGAGATGGTAGAGGTCGGGTGGAGCCAAGCCACGGAGGGATTTGTATATGAGGATGAGAATTTTGATATTATACTGGCAAATGACGAGCCAGTAGAGATCATTGAGGTAAGGATTTTGGGTGAGAGGGACTTAGTTGTAAATGAGATGCTGGCGAAAGAATTGTGGATGAGTTGGAGTTTGTGAAAGATAGATTATTGGAGATAGATGAGAGTATTGGAATGACAAAGGCAGGTGAGAGATAGTTTGGAAATGGAAATAATCAGTCTTGTTTAAGGACTGTGTGTGGGGGTTTAAAATTCAGCTTTGGATCGAGTAAGACGCTCAGAGCATGTGCCGTCTGGTTTATCCTGAGTGAGCAGCCAGGGAAGGGGATGCAAACGGGGCTAAATTGCAGAGTTGCTGGTGAGAACTGAAGAAGGTGGTTCGGTCTTAGCAATTTTTAGCTGACTGGACAGCACGGCCGTAGTCTTGGAGTCAAGGGTAGTAGCGGAGAGACGAACCTGAATATTGGCATCCTTGTGGAAGCAGATGCCTTGCTTATGGATAATATGGGAGGTGGCATCTAAATGAGAAACAGGGGCTGAGGATTGATCCAGGGGCACCTTGTAAGTGAGTGAGAAACAGTTGCATGGGATTTGTTGGCTCCATTGTTACAGGTATTCATAGAATTGTACAAGGACAGAGCAATGCAGTGGAGGACAAGTGGTGGAGAAGATGGAGTGCACAACAGCCTTCTGGTTCTGAACTTCAGATGAACGATCTTTCCCTTGCTAAGCTGGGCTCTCTCCCCAGATCTAACTGGACTGACATGACATGTCCCTTCGACTTCTTCCCTAATCAGTGATTCACCAGTAGGCCTGTTAATAAAAATGGCTACTGCCTTCTTTCTCTTTCACCCACCACCTTTGTGTCCAAGAAATAATCTTCGCTGTTCTCCAATAGATGGGATCATTCTGATTTAATTCGTCAGGGTTGAGTTCAGATTTGTTTGATCGGTTCAAATTGATCTGTGAGCAGTGATTATCCCACAAACTGGTCTATCTAGCTTTAATACATATATTCAACATCTGGCTGATCAACAAAATCTCTTTTGTCTCAGCAACTGTGAAGTGCACCCACTTTGATTTAAACATACTACTTAAATGTAACTCATTTCAAATCCTTTTTGTGGAAAAATGGTTTAAAAAAAGTCCTGAAACGTGACTGTAACTTTGACCTGGGCTTTCTCGGTACTATGAGTGGAATGGAATCCAGACTGAAAGCATTTTAACATAGACAGGTGGTGCTGTGATATAAGACCATAAGAGATAGGAGCAGGAGCAGGAGTAGGCCATTCAGCCCCTTGAGCCTGCTCCGCCATTCAATGAGATCATGGCTGATCTGATTTTTACCTCAACTCCACTTTCCTGCCTTTTCCCCATATCCCACAACTCCCTTGCTGATCAAAAATTTGTCGAACTCAGCCTTGAATGTATTCAATGACTCAGCCTCCACAGCTTTTTGGGGTAAAGAATTCCAAAGATTCACGACCCTCTGGGAGAAGAAATTACTCCTCATTTCCATCTTAAATGGGTGACCCCTTATTCTGAGACTATGCCCCCTAGTTTTAGATTCCCCCATGAGGGGTAACATCCTCTCAGCATCTACCCTATCGAGTCCCCTCAGAATCTTTTTTTTAATATATTCGTTCATGGGATGTGGGCATTGCTGGCGAGGCCGGCATTTATTGCCCAACCCAATTTGCCCTTGAGAAGGTGGTGGTGAGCCACTGCCTTGAACCGCTGCAGTCCGTGTGGTGAAGGTTCTCCCACAGTGCTGTTCGGAAGGGAGTTTCAGGATTTTGACCCAGCGACGATGAAGCAACGGCGATATATTTCCAAATCGGGATGGTGTGTGACTTGGAGGGGAACGTGCAGGTGGTGTTGTTCCCATGTGCCTGCTGCTCTTGTCTTTCTAGATGGAAGAGGTCGCGGGTTTGGGAGGTGCTGTCAAAGAAGCCTTGGCGAGTTGCTGCAGTGCATCCTGTGAATGGTACATACTGCAGCCACTATGCGCCGCTGGTGAAGGGAGTGAATGTTTAGGGTGGTGGATGGAGTCCCAATCAAGCGGGCTGCTTTGTCCTGGATGGTGTCAAGCTTCTTGAGTGTTGTTGGAGCTGCACTCATCCAGGCAAGTGGAGAGTATTCCATCACACTCCTGACTTGTGCCCTGTAGATGGTGGAAAGGCTTTGGGGAGTCAGGAGATGAGTCACTCGCCACAGAATACCCAGCCTCTGACCTGCTCTTGTAGCCACAGTATTTATGTGACTGGTCCAGTTAAGTTTCTGGTCAATGGTGACCCCCAGGATGTTGATGGTGGGGGATTTGGCGATGGTAATGGCGTTGAATGTCATGGGGAGGTGGTCATTGTCTGGCGCGACACTTGCCACTTGCCACTTATCAGCCCAAGCCCGGATGTTGTCCAAGTCTTGCTGCATGCAGGCTCGGACTGCTTCATTATCTGAGGGGTTGCGAATGGAACTGAACACTGTGCAATCATCAGCGAACATCCCCATTTCTGACCTTATGATGGAGGGAAGGTCATTGATGAAGCAGCTGAAGATGGTTGGGCCTAGGACACTGCCCTGAGGAACTCCTGCAGCAATGTCCTGGGGCTGAGATGATTGGCCTCCAACAACCACTACCATCTTCCTTTGTGCTCGGTATGACTCCAGCCACTGGAGAGTTTTCCACCTGATTCCCATTGACTTCAATTTTACTAGGGCTCCTTGGTGCCACACTCGGTCAAATGCTGCCTTGATGTCAAGGGCAGTCACTCTGACCTCACCTCTGGAATTCAGCTCTTTTGTCCCTGTTTGGACCAAGGCTGTAATGAGGTCTGGAGCCGAGTGGTCCTGGCGGAACCCAAACTGAGTATTGGTGAGTAAGTGCCGCTTGATAGCACTGTCGACGATATCTTCCATCACTTTGCTGATGATCAAGAGTCGACTGATGGGGCGGTAATTGGCTGGATTGGATTTGTCCTGCTTTTTGTGGACAGGATATATCTGGGCAATTTTCCACATTGTCGGGTAGATGCCAGTGTTGTGGCTGTACTGGAACAGCTTGGCTAGAGGCGCAGCTCGTTCTGGAGCACAAGTCTTCATCACTATAGCTGGGTGTTGTCTGGGCCCATAGCCTTTGCTATATCCCGTGCACTCAGCCGTTTCTTGATATCACGTGGAGTGAATCGAATTGGCTGAAGACTGGCTTCTGTGATGGTGGGGATTTCGGGAGGAGGCCGAGATGGATCATCCAATCTGTACTTCTGGCTGAAGATAGTTGCAAATGCTTTAGCCTTGTCTTTGGCACACAATATGTTTCTATAAGATGGGTGGTGATGATGCTTTTGAGGAAGAGGAAGTTAGAAAGGAAGCAGTAGTTGGGGAGAGTGGAGGGGTTGAGGGACGGACTTTTAATGACTGGGTGATTACAACAGTCTGCGAAGTGGTAGTACTATAGTTGAAACTGTTTGAGCGTTGGACCACGTACAGATGATTGGTCGTTCCCCGTGTTGCAACCGAAGGTCGATTTCCTGGTGAACATGAGTCCGGAGAATGGGAAGAAGCTGCAGAGCACTCTGAGATAGGGCTGGGCTTGGTTGAAATCTAATACATTGATTTGTATTTTATTGCATCATTTGTACATGTTTTTGAGGAGATGTTTTCAATGTATAGCTGAAATTCACTAAATCTTCGTTTTCATTTGAACAGTCCAAGGTCCTGTGCAGTCAAAAATGCCAATGTGTGTGTCTATTAATTAGTAACCAGTTTCATCTTCGAGCACATGAAAGCCTACTTCATTGTTTACAGCCTTAGGCTAAACATGTTGTTACTTGGCTAAACATAGTTTTTTATATATAAACTCCTGTTCATTCATTGCTTTGGGCGGTAGATTAAAGGGAATAATATTGGAGACCATTTGAGCAACCAGTGGAAGGAATTTGTGTGAAAAATTGTGAGTGACTTCTTGGGAAATGTAAATCTTATATTTGAATGGAAAAGATTTATAACAAACATAATTATTAAATTCATAGTTCATTTGCAGAACCTTATAGCTATGATAGAAAAGAAAGATATGCATTTCTATTGAGCCTTGCATGATCTCGGGATGCCCCAAAGCGCTTTATAGCCAATGAAGTACTTTTGAAGTGTAGTCACTGTTGCAATGAAGGAAAATGTAGTACTTTTGCTTGTTGTCCATTGTGCCTAAAGTTACTGATCTGCAAATGCATGAGAAAAATTAAACTGATTTGATTATCGATACAGACCTTGAAGTGCAGTGTTTTGTTTTAATGTACCTGATATTTCCAGTTGTACATCTGGTGTGGATGTATGGTCAGTGTGATAAATTGGTGTCATAACACTCTAATGTGGTACAAAGTTTACCATATACTGGGGTAACATTATGTCCAGATCTGTCTTTAACCTGCAGAGAAAATAATACGCAAGCATGAAAGACTTGTGCAGCTTCCTGCAAACACTTGACATCTTCAAGCCATTCTTACAATTAAAATAATTTGCTGCTGTTATGCACCTTGCCTGACTCCTGTCACTAGAAACAGTAATCTCCTGTATTTAGTCAGTCTGAAATAAATCAAATTTTGCGCTTTAAAAAAAATAGTAACATTTCTTCATTCAGTAAACTATTCCCCATCTTGTTACATGCATTGTGTTGTGCAAAAAAAAAATCCACCAAAACTACACTAAAACCATTTGTGTAAAACTTGTTCAAATAGAGCACACTTGATGGGATTGGAAGTGATGATGTTGATTACACTAAGACATAATTGACTTGGGAATTGAGGCATTTCTGTGCAGTTTGCTCCTGTATTTTTTTTAAAAAAGCTCCCTTGTGCTGCATTCTTAAACATTCTCTTAGTGACACCCAGGTTACCTTACAGAGTTGCATGGAACAGCAAACGCTGTCAGGGACACAATGCTGTTTTTGTTGCAGGGTCAGTGTGTGCTTCCAGAGGCCAAGTGCCTTCAGTGGATGCACTGAGTATGCATTTTGGATTCTGCCCATAATTAGGCTGAACTCTTATAAGCTAATAATTCATTTTCACTATTGTTGGCTTTCTTCCAATGTGGGAGGACGGTCCACTGCCAGAATAAACGAGTCACTTAAGTGACTTGGTCCTACCTGTACATGCACAAGACCTGTGGATGTGTGTTCTTCCATGTTGCCAAATCTGTCTGTAGTTGAACTGGGGATTATTAGAATTTATGACCTCAATTGAGAATGTTCCTTCATACAAACTCTCCCAGCAGATCTCTGAATTCTTGTTTTCAATATGTAGAGCAGTCCCAAAATGCTTGGATCCAACCATTACTGCGATATAATTTGAGCCAATCTAAAATGTAAAAAAAAATAAAGATTCCAAGGGGATTTTTTTTTGTGTTTCCCGATGGAGATAGTTAGCAGCTTTTTGCCTCAATGATGCCCAGAGGCTACTCACTGATGGCTAAAATATCAGGAAAGCCAGAAATACATGAGGTATAAGTAATTTTGCTAGTAATTACTTTTTAAAAAATGTAATTGTGCTGTTCTGTACTGTCAATTTCTTTGAAGCACAATTCCTGCATCTCAAATATTATCGTATATTCGATAATTGTCCCCTCTGTCCTTTCCTTCTGTCCCTGCAAGACTCCAATCCGAACCTTCCTGTTGAAGCACGACAAAGACCTGAAATGTGCCGGATAAACCTTGTATCCCCCTGCTTTTTAGAGACACCATTTGGAATGACCAGGCTATTGTGTGTTTTTCTTTCAAACAAAGCAGTGCTGCTTGGCCAGCAAAAAAGATTCAACAGTACCATTGCTTGCCCTACTCATGTAATGAAGGATTGTGAATTGTTTCAAAAGTCTAACATACCTTTTTTTGGGACAAGACTCATGAGGGTTTGGTTATCGATAATCAGATGAACCTCCATGATTTGCAGCATCGTGCTCGAGCCCAATCTGTTTGGATGATATTTGCAATTCATATTGCTTAAAATGATCCCCTTCTTCTAAAAGGAGGTACTTGTTTATACCAAGAGCAACTGGGAAAACTTCACATCATTTGAAATCAATTTGCCAACTTTGTTTTCAGAACAGGAACTTTTGAATGTTTTGCTGACTGACTAGGCTGAATGCAGTGCCAGATGATTCTCAGTATGTATTATGCTGTTAGTAGTCTCAAGATTTAATTTCAGTAACTGCTCTTGTAGCATGGTGTAATGGAAAAAGAAGATCTTGTCAGTCTACCATGTTGTCATGATTACTTTGTGCTTCACCAGCATGAGCTCAGTGATGTCATTGACCTGAAGGAACCAGATAGCACCACAATGGTTGAACGGCGGCAGAAACGGTTAGCTGCTGAAGAGGCCAAATTTGATTCTGATCATTATCTGTAAGTGACCATTGTGAACTTAATAAACTGGTACCTTTTAATTTTATTGTTAGAATATTGTCACTAAATCAGCCTTGGTGCTATCACGTAGCACTATCCTTGCTCTCTTTCTCTGTCTATCAGTGTCTTAATAACGTTCAATTTTCTTTTCATCTTGTTTCTCATTTTCTCTCTCACTCTTTTCCTACTTTGTGCCTTGAGATGTGTTGCTATGTGAAAGATGTTAGATAAATGCATATTGTTTCTCTTCTTCTCTCTTTCTCTTTCATTCTTTCTCTCTTTCTCACTCTTCAATTGATTTAATGTAATATATTGTAAACTTGTGTGAGAACATATGCGCGCACTCTGATTGAACTGGGGATTATCAGAATTCATGACCTCAATAGAGAATGTTCCTTTACACAAACCCTCCCAGCAGATCTCTGAATTCTTGTTTTCAATATGCAGAGCAGTCCTAAAATGCTTGGATCCAACCATTACTGTGACATAATTTGAGCCAATCTAAAATGTAAAAAAAATAAAGATTCCAAGGGGATTTTTTTTTGTTTCCTGATGGAGATAGTTAGTAGCTTTTTGCCTCAGAATGATGTCCAGAGGCTACTCACTGTTGGCTAAACTATAAGGAAAGCTAGAAATACATACGAGGTATAAGTAATTTTGCTAGTAATTATTTTTAAAAAAATGTTATTGTGCTGTTCTGCACTGTCCATTTCTTTAAAGCACAAATTCCTACATCTCAAATATTCAGGCAGAAGCAGATAGTGTAAAGTCCCACCTTACCGGGTCTCCACAAAACGCAGGACTTCCCCATTGTTAATGATTCCATAACATCCTTCAACAACAGGAGACCTCTGGTTTTTTTATGATCAGACAGGTATTGACATATTTCCACTATGTTTGAGTCTCACACCCAGACTACTGAGCAATCCACACAGTTTCTGTTTGTGTGCTGTGGCCTGCCCTCTTGGGTCACACCCCTCTTGCCTAAGTGCAACAAGTTTTGTCTGTCAACATGTGTCTATCATAAAGATTCAAGGGAGTGATTTTTAAAGGTATAATTTTTGTTAGGCATAGGTTTCTACCAAATAAGGCGAATTACTAATATATTAGTTCACTGTGGGAGTTAAGGGTGTATTGTATTTTTCTTTTCCTATAAGGTTTTCTTTTAGTGCCAGCTCTATTTTCAAATGTGATATGTTGTAATGTTTTGCAAAAGAACTATTTTAGGAGTTGATGAGAAATTCTGCACAGTAAATTCTACTTAATTCTAGACTTGACATAATTGTTTCTTAGGCAGTACATACGGCTATCGAGTTTTCAGACATCTATTTCATAGACCGTAGGTATTTCTGTTTCTTGCTATTTAATCAGTAGAAATCCAAAGTATACCAGCAGTATATCCAAGGCCCAAATGTTCAACGTGTCTTTAAGTCAGTATCGTCCGTCTAAAAGAATGTTCTCTGCACACTTAATATGTGGGTATAGGGTCAATTACTTATTAGGTATATAACGTAAGAGTTACATTTGCCAACTCCCTATATTAATCTTCTAGTTGCATTATCATATTTTTCATCAGTTTAATGCAAACAAATCATCACTGCTCCAAGCCTGGAATTTTCAGTTTTCTTGTTTCTTTGAACTTAATTTGCAAGCTTTTCTTGTGATTGAAGAATTACTTCTGCTTGTTGACCACTGTAGCCTGTGTGTTTGTTAATAACCAGATGTCACTTCAGTTTAAATAATAAGCCCTTAGCCACAGTGTGAGTTGATGCATATGGAAATGTAAGCGGCACTGCTAGTTTTCTTGGTAAATAGTGGTGTAGGACTCCTGGAGTGTGAGCATCTCTACCAAGCAAGAAACACTTTTTCTGTAATGTGATAGTGAATTGTGACTCTGCTGAGTTATGGTGTTATGACTGAGGAGCATTGAATTGTGTAACTCGTAACCCATCTGCACGAAGATATTTAGACTTGTTAACTTAAATACATTTTGATGAATTTTGTCAAAATTAAAATTGTTCCCGAATGGATTTACTAAGTTAATAGCCTTTGTGCCAAACAAATAGCAGAACCTTCAGTGGGAAAATTGCACAAACATACTTTTAACTCTTGAATAGATTGGGATTATTGATGTTAAAGAAATGCTGTTAAGATCCTGTGACTATCCTCACACCTTCAGTGCCGACCTGTTTGAGGATGATACCATTCAGCACCTGCTGAAGTGTAAACCTTGGTGGACTGATACTCAGAAGACAAAAGAAGATGCAAAGAAAACCCAGAATGAACAGTGTGATTGGATAGAGCCACGAAGACAATTTGGTGAGTGGCTGATGGGTACTGTAATCCAGCAAACAAACTGATCACGAAATGTACTTCCTGTGTTCAAATTCTGCACTTGATCTAGTAGGAGTTCTAGTCTGGCAACACCTCAGCTAGTGTGCTGAAGTTGTAGTTTCATTTCACCCTAATTGTCAGTTCTTCTGTTTCTCTCTAAACCTATACCAAAAACATTGTTACAAATGTCATTCAGAACAACTTGCTACAACGCCTAATTAAGTGCATTGATCAATTCCAAAATTATATTCATCAAAATTACATCATTGGTTTTCAAAATCCTGGCATGCTTAATTGTAATTAATTACATATACTCCGTACAGATTTTCGATTATAACTGATCATTTCAAGCCCTAGGCTTTAATCTTTCTTGTGAAATGGCTCACAATGTTGTATGGCAGAAGGTTTTGAAATAAGCGACCTGTTACATGTGTAATGCTGAAATGTTCGTCTTTCATTCCAAGTGTATCTCGAACACCCTGTGAAGACTGCAGAAAAAAATGAGATGCTGTGGTATTTTAGTCAAATCCTTAGATTTATCCCAGTGAAAGGATTAATTTATTTTCGTAAGAGTTGGACACTCAAACACAGGTCACACAAATGGTCACAAACGAATCTATTTTCAGTGTTTTAAAAGCATAATCACAAAATCCAAATTAATAGGTTGTAAAAATTGCTGTGTGAAATAGATGCAAATGATCAACAATGTTAAAAAAATTTTTTATTCGTTCATGGCATGAGGGCGTCACTGGCAAGGCCAGCATTTATTGCCCATCCCTAATTGCCCTTGAGAAGGTGGTGGTGAGCCGCCTTCTTGAACCGCCACAGTCCGTGTGGTGAAGGTTCTCCCACGGTGCTGTTAGGTCGGGAGTTCAGGATTTTGACCCAGCGACGACAAATGAACGACGATATATTTCCAAGTCGAGATGGTGTGTGACTTGGAGGGGAACGTGCAGGTGGTGGTGTTCCCATCTGCCTGCCGCCCTTGTCTTTCCAGGTGGTAGAGGTCGCGGGTTTGGGAGGTGCGAAATTTTATATTGTTTATAAAAGGATGCTTACACATATCAAACAATGGGCATAACAACTTCTATTATATGTGGCATAATACTTGGGCAGTATAGATAACAATGGTAAGCTATATTGTATCATTATTTGGTTTTCAGAACAAATACCTTCAAATTAAGATCTGCAGCTGCATTGTATACATTTTAAGCTGAAATAAGCTTTTATTTGTGACTGCACTCTGCTGAAGATTAGGAGTTTAGATTCAGCATAATAAGGATTGTATCTTTTAATTAAACTTGTTGGCGAGGGGAGGTCTCTGTTAATGGAACAAATAATTTTTTTATCAGAGATATAACTTAACCTCAGGTTTTTAACCAAGGCTTGTGCAAGTTGAAGTGAACAAACCGCACAGCTTGATTTCTTTGAGATCTCCACACCATAATAAATCAGCCCCTGAGAATATCATTTCATTGTCTGCAAGCTTGTGTTTGTATGGTAAAATGTTCAGAGCTGTGTTTATCGTTGTGCAGGCATTCCACTAAAAATGGAGTGGTGGTACCAAATAATTCATCATGGACTTAGAAGAACTGTTCCTGATGTTGTGCTCAGCGTTGTGCAAATTGGGATTATTTTCAGCCGCAGCTTATACAGCACAACCAGAATTACAGCACACAGCACACTGATGGTGCTGCTGCTGCTGGACTGTTTCAGTCCATTTCAAATTGTTGCAGTATTGGTATATGGATCTTGGGTAACTCTTTCCGTTGAAGATCTTTTTGGTTACATGCAAGTAAAGTAAATATGGCTGGCTTTATTAACCTTGAGATCACTGCTGTTACATTAAGAAAACATAAGACCATAAGAGACAGGAGTAGGCCATTTGGCCCCTCGAGCCTGCCCCGCCATTTAATGAGATCATGGCTGATCTGATTTTTACCTCAACTTCACTTTCCCGCCTTTTCCCCATATCCCACAACTCCCTTGCTGATCAAAAATTTGTCGAACTCAGCCTTGAATGTATTCAATGACTCAGCCTCCGCAGCTTTTTGGGGTAAAGAATTCCAAAGATTCACGACCCTCTGGGAGAAGAAATTCCTCCTCATTTCCATCTTAAATGGGTGACCCCTTATTCTGAGACTATTCCCCCATAAGGGGTAACATCCTCTCAACATCCACCCCATCGAGTCCCCTCAGAATCTTGTATGTTTCAGTAAGATCTCCTCTCATTCTTCTAAACTCCAATGAGTGTAGACTCAACCTGTTCAATCTTTCCTCATAAGACAACCCTTCCATACCCGGAATCAACCGAGTGAACCTTCTCTGAACTGCCTCAAATACAAGTATGTCCTTCCTTAAATAAGGGCACCAGAACTGTACGCAGTACTCCAGGTGCAGTCTCACCAGCACCCTGTACAGTTGTAGCGTGACTTCCCTGCTTTTTATACTCCATCCCCCTAGAAATAAAGGCCAATATTCCATTTGCCTTCCAGATTACCTGCTGCACCTGTATGTTGACTTTTTGTGTTTCATGTACAAGGACACCCAGATCCCTCTGTACCACAGCATTTTGAAGTATTTCTCCATTCAAATAATTTACTTTTTTATTTTTCCTCCCAAAATGGATGACTTCACATTTTCCCACATTACATTCCATCTGCCAAATTTTTGCCCATTCGCTTAACCTGTCAATATCCCTTTGCAGACACTTTGTGTCCTCATCGCAACTTGCTTTTCCTCCTATCTTTGTATCATCAGCAAATTTGGCCACAAGACACTCTGATCCTTCATCCAAGTCATTGATATATATTGTAAATAGTTGAGGCCCCAGCACTGATCCCTGCGGCACCCCACCAGTTACAGATTGCCATTTTGAAAATGACCCTTTTATCCCGACTCTTTGTTTTCTGTTAGTTAGCCAATCCTCTATCCATGCCAGTATATTACCCCCAACACCATGAGCTCTTATCTTGTGCAGTAATCTTTTATGTGGCACCTTATCGAATGCCTTTTGGAAATCCAAATATACTGCATCCATTGGTTTCCCCTTTATCCACCCTGCCTGTTAGTTCCTCAAAGAACTCTAATAAATTTGTCAGACACTATTTCCCCTTCATACAATGAAGGAGAGTCAACATGGTTTTATTATGAGTCTCCAAATGCATTTTCCCATTGACAGATGTTAGGCTAACTGGTTTATTGTTACCTGCTTTCTGTCTCACGCCCTTCTTGAAAAGGGGTGTTATGTTTGGGGTTTTCCAATCCACTGGGACCTTTCCAGAGTCTATTGAATTCTGGAAGATTACAACCAATGCATCCACTATCTCTGTAGCCGCTTCCTTTAAGACCCTCGGATGCAAGCCATCAGCTCCAGGGGACTTGTCAGCCTTTAGACCCATTAGTTGCTTAGTACTTTTTCTCTAGTGATAGTGATTGTTTGTTTTTAGTTCCTCCCTCCCATTTGCCCCTTGATTTTCTACTATTATTGGTATGTTATTAGTGTTTTCTACTGTGAAGACACATACAAAATATCCGTTCAATTCCTCTGCCATTTCCTTGTTTTCCGTTGTTATTTCCCCAATCTCATCCTCTAAGGGACCAATGTTTACTTCAGTTACCCTCTTCCTTTTTATATATTTAGAAGCTTTTACTGTCAGTTTTTATATTTCTTGCGAGATTACTCTCGTAATTTATTTTCTCCCTCTTTATTATTCTTAGTCATCCTTTGCTGATTTTTGAAGTTTTCCCAATCTTCGGGCATACCAGTAATCTTGCCATGTTGTATGTTCATACCATCTAATCTGTTTACCCATTCCACTTCAGCCAATTCTGCCCTCATTCTATTATAATTGCCCTTCTTTAAGTTTAATGCAGTAGTTTCAGACCCATGAACCACTTTACACTGCAGCAGAACCTGAAGTACATAAGTACGCTCAATTTCCTTCTTAACTTGCTGTACCAGGGAAGAATTTTATATTTTGTTTGTCTTTGGATTGCAATAACATTTATAACTTAAAATAAAATTGAACACCGTACCATCGTCAAAAATCCAAGCAGCTGAGTTTGGTAGCACAAGCTACCTCTTGGGTATTTCTAAAACTGCATGTTTGCTTCTGTTGCCTTGGGTCAACGATACAGAACAAAATTTAAATAAAGCTAACTTGATAGATAAATTTCCATTGCCTATATTCTTGCGCAGGATAACAATGGAGTCCAGAAACTATATTTCAGATTTTGTTGCTGCTAATCATGACTTTGGAGACCACTGTGTTCCTATTTCCTTATTTTTTCCTTTTTAAGTTCTGAAGTAAAATAAACTGACACTCCAAAAACTAATGTTTATAAAGTTATGAACATATTATGTTTGGTAACAAAGTTGCATGGCTCCATTTATTCTTGAAGTGGAACCCTGCTGATCTAGTAATTCGCAGCAAATTGAAAATGTGCACCTATATGTATTATGAATGTATTTATTTTTTGAATGCAAGTGATCAATATTTTCATGACCAATTTTTCTTTCCACTGCTCAAGTGGCCATTTTTCATGTGCAAGTCCAGATGGTCAATATAAATGTGCTATTTAAGCACTGAGTTGAGTCTGAAGCTGTTCCCAATTAAAACATTTTAGTCTGAATAACATCAGGAATAGCATCTCCGACTTATATTTTTCCGTTCCTCAGCATAAAGATGCTGAATACTGCGCTGTGTGCTGATTTGATTTCAGCTAACGCAGCACAGAACTGGCATCGAACCTAGCACCTTCCTGATCTTTATAGGTCAGTAGCATGCTAGCCAGTCTTATCAGCTTCCGGTGCCCTCCATGATGTCGGGGGGTGACTGATCATTCCAACTTGTTTATTGTAGCAGTTTCAAGCTGCGATATTCTGAATTTCTGAATCATTAACCCGAAACTTTCAAGCCAGTTAGCGAATGGTTTTTCCTTGATGGTATTCAAATGATTAAATGGTGCAGTCCTCATGGTGGATACAGCCTTTACTGTTGCTATTCATCGATGACTGATATTGCAGCACCACTCCTCGAAGTGGTTGTGTAATAATGCTCTAGGTTCTCAGTTCTGTGGAAGTTGTCCCTTGACAGTGGAAGGCAAATTGCACACCGGTGGAGAAATATTAAAAAAACAAATTTGTCGATGCAAGCTTTTAGGTCCCAATTTGGACTTGGCTATAGTTCATCTTGCGGCAGTGAGTGGCTGAGATGTACAGATTAAGTAGGTCTTGGATTTGGTCCCCAATCTGTCGTGAGTTAGCTGATCTCAGTTGGGATATGGAGCTACAATTGATCTCCTTGCTGTTGAGAAAAATTGAGGTTTACATGAAATCTGAGAAACCTTGGACTTCATATCTCAATATGCAATAAAACATTTGCAAGTTAATATTCTGAACTACAGTCTCTTGAAATAATTCCACAGACTTGAAGCAGCTGCTGAAGTTTTGATGCTGCTTGAGGTGAAACACATTACTAAGAGTAAATTGTTTATACTTCCATATAAACATAGAGCCCTTTTCTGTCAGCATAGGCATTCTTCACAGTTGGTGCACACTGGTGGTGAATCTTAACTAATTTGTTCCGAAGGACTGGTTCTGTTAGAAGTCTTAGGAGAAAAGTATAAGATCAGACAAGCCTGAGATTGATGTGTTTTCTTCTGCTGAACAGATCTAATTGTAGATGATACAGGAGGGGATCAATTGTGTTGTTTATGTATTTATTATACTTTGTGCATTTTTGCAGTTGTAACTGTCTGAATGGATTCCTTTTTCAGTGTGGAATGCTAAATTTTGAAGTACAGTTGCTTTTGTGCATAAAATTGTATGGGGGTCTCTGGTTTTACAATTCAAATCCCAGGTTAGCTAATGTAGAACATGGGCCTGCTCATAAATGAAGATCTTGCATGTCCACAGTACATTTTACTTCTACATCCCAAATCTCTACACAAGCAGTGGTTTACTTTATGAAATGTAGTGACTTTTTTAGGCAAACGCGGCAATTAATTTGTGTGCAGCAAGGTCCCACAAATAGCAATGAGATGAATAACCAGCTAATTTGGTGGATGTTGGTTGACTGATGAATGTTGACCAGTACACCAGGAAGGTTCACTTCTAATAGTGCCATGGGATCTTTAATATCCACCAAAACTGGCCGACAAGACCTCATTTTAACATCTCCTCTGAAAGACAGCAGCTCTGACAATGCAGATGTCCCTCAGTGCTGTTACGAATGTTTTATTTAAATTTGACTGCCCTTGATTGAAACCTCAGCAGAAGTATGAAAAACTGGCATAGTGGAGCAGGCTGCAACAGCTCAGGAGTCTGATGGAAGAAAAAAGTAGGGTGACACCAAGGGTGCAGACCATCTCCATCATATTAGTGTTCCGACCAGGGGAGGAGTTCTCCCTCTCCAGCCCCTGTGGCACCAACCCACTCGCTTCCCCCATGCCCGACATGGCTCCCATTTTTTTTCTCCAGCAGTAGGTTCTGGCAATGGGTGGGTGTGCTGGCGTTTCCAGGAACACCAATCCATTCACAACTTGCAGTTGAGAACCAATTCTGGTTCCAAGGAAGCATAGGTCTGCTTATGGAAACTGCCTGTGCTGCATCCATACCTGAAGAATGTTGGAAAGAGCCTGAGTTCTGACAGCCATACATTGGTTTGTTTCAGTAGTCTCTGGACAAGTTTGATTCACAGTTGATTGTGATGTCATTTGATGAAGAGGAGACGTTTCCAACTAAGGCTTGATATGTGAGAGGAATTCTTGCTATTGCTTGTGCAATGAGACTTGCAATTTTCTGCTGTTTCTTCAATATGCATTTATATTGGTGAGAGTTCTTTCCCTCATTCCCCGCACCCCCCCAAAAAAAAACTAGTTCCAGTTGACATTCTTCAGGTCAACCAGCAAAGATTGTGCCTGGAAGTCTGGAATGGTAATTGCACCACGGCTGTGGATAATTAGCACCACCGTATTAAACATGCCTTAATGGGGGAGTAGGACTTGAAGTTAATAGAATTTTATGTGATTTAGACACATCCTCCTATTGACATAAATTATTGTATGCTTAACCCCTTCAATAATAACACTATGACTGAGTGGCTGAGCTATGTGCAAATGACTTTAAACTGGAGAGACTTGCACCAGAATAACCACTGCATGATTTATGGTGCCAGTAATAACCGGGCTGGTCAGAGGCATCAAGTTCTGATGAAAAATGTCTGTCATCATTAAAATAAAGAAATTTTCAGCACAAAATGATGATAATCCCTTGCATTGCAAGAGAATAAAGTTTGCTAAGTTTAGATTAAACTATGAAGCTCCAGTGCATTTTTGTCTGTTCAATTCAAATTGCAAGGATAATGAAAATTTGCCGCTCCTGCACTGTTACCTCAAGTCGCACAAGGATCTGTCCTTGGGCGCCGTCCCCCGCCCCCATTTCTCATCTGCATGGTGCCCCATGGCAACATCATTCGAAAACACGTCAGGTTTCACATGTACTCTAACAACACCCAGCTCTACCTCGCCACCACCTCTCCCAACCCATCCACTGTCTGATTTCTCACAATGCTTGTCCGGTTACTGGATCAGCAAAAATTTCGTCCAACTAAATATTGGGAAAACCAAAGCCATTCTCTTGGGTCCCTGCTGCAAACTCCGTTCTCTAGCCACTGACACCATCCCTCTCCCTGGCCACCGTCTGAGGCTGAACCAGACTGTTTGCAATTATGGCGTCCTATTTGATTCTGAGATGAGCTTCAGACCACATGTCTGCTCCATCACCAAGGCTGCCAGCTGCCAACTTCCAACTCCGTAACATCGCCCATCTCTGCCCCTGCCTCAGCTCATGTGCTGCTGAAACCCTCATCCATGCCTTTGTTACCTCGAGTTTTTTTTTCTTTCTTCGTTCATGGGATGTGGGCGTCGCTGGCGAGGCCGGCATATATTGCCCATCCCTAATTGCCCTTGAGAAGGTGGTGGTGAGCCGCCGCCTTGAACCGCTGCAGTCCGTGTGGTGAAGGTTCTCCCACAGTGCTGTTAGGAAGGAATTTCCAGGATTTTGACCCAGCCACGATGAAGGAACGGTGATATATTTCCAAGTCGGGATGGTGTGTGACTTGGAGGCGAACGTGCAGGTGGTGTTGTTCCCATGTGCCTGCTGCTCTTGTCCTTCTAGGTGGTAGAGGTCGCGGGTTTGGGAGGTGCTGTCGAAGAAGCCTTGGCGAGTTGCTGCAGTGCATCCTGTGGATGGTACACACTGCAGCCACAGTGCGCCGCTGGTAAAGGGGGTGAATGTTTAGGGTGGTGGATGGGGTGCCAATCAAGCGGGCTGCTTTATTTTGGATGGTGTCGAGCTTCTTGAGTGTTGTTGGAGCTGCACTCATCCAAGCAAGTGGAGAGTATTCCATCACACTCCTGACTTGTGCCTTGTAGATGGTGGAAAGGCTTTGGGGAGTCAGGAGGCGAGTCACTCACCGCAGGTGACCCAGCCTCTGACCTGCTCTCGTAGCCACAGTATTTATATGGCTGGTCCAGTTAAGTTTCTGGTCAATGGTGACCCCCAGGATGTTGATGGTGGGGGATTTGGCGATGGTAATGGCGTTGAATGTCGTGGGGAGGTGGTTAGACTCTCTCTTGTTGGAGATGGTCATTGCCTGGCACTTAAGTGGCAAGTAACTTTCGCGCCAGATATCAGCCCAAGCCGTCTTGCTGCATGCGGGCTCGGACTGCTTCATTATTTGAGGGGTTGCGAATGGAACTGAACACTGTGCAATCATCAGCGAACATCTCCATTTCTGACCTTATGATGGAGGGAAGGTCATTGATGAAGCAGCTGAAGATGGTTGGGCTGAGGACACTGCCCTGAGGAACTCCTGAAGCAATGTCCTGGGGCTGAGACGATTGGCCTTCAACAACCGCTACCATCTTCCTTTGTGCTAGGTATGACTCCAGCCACTGGAGAGTTTTCCCCCCTTATTCCCATTGACTTCAATTTTACTGGGGCTCCTTGGTGCCACACTCTGTCAAATGCTGCCTTGATGTCAAGGGCAGTCACTCTGACCTCACCTCTGGAATTCAGCTCTTTTGTCCATGTTTGGACCAAGGCTGTAATGAGGTCTGGAGCCGAGTGGTCCTGGCGGAACCCAAACTGAGCATCGGTGAGCAGGTTATTGGTGAGTAAGTGCCGCTTGATAGCGCTGTCGACGACACCTTCCATCACTTTGCTGATGATTGAGAGTAGACTGATGGGGCGGTAATTGGCTGGATTGGATTTGTCCTGCTTTTTGTGGACAGGACATACCTGGGCAATTTTCCACATTGTCGGGTCGATGCCAGTGTTGTAGCTGTACTGGAACAGCTTGGCTCGAGGCGCAGCTAGTTCTGGAGCACAAGTCTTCAGCACTGCAGCTGGGATGTTGTCGGGGCCCATAGCCTTTGCTGTGTTCAGTGCACTCAGCCGTTTCTTGATAGCACGTGGAGTGAATCGAATTGGCTGAAGACTGGCTGCTGTGATGGTGGGGATATCGGGAGGAAGCCGAGATGGATCATCCACTCGGCACTTCTGGCTCAAGATGGTTGCAAATGCTTCAGCCTTGTCTTTTGCATTCATGTGCTGGACTCCACCATCATTGAGGATGGGGATGTTTGCAGAGCCTCCTCCTCCCATTAGTTGTTTAATTGTCCACCACCATTGATGACTGGATGTGGCAGGACTGCAGAGCTTTGTTCTGATGCGTTGGTTGTGGAATCGCTTAGCTCTGTCTATAGCATGTTGCTTCCGCTGTTTAGCATGCATGTAGTCCTGAGTTGTAGCTTCACCAGGTTGGCACCTCATTTTTTTGGTATGCCTGGTGCTGCTCCTGGCATGCTCTTCTACACTCCTCATTGAACCAGGGTTGATCCCCTGGCTTGTTGATAATGGTAGAGTGAGGAATATGCCGTTCTATGAGGTTAGATTGTGCTAGAATACAATTCTGCTGCTGCTGATGGCCCACAGCGCTTCATGGATGCCCAGTTTTGAGCTGCTTGATCTGTTCTGAATCTATCCCATTTAGCACGGTGATAGTGCCACACAACAAGTTGGATGGTGTCCTCAGTGCAAAGACGTGACTTTGTCTCCACGAGGTCTGTGCGGTGGTCACTCCTACCAATACTGTCATGGACAGATGCATTTGCGACAGGTGGATTGGTGAGGACGAGGTCAAGTAAGTTTTTCCCTCGTGTTGGTTCGCTCACCACCTGCCGCAGGCCCAGTCTGGCAGCTATGCCCTTCAGGACTCGGCCAGCTCGGTCAGTCGTGGTGCCACCGAGCCACTCTTGGTGATGGACACTGAAGTCCCCCATCCAGAGTACATTTTGTGCCTTTGATACCCTTAGTGCTTCCTCCAAGTGGTCCTCATCATGGAGGAGGACTGATTCATCAGCTGAGGGAGGGCGGTAGGTGGTAATCAGCAGGAGGTTTCCTTGCCCATGTTTGACCTGATGCCATGAGATTTCATGGGGTCCAGAGTCAATGTTGAGGACTCCCAGGGCCACTCCCTCCTGTATATCACTGTACCGCCACCTCTGGTGGGTCTGTCCTGCTGGTGGGACAGGACATACCCAGGGATGGTGATGGAAGAATCTGGGACGTTGGCTGAAAGGTATGATTCTGTGAGTATGGCTATGTCAGGCTGTTGCTTGACTAGTCTGTGGGACAGCTCTCCCAATTTTGGCACAAGTCCCCAGATGTTCGTGAGGAGGACTTTGCAGGGTCGACTCGGCTTGGTTTGCCGTTGTCGTGTCCGGTGCCGGGTGGTCCGTCTGGTTATGACTTTTCGTAGCGAGATTTTACAATTGAGTGGCTTGCTAGGCCATTTCAGAGGGCAATTAAGAATCAACCACATTGCTGTGGGTCTGGAGTCACATATAGGCCAGACCGGGTAAGGACGGCAGGTTTCCTTCCCTAAAGGACATTAGTGAACCAGATGGCTTTTCACGACAATCCGGTAGTTTCATGGCTACCATTGCTGATACTAGTATTTTAATTCCAGATTTTTATTTAATTAATTGAATTTAAATTCACCAGCTGCCGTGGCGGTATTTGAACTCATAACTCCGGATTACTAGTCCAGTAACATAACCACTATGCTACCGTACCCCATAGTCTCAGCTCTTCCAATGCTCTTCTGGATGGCCTCCCATCTGCCACCCTCCATAAGCTTGAGCTTATCCAAAACTCTACTGCCCATATCCTGTCCCGTTCACCCATCACCCCTGTGCTCGCTGACCTACGTTAGCTCCTGGTCTGGCAACGCTTCGCTTTTTAAAATTCTCATCCTTGTTTTTCTACAACTCTCCGAGATCTCTGCGCTCCTCCAATTCTTGCCTCTTGCGCACCCAGGAATGTAATCGCTCCACCATTGGTGGCCGTGCCTTCAGCTGCCCAGGTCCTAAGTTCTGGAATTCCCTCCCTAAACCTTTCCGCTTCTCTACCCCTCTCTCCTCCTTTCAGACACTCCTTAAAACCTACCTCTTTTACCAACGTTTTGGTCACCTGTTCTAATATCTTCTTGTGTAGCTCAGTGTCAAATTTTGTTTGATCGCTCCTGTGAAGCGCCTTGGGACATTTTATTATGTTAAAGGCGCTATATAAATGCAAGTTGTTGATGTTGACAACATCATACAAGCACGCAGGATGTGTGGAACTGCAGGGAGCCTGAGCCCCTGGAACAATTTTGCATTGGAAATCAATAATCAAAGTGACAACATCCCTGTGAGCTTGCTTACAACACCCAAAGACGGTCATCCGTACAGCCCATTGTTCGCTGGTGAGGGGCGCCTCAACAAAAGGACATCCACAACCAACTGGTCATGCCAATAGGCTCAAGGAACTTGTAGCTCATTCATTTCATTAAAATGGTAATTCAGCATATTACTTCAAATTAAATTCTGAGAGTAGGACAGTACAAACGCGTAAAGGGCAAATTTAGGATTGATATCAGGAAATTCCTCTTCACACAAAGTGGTCAACGCATGGAACAGACTCCCAAAGAGAGTAATGGAGATGCAAACTCTGGAATGTTTTGAGAAACAATTGGATGCTGCATTGATGGGAACTGTAAACTGCATCTGATTGGATGAATTAAAATGGGCCGAATGGCCTTCCTCATCTGTAATTCTCTTGTGTGTATTAGCAATTGCATTATAATCGTAGGGCATTTTAATTATCCTAAAATAGACTGAGACAAGGGTAATGTTAGTGGTGAGAAAGAGGAGTTTTTTTAACATTTAGCCAGGATTGCCTTCTCCGCCAATAATAGGTACTCTAACATGCAAGGAAGCACTGCTTGACCTGCTTCTTAGTAATGAAGTGGAATAAGAAAGAAGCCTGAAAACTTTTGTGATCACTGTTTTTCCAATAAAATGAGATTAACTGTAAGATAAGAGAAAAGTTGAGAACAAGGGTACTTGACTTTTTTTTAAAAAATCATAGCAAGATAAAAAGGGGCCTTGCTCCAAATGGAAGGAAAAATTGCCAAATCGAGGCATTGATAAGTAATATTTAACCAGGTGGTAGAAATGGTTCAAATAAACTAGTTTTGTTGGCTAGAACTGGATACAGTATTGAAGGTGTGCTCCAATCAGAGCAAATAAAATACATTCTAATAAAGAAAAAAAGGGAGTGCTTCAGGGACAAAATGAAATTGGAGATTAAATCAAATCTGACTTTTTTTTTAAAAAAAGCATTGTGCTTATAGGGTTGGGACTGAGATGAGGAAATGTTTCTTCATTCAGCAGGTTGTGAATCTTTGGAATTCTCTACCCCAGAGGGCTGTGGATGCTCAGTTGTTGAGTATATGCAAGACTGAGATCGCTAGATTTTTGGACACTAAGGGAATCAAGGGATATGGGGATAAGGTGTGAAAGTGGAGTTGAGGTAAAAGATGAGCCCTGATCTTATTGAATGGCGTAGCAGGCTCAAGGGGCCATTTGGCCTACTTCTGCTCCTATTTCTTATGTTTATTATGTGACATAGATAATAAAAGCCAGAACAAATAAAGAATATAGAAAACAACAAAGAGGGGAGATTAAAAAGGCAAGGGTATGCGAGAAACTGAGGGAAAAAACATCCAGGACAATAAAAAGGTTTTCTGTAGTAGTGATGACTGAGTCTCCCGTCCAATTGACTTATGAGTTGTGACAACTGAGAAACCTGCACATCGAGTGGATTATAGTGAGAGAGAGTCTTTGCGTTAGCCTCTCTTCCCCGCTCCCTCTCATCCGTACAGTCCATTGTTCGCTGGTGAGGAGCGCCTCAACAAAAGGACTAGTAGGTATGTCTGCAGCAAGTTGTGAGGAGCCAGGATAAAAGTTCATTGACTGCACCCATTTATAGCCAAAGTGACCAAAGCCTCGTACCAGGGCTACACGACAGATGTCAGGTGATAGTCCTGATACTTGGTCCAGTTATTGTCTGGAACCCTCCTTGATTGTCAACACTGGTTCATGAGGTCAATCTCCCCAGGCCAAGTTTTACTCCCAGACCAGAAGTGGCAGCAGGATCCAGTTACCCTGCATGTGATGGGGGCAGAGACTTCCCTGCCCCTGAGTTGCAGGTTCAATAAAGCCAATATTGTATTAAACTGTATAGCCAAAACAGCAGAATACAAGTCAGAAGGAGTCATGATTAAACTGTACAGTGCTCTGATTGGAGCACACCTTGAATACTGTATCCAGCTCTGGCCAATAAAACTAATGGAGACATTCAAACATTAGATGCCATCCAGAGAAGAGCCATGAAGCTGATCCCAGTCCTGGAGGTTTCCATTATGAGTAAAGACTGGAGAAACTTGAGCCTTGAAAGGAGATGACAGAGAGGCAAATTTAAGAATGATGTCTGGAAGTTCTTAACACAGAGTGATCAATACACAGAATAGACTCCCAGATAGAAGAGTGGAAGCAAAAATGATACCCATGTTTAAGAACCAATTAGATTATGCAATAAGGAACTTGAGGGTCATTCTGTACAAATAAACTGATATATGCAGAGTGGCCGCCTTCTCCGTAATTACTTTGTGATCTTGTGAATCAGTTACTTGAGGAAATATGATCTGTGAAGGAATTGGAACCGAGCAAGAAAGTGGGATTGGAATTAGTGGCTTGTCTGGAGAAGGACACCAGTGCAGGCTTAATGGCTTTTGCCTATGCTTTAACATTCTGATTCCATGATTGGCTCCAGATATTAGACTGGACTGGACACACTGCTATTGCACTGGCAAATCTCCAGCTTAGGTATGCACCTGTGGACTTGACCCAATTGGAACCACTTTTGATTTAACAATTCTGTTCTGGAATTTGATTCCCCATTTATGTTACTTTGAGTATAAATCATGATACAATGATGGCAGCATTAATGAAATAGTGAGACTTGATCTGGTATGAGGTTAGAGCGATACCTTGGCTTTTAAAAAGATTATGTATAAGATAATCTCTAAATTCTACCTGGTTCAAGATTGTGATGCCACTGCACATTGGGGCATTAACACAGTGCCAGAAGGAGGAGTTTGCAACAATAGTAGAGGATTGTTAATGAGTTCTGTTACGGTATTTGGCTGCTGAGTAGGCATTGATCCCTGGCAAAATCCCATGTTCTAAGAGCACAGTAATTGACTTCAAAAGTAGTGAACACCCTGATTATTATAGGCCTCATGCATTGCCAAGAATTGTAAGAATAAATCAGAAAATATATTATCATATCTAGCTGTTGCACCTTGCTGGGTAACAGATGTATGAAATTGCAAGCACAGAGCCATTTTGCTGGCCTTTACAGGAAGATTTAGCTACTCAGCCAGCCAGCAATTAAAAAGACATGGTTGCCTCTGCCTCCAGCGTCAGGTACGACGAAGGTCTTGACCCCATTCTTGAGCTACAACGCCACCTGAGTTATACTAGCTGCTTCTATAGTAACAGTTGTTTAGTTCACATTCTGGCAATCTGGTGCCCATGAGCCAGCTCTCTGCTCACTAAACCTGGCTCTTATCCCAGGAGCAGAATTGTAAAGCTGGCTCCTGGATATCATTCTCTTAGAATTTGAACGAAATGAGTGTCAGTCTAAAAGCTACTTTTGGTTTGCAACTGACTGGCAGTGTATATTCAGCAATTTGAATGGTAACATACTCGAACCATTTCACACCCAACCTTGATGTTGATGACATTGTCACAAATCCCTGAAATGAATAAGGTTAACCCTCGGGCCATGACCTTTTGAGTTAATTCTTTAATCCACTCCTCATTGCTATGCATCAGAAACTTTTCCTCATAATTCAGATTCATCTTCCTGTTAATCTTATTTTTGTTGATTTTTGCATTTCAGTAATACTTACATTTTTGAACATTTGTAATCTTGTTTGTGTATATGATCCTGTTCAATACTATAAATCTGGCTGGGAAAATTGCTTTGATACAGATCCACTCCTTTGTACTCCAATAGTGTTTTGTGCAATAATTCTAAATTACATAAGTGAAACAAAACTAATTTAACATTTCTCCTCGCTGTTTCGAACACCAACTTTATCTGTTCTCACTTGCAACATTTCTGCAAATATTTTTCAGTTTGTTAACTTGATTTTTTTACACTTTAATTATATTTTACATTTTTATCAAGTTCTTTTCTGAATTCTAGTACCATTGCTTTTTGTCAGTTTTAACTTCAATTTTTATTAGCTTGCTTCATGTCATGAATGTTTTAATAAGATGGCTTTCGTATTTTGAGCAGGCAAATAGTTCAGCTGTAAAACCACTTCATTCTTCTTTCTGGATTTACATTTTCCACATATGGTTTTTATATCTTTAATGCAGCATTGCACAACCACAATGTATTTGCACAATTCAAGGTTGGATGGGCTAAGATCTATTTATCTTTGTCTTGCAAATCAATAATCTTACGGGAAGATGTGCTTTTTGGTGTATTAGCTGGTGGTTATTTTTGTGATAAATTAGTTTTACTTTGGTCAGTGTGTGTTTTATTCTCTTTTTATATTTAAATATCTTAGAAGAAAAATATGTTTCTATTTTTTATGTGGATTTTGAAAGTGCTTTATTTCTCTTGAGCTTATAATGAAGTAAAATTCTCCCAGCTTCTTTCTAATATCTAACATTTGTCGATAATAAAATAAAACAATTCAGTTAACTGAGCTTGGTATTACTGAACATAAATTTGTTATAAAATTTACTTACAATAAATGCCATCTAAAACTTTGTCTTTTAAAAGTTTTCAGAAGTGTTATTTTTAAAAAAAACTAACTCTTGCCTTCAGTCATATTTTCTGAAGATGAAAAGGAACAGCTGCGAAAATTCACCAACAAGAATTACCTGTTGGATAAAAGGTCTTGCCAGAATGTTTACTTCAGCCTGGTTGACATAATTCTTGCATATGTTTATGAAGTCCGCAGTACTGAAGGGGAAACCAATGTAAGTCTACCTGTTAATTCATACAGTTGACTTTTCAAAAAAAACATGTTTGTGCTCATTACAGTGAGGAATCTCAGTGCTGGAACAAAATGTTTTTTCCAACCTTTGGTATCTACAACTAACATCGAGCACCGCGAGGTCAAATTCAACATCATTGTTTTTCATCTTATCACCGACCTCCTAATCAAATTCTTTGTAGAATTCTAGTGCCCTTAATTTTTATCAGTTTTAACTTTTATTTTTATTAACTTGCTTCATGTCATGAATGTTTTAATAAGAGCACTTCAGTATATTATACAGTCAGATAGTTGCAGGCTAGAGCAATATCTTTTAACCCCAAACTCTGAAAAACATGCTTAATTACATTGATGTCAATTGTACTATTTCCCAGCTTAAGCCACCTTTATGTGCTGTATGGCTGAGACAGTGCTGAGCTACAAACATTTCTGTGCTACACAAACACACACACGCTGCTTATACATATTGTATATTGGCCCAGAGAGAGAGAGAGATTTTATAATCTGAGCTGGATTTCATTCAGATTCCAGAAGGGGAAGGGACAGTGTTGTCGTCCACTGCATCACTCCATTTCCCCCCATGTGATGCTGTATTTCTTTTCCACCTACAGCTTTTCTCTCCCCCTCCCACCCTCATAAACAAAGTCTCAACATTCTATGTTAGTTACTTTCCAATCAGTGCAATCAGATTACTGGTATATGAGCAAAATCAATCATAACTTGTTAATAGTTTGAAGTTAACAATCTTGTTTTGTCATCATTGTTGTGTTTTTCAGACCGAATCCTCATGGAACATGTGGAAACTGAGTGGGACACTTTGTTGGCTTGAAGTAAGAGGGATCCCTCTTTCTGCCATTTGTGTTGGTTTATACATAGACTTGGGTAAAACAGCCAATCCAATAGCTCTCGGCAGTACCCATCAACCAAATAAATATTTAGTCATCAAAGCTTATCCCTCTAGAACATTAACTCTCCCATCGTGGGTAGAAGAACTTAAATGAGTACCAAGCTGCTACGAGTCATTGATCGACTGGAGTGACAGATGGCAAATGCCTCTTTAGCAGTTGGATAAGAGCCAAAAGAGATTCATTGAAGATTCATAATGCTTCAATTATCTACTGAACAATGCAGTATTGGGAGCATTTCTTCGAGCAGTAAGAGACAATAGCCACTGTTTTATTGTCTTGTTTGCTTAGGTTTTGAGTTAAGTGAGCTGTGCTCCCTACATGCATATTGAGCTGCAAATGTCGAGGTGTATTCATTGGCCCTTGAATTGCCAGTAAATTTGTTTTTCCAGTGTTTTACCCTTTCTCTCCTAAAATAAGTGATACTACTGGGGTACATTTCCAAGGCTGCCAGCCCTTTTATCTCACTCATGTGATCATTCTTTATGTGTGAGCATAGTTGGTGATTGTTGGCAGACTATTGGACTGTGGCAGACCCACTTGTGTTCTCTCCTATTGTCCACACGTTCTGTTACACTTCTACATTTTACCAGATGCTTCACTCATGCTTCGTATCACAAACTACTCCTGCAAGCACTCCCTTGTCCCCTATGACCAGAGTATAAGTTTATGCGTATAATATCTCTAATGTATCATCACCCAAGAGATGAACAGAAACCCTTGTTGCAATAGTTCCCTAAATTGATGTAAGCCGTCAAGTGTTCCCTTAGTCTTGATGTGGAGATGCCGGTGATGGACTGGGGTTGACAATTGTAAACAATTTTACAACACCAAGTTATAGTCCAGCAATTTTATTTTAAATTCACAAGCTTTCGGAGATTTTCTCCTTCCTCAGGCAAATGTTTCAAGTAGAAACATTTGCCTTAGTCTTGAAGTAGCAGAAGAATAAACTGTCAGACTGTGGTTTAGACTGTAGAAGTACAAATCTAAGTTGTTCAAAATAAAAAGTAGACAGTAGTAGAAAATCACAACAGCAGACTTAGTTGATTACTGAACCTTTTAAATTGCACCTCTGAGCTGTTAAGAGTGTGGAACATGCTGACTGGCATATACCTCTTGTTCCTTTTGAATTTCAAAAACTGGGATACTAGAAGTCAAACTGTCTTCTACAGTTGAACAAAGCTTCACAAATTCAAGCGATGGCTTTCCTGAACTCCAGCCTTATGCTAGACCCAAACTCATTTGCGTGTGTGATCAAGACGTATTTGCTTACAAATAATGTTTTGCTTCCTGAGTGAATAAGAAAGGCCATGGCTATTGTCTGATGTCAACTGCAGTTCAACTGCCTGATGAAATAACCAAACCAGCCACTTCTCTTGGCTAGATAACAAAAGTGTGTTAACTTTCTTGTGATTGAAATGTGACGGGTCTCCCTGACCATCACTGTTCACGTATATTCACACTTTTCAGCCAAGAGTCAGCAGGTAGTGAACAAGAAACCTGACTGACCCTTCATTTCTCCGTTCTTAGCATAGGAAGATATGCTAATTGGTGTGCCCACACTACTGCTCCAAGTAAAATCACCTAACTACCCACAGACCCGGGATTGAACAGGAAACCTTTTGTATTTGCATGACACAGAAGCACACAGGTCATGCCTTTACCCAAAAAGCAATCGGAAGAGTTCGCCTGTGAAATTTCTGTTCAGACTGTCCGCTCTTTTCTACCATTAGAAACTTTAGCGCTATACGGGAGGCTGTCTGAATTTTTTTTCAATTCAAAAGGTTGTGGAGAATTAACTCAGTACTCTCCTCATGGAAGCACGATTGATATTGGAAGCTTGAAATGTTGGGAGCAATTAATGCAAACCCATAACAAACCGCAGTGTAATTTGGCCGTAAGCCACTCAGAAGGATATAAGCTCCTATTTGTTTTTAAAAAACACACTTTTTTTTCCCCCCTCTCTTCAGTTTTGTCTTGGCAGTGACATTACAAGTAGCTGCTAGACAGTGCAAGTAAGTGCCCTGGGGAGGAGGGGGGAGGAATTCCCTTTTCATTCCTTTGTCAGAAAGTGCATGGTCTGCTTAGCATCTCCCCATGACAACTTGACTAAATTCAGAAATTCCATGTAAACCCAGGATCCTGCTGCCCAGGTGAGACCTCCTCCTCAATATGTATAAAACTAAAGATGAATAATTGCTGAGGTGGGTACAAATGAAACCAGATCTCGGTGGACACAACTGCGGTTTAACCCACGGTTCTTGTTTTTGAATCCACGTGTGAAAGCCAAGTGAGAGCTTCTGGTGGATTCGGATGGGCCATCACGTTCACAGATTTGTACTTCAGTAGCGAGTAATCTCATTGTTTTCATTTCTTTTTCACTGTCATTACAAATGTGAGTTTTCACTTCAGTCAACTTAAATAAAAATTAAATTGTTGGCAGTTTATAGTAAGTGAAAATTATTATTAATATCCACAAATGAAGCAGTCTTAAAAATGAATTTGGTATGGCGGTCATGATACAAATGAATATCATTTGACTTTATTTGTTTAACAATACAGACTTACCATTCTCTTCAAGAAGTTCTTGTATCCTTCAGCAGAAGAGTTTTGTGTTATCCATTGTACAGACATTTCTACTTGGCTCTGAAAGCTTTTGAGGATGCGGTCTTAATACTTCAGTTGGGTAAGAACCATTTGTAAAACTGAACCGAAACTAATCAGAATTTATCTTTATATCTTGATCACCAGAGACACTATTCATTGAGTCTGTTGTACCAATCCTGCAGTGAGGCAAATTAGACTGTATACTAAAGAACTGCTGGTGCCCGTGGAACCCGATCAGCATTAGTCATAGTCTTCAGGAGAAGAAGTGGGGGAAGTATCAGGACCGGGAGCTGAAGCTTATTAATGAGGACATCAAATTGGGAATGTTTTCTTATAACGAGCAATTAGAGCAGGTTAACTCAACCCTTTGAAAATCCCAATTGAAGAGATTATTTGAATTGATGTATTATGCACACGTAGCTGATGCAGGCTTGAATTACTATACCGTCCAAGTATATAACAGTGCTGTATTTTGCATTCTGAAGAATTAATCTTCTTCAACGGTTGAATGTTTACACTTGTTTCCTCCTCCCCGCCCCCCCCCCTGCCGCCGCCATCCCCCACAATTTCCTCTTGAAGATGCGCACTTATTGCTGGGATCTGGCTCTGCTTTCTATCCATTAATTTCAGTAGATTTACTATCGAGGTACATTTGTATGGCTCAATGCAGAACCTTTTCAAGGCTGGGTTCACGAACTAACGCAGAATAATAGGCTCAGAAAGCACAGTTCATACCTTTCTCTCATTCAGTTAGAAACCTTGTTAAATGTTTAAATGAAGATGTTCCTGATCAAAAAACACATTTTAATCACAAAATTTATAATTATCTTAATATGTTTGACAAAACCACTGAGAGTTTTGCTTCAGAATGGAATTTTGTTGGTGTTGCTGATTGATGTCTATTCCCCTGTGCGACTTTATCTGAAGACACGCTGATGATACCCAGCTTTACCTCTCCACCACCTGTCTTGACCCCTCCACTGCCTCTATGCTGTCAGACTCCTTGTCTAATACCCAGTCTTGGATAAGCTGCATTTTCTTCCAGTTAAATATTGGGAAGACAGAAGCCATCGTCTTTGGCCTGGACCACTAACTGCATCCCCTTGCAACCAATTCCATCCCCCTCTTCAGCCACTCACAGGTGGAATGTGACTCTTGGCAGCCTTGGCGCCCTATTTGACCCCGTATTGAGCTTCCAACCCATATCCTCTCCATCACAAATACCACCCTTTTTCCACCTCAGTAATATCGCCCATCTCCACCCCTACCTGAGCTCTCCTGCTCCTGAAACCGTTATTCATGCCTTTGCCACCTCCAGTCTCAATTATTCCAATGCTCTCCTTGTCGACCTTCAGGCTTCCCATCATCTACCCTCTGTAAACTTCAATTTATCCAAAACTCTGCTCCCTGTATCCCATCCCACGCCAAGACCTGCTCACCCATCATCCCACATTGGCTCCCTAAAGCGTCAAATTTTAAATTCTCATCGTTATGTTTAAATCCCTTCATGGCCTCGACCTTCCCTATCTCTGTAATCTCCACCTGCCCGACAACTCCCCCAGAACTCTGCGTTCCTCCAACTCGATCCTTTTGTGCATCGCCCCCTCCTTTCACCCCACCATCGGCAGCCATGTTTTCAGCCGCCTCAGCGCCATGCTGTGAAATTTCCTGGCTGAACTTCTTGACCTCTCCACCTCCCTCGCCTCATTAAATCCCTCCTTAACACACACCCATTTAATCAAGCTTTTGGTCATCCGCCTAAAATCTCACTTTGGCTTGGCGTCCATTTCCTTTCTGATTAGGCCTCTGCAAAGGTCCTTGGGATGTTTTTCTATGTTCAAGATGGGTATTGGTGGCAATTGTTTTGTAACCTGCTGGTTTGTGAAACCAATTTATCGTGATAAGTGAGGCAACTTTATGAACCATTTGATAAATAGATGTTGGATGGAAATACAGAGTTGGACAAATGTCTATTAATTTTCCATACTGGATGAGGTATGTAGAGACTGATGCATACTATTGAGTTTGGAGTTCTGGTAGTTTAACTGGGATTTTAATAAAGTTGAGTAAATTAACTTAGTTCAATTTTTTTTTAAGAAATTTTAAAATTGTGAAGAACCACATGAGATGCAAAGACCCTGAATTAGCTGAATGCTGACTCATGTATGACAAGACATTCACTTAATTGTTACAGAAGCCAAGGTTTATTCTATAAACTTAAACTGTATCATCTTGGACTCTGTTAATGATGCAACAAGAGGTCCACAATATTTAGTTTTAAAGCACAAAATATTCTGTGTTGCTTGTGGTTTTAATGCAACTACAAATGATACATTTTTGTTTATTGTGTACTCCTTGTACTTATAAATATTCTGTCAGGAAATTATGTGGTAAAAATCATGTTTATATGCTAAACTCTTTGTATTAGTGTTTTTAGATGCAATTGTTTTTAGAGCACACACCACCTATAAATATATTACAACAGTCGTTCGGCCACATAATTTCAGCTACATTTTGAAAGATGGGATCTTTGTCAATTAAGAAAACATTTTGTTAATGTATTTGCCCTTGTGATTAAACTCTATGAAAGTGCAGACTATGAGCATATAGCCATAATTCATTTGATGTTCCTCCAAGAATTTAGTGGTGTCCCAGGTCAATTCACTGTATCATGTTAATCAACTGAATAACTCGTTCAAATCCCTTCAAGACTGCAAAGCTATGCATTTACGCTGTAGAATAATTGTTGCAATGTGAGTCAATGGCATATTGATTATGCATATTTTACTTTGCTATTTAGTATCGTTGCCATAATGTTAAAGGTATATCTTGATGTTCCATCTCTTGCAAAATTCTATTTTGGGCTATATGCTAAATATTATTGTGAATATTGGATTTCACAGTTGTATATTTTACGTTTGAAAGCCATGTATTTATTCACTAACCTCTGAATCAAACATTTTGTTGGGTATAATGTAGGTGATGTGCAGGATCTATGTTTCCGAATAATGTACTTATAATTTACAATAGCTGCAGCAGTTCCATTTCCCCTACCAGTTGTCTTCACCGCTTCTCTGATTCCATGCCAATTACCATTGAATTACAAGTAGATCGATGCTCTAAACTGGCCCCACTCGGCACTGCATTAAAACTGCACCAACTCCTTTTTGGTGTACGATGTTTGGTATATCGAGGGCAATTAGGGATGGGCAATAAATGCTGGCCTCGCCAGCAACGCCCACATCCCGTGAACGAATATAAAAAAATAGAAGTAATCTGCAGAATTGTATACATGGGCTAATCTCAAAAGCAGGCAAGGAAGGAAAAACATTACTGCCCTGGTGATTCTGCCCTCCCATTGCCCCCCACTTCTTTGCAGTGTTTCCTTTTTCCCTTCCATTTTAACCACTTTGGATCTAGCTGTACTAAAACATAACAAGCAATACAGTACATTGAACTACAGCAAGAACAGAGAAGAAATGACAGCACGTACAATCTTTTTTGTGAGGGTGATCGATCCCTTTATTTGCTCCATGCCTATGGTGAGACGGCAAGGTCAACTTCTTCACCTCAGCCAATACCAACTGCCAGGAAATGCGCAAGAGAAACCTGGAAATCAGAGGCTTGAATTTTCCATCCCCACAGCAGTGAAATTGAGATTATCAGTTCAGTGGTATTGAGGAGGAAACTGGTATCTCAATGTTAATAAGCTGCTAAAGAAAGAACTTGCATTGATATAAAGCCCTTTTATGTCCTCAGGACATCCCACAGTGCTTCACAGCCAATGACGTGTAATCACTGTTGGAATGTGGACAACAATTTTTAATGGTAAATTTTGAATTATCCAATTTGAATTAAGTAATGTAAATAGCACACCAAAGTAGGAATTAGGTACTGAAAAAAAATTAAATCATTAGATAATTTAAATGAAGTGACTTTGAACTGCGAGACTCCAGACCTCTTAATTTTTTGTTCATTTTGGAATCAGGATACAAGTGTGACATTTTCCTTTGGCAGGACTTGAGCACAAGTCTAACCTAACATGAAGTGTTGAAGGGGTTCTCCTTCATGTGTACATGCTAGTTGGATTCTACAGCCAGAAGTAAGTTGACTGTTTTCGGCTTTCTCTACTTTGCAGTGCCAGTTTGACAGCAAGAAACTAGTTTGATTTATATTGTTGATTGGAGAAATTCTGTTTTTCTGATTCACTTTGTTATTGGAGGAGCTTAGAGAGTTATGCATAACATGAAAAAAAAATAGCAATATAGTATTGGTTCTGATTATAGCTAGGGGAAAGGAAACTCATCGAATAAACTAAATAACAGCCTATCATTGTTTTAGGGCTATATGTTTAAACTTGGCAACATTTAATATTAACATTCGTATTTAGTTCTCAAACCGTGTAATTGAAGCCATGTAGTTAGGGACCAGTTTCAGCAACAGCAAAAAACTGTGGGTCCAGTTTCAGCAACAGCAAAAAACTGTGGGTGAGTCCTGCAGCTAATGGTAAACAGCAATGAGAGACTAAAGCAAGAGAGGCAAGTGATCCATTGAAGGAATCAGAGTAAACAGTAGCAGGTTCATATTTAGATGGATAAAATAATGCCCCCCACTCCCTTGTAAACAGGACAAATTACTTAAAAATCAAAGTCATTGTTGTGCTGACAGAAGCCATAGAGTGAAATATTACACAGGATCATTCTGTTGTTGCATGGTTGACCAGAACTGTACTGCAGTTTGATCTGACTCTTGCATTGTACAGCCTCTGTGTAATCTCAGGAGATTATTCAGTTTTACTGGCTACATATCCTAGCACTTTATTAGCTTTCTATTTGAATTGCCTCACCCCATAGTCTAGACTATAGATTTTCAAACTTGGGTCTGTGAGGGGATCCCAAGCAGCCAGTGAGGTCATCAGATTTCTGTCTGTGAGCCAGTCTCTGAAGAATTCAGTGATTTATATTTTTTCCGTGTTTGTTGAGTACTACCACATAATTTCTGTATCCAGTAAAAAGCACTTTCTGCAAATGTTAGCACTGTTTTCCTTTTCAGTAGCTGACACTGTCTTTTTAGAAGTTGCTCACAGAGAGTGCCCAGAGTTGTTGTTAATTTCATGGGGTCTCCAGGAGTGTGTCAGCATTTCCAATGTGACCCCCCACCCCACGCAGAAAACTTTGCAAATCACTGGTCTAATAGTGCACCATTACTCTTGGTCCTTTTCCTTAGTCAACTTGTACCAATACTGTTCCATTTGTTTTTGTATTTTTATCACACATCATTATTAGCAATAACCAGTTGAATTAATTTTAGCCTTCTGGGATGTTTGACTGATGTTGAAAGAATATGAACCTATGGGACTCAGAAGCTTGTTGTATGAGATCATTTTAAACACTTATTAGCAAGAAATCTAGTGAAAATTAAGCTTAAAGTAAGTGGTGCAGCTCACTGCACCCTTTTACAGTGTGCCCCAAATGTGTTTCATCTTCATTTCAGTTACATAGAATGTATAGCAAAAAAACAAGCCATTCCGCCCAACAGGTCCATGCTGGTGTTAATGCTTCACATAAGCCTCCTCCCACTGTTCTTAATCTAATCCTATCAACATATCCTTCTATTCCTTTTTCCCTTATGTTTATCTAGCTTCCCCTTAAATGCATCGATGCTAGTCATCTCAACAATTCATTGTGGTAGCAAATTCCACTCCCTGGGTAAAGAACGTTTCTCCTGAATTCCCTGTTGGATTTATTAGTGACTATCTTATATTTATGACCTCTCGTTCTGGTCTCCCTGCAAGTGTAACATCTTGTCCACATCTACCTTATGAAACCCTTTCATAATCTTGAAGACCTCGATCAGGTCATCCCCCAGTCTTCTCTTTTCTAGAGAAAAGAGCCCCAGCCTGTTCACTCTTTCCTGACAACAGAACTGAGAGGTTATGCCTATCATCCTAGTAAATCTTTTTTGCACCTTCTCCAGTGCCTTTATATCCTTTTTATAATGTGGAGAGCAGTGCTGTTCACAGTCGTGCAAGTGTGGTCTCACCTCGGTTCTATACAAGTTTAACATAACTTCTCTGCTTTTCAATATCCTTCTCGACATGAAACGCAGTGCTTGGTTTGCATTTTTTTAATGGCCTTATTAACTAGCGTCACTACTTTTAGTGATTTGTGTATCTGTACCCCCAGATCCCTCTGCTCTTCTACCCCATTTAGACTCTTATTTTCCAAGGAGTGTGTGGCCTCATTCTTCTTATCAAAATGTGCCACCCTAGTTCTGCTACTAGGGTGTGCACTGAGGCCAAGTAGTTCGCGTAGGTTGGGAGGGAAAATTGGAAAGCAAGAATTAATAGAGGAGTGAGAAAATATCACCTGTTCCACCATGAAAATGTACTTTTTGTGCAGGAAATCTAAGAGGGAGTGGAATAGTAATCTTAACACTTGAAATATTCAGTCCTCGTTTGGTCTCCCTGTATCCACATGGTGTATTCTCCCCATTTGTATTGAAAGGAATTTTTGGTGCGATGAGATTGAATCATAGATGAACTCATCATGGGAGAAGGCTTGGATCCTTTCAATTTTCATAATGAATGCCTCCTAAATAATTGATGAATGTTGACTCTACAATGGTGCTTAAACATGATAACAGTAATAACAATCAAAATGAAGTGCCAGAGTCTTCACACTCGGTTGTGTATTGTACGCCGTCTTCACGTCACAGAACACATGAAGTGGTGGGGAAACATGGAGACAGTAATCTGGGACACAATTAATTGGCACTTGAGGAAATATGGGTCAACAAATGAAAGTCAGCACAGATTTGTTAAAGGAAAATCATGTTTCACTAACTTGACTTGAGTTCTTTGATGAAGTAATGGAGAGGGTTGATGAGGGCGGTGCGGTTGATGTGTATACAGACTTTCAAAAGGCATTTGATAAAGTACCACATAATAGACTTGTCAGCAAAATTAAAGCCTATGGGATTAAAGGGATAGTGGCAGCGTGGTTACAAAATTGGCTACGAGACAGAAAGCAGAGAGTAGTGCTTAATCTTTTTTTTGAGACTGGAGGGAAGTATACAGTGGTGTTCCCCACGGGTTGGTATTTGAACCACTGCTCTTTTTGATACATATTAATAACCTGGACTTTGGTATAGAGGGTATAATTTCAAACTTTGCAGATGACACAAAATCTGGAAGTGTAGTAAACAATGTGGAGGATAGTAACAGACCTCAGGAGGGCATAGACAGACTGGTGAAATGGGCAGACACATGGGAGATTAAATTTAATGCAGAAAGGCAATATAAATTAAATTGTAAAATTTTAAAGGAGTGCAGGAACGAAGAGACCTGGAGGTGTATGTACACAAATCTTTGAAGGTGGCAGGACAAGTTGAGAAGGCTGTTTTTTTTTTTAAAAAGGCATATAGGATTCTTGGTTTTTTAAATAGAGGCATAGAGTACGAAAGCAAGGAAGTTATGCTAAACCTTTATAAAAAACTGGTTAGGCTTCAGGTGGAGTATTGTGTTCAATTCTGGGCACCAACTTTAGGAAGGATGTCAAGGCCTTGGGGTGCAGAAGAGATTTACTAGCACATACTAGGGATAAGGGACTTCAGTTATGTGGAGAAGCTGGGGTTGTTCTCCTTAGAGCAGAGAAGGTTAAGAGGAGATTTGACAGCTGTGTTCAAAACCATGAACGGTTTTGATAAAGTAAATAAGGAGAAACTATTTCCAGTGGGAGAAGGGTCTGTAACCAGTAGATACAGATTTAAGGTGATTGGCAAAAGAACCAGAGACGACATGAGGAAACTTTTTTTTACACAGCGGGTTGTAATGATCTGGAATGCACTGCCTGAAAGGGTGGTAGAAACAGATTCAGTAGTAACTCTCAAAATGGAATTGGATAAATACTTGAAGGGAAAATATTTACATGGCTGTGTGAAAAGAGCAGGGGAGTGGGACTAATTGGATACCTCTTTCAAAGAGCCGGCACAGGTACAGTGGACCGAAAGGCCGCCTTGTGTGCTGCACCATACTATGATACTAAACACCAGCCGCAGTGAAAACAGATGAACATCTGCAGTTGTCTGAAAGTCTTGAAATTGTGACTTTGATTCCCAGCCACAGTCCACCAAACTGAAATGGACATGTTGAGTACTCAGCCCAACAATGCTGCGAAAGAAAGCCAGCTGGTGGCAGCAACTGTTGGTATTGTTTCATGCAGTTTTGCTGCAGTCAGTGACCGTGGAGAGGAAACCAGTGTTCGTTGCATTGCCTCCATTGATTAATTTAGTTGGATGCTTCACATGCTCCAAAAATAAGCTCACTAATTTGTAAGACCTAATTTCCCACTCCAGTTCATTCAGGCGTTACATGAATTGATGATTATGAATTGACAGAATTATAAGTGACAAATGCTTTTTTTAAATTTGTTTGCTAACTGCCATAAATTTCCAATGATGTGCACTGGCCTTTATTAAAAATTGAAATCAACTCCGAATATCTTGCATTTTCAACTAGTGACAAAAGCATTCTGCCAAATCTCATACCGATGTCCTCATTTACTTGAGCCCGGAAACCTAGCAGTAGGGAGAAGTGTCACAGACAATGATGCAAATGTACTGTAAACTACAGGAAGGTGGTTGCAATAATACACACCTGTCGTGCTGAGATTTTTAAATTAGTATTTGCAGCTACATACAAGCATTAATCTAGAAACGGGGTTCTTTGTTGGAACTGTTTCAAACGAAAGTGGCCTATTTTTCTCTAACTCCTGTTAAAGAAGATAAAATGCATTTCCATTGAGCTTGTATAGCAGTTGAATATAGTCCTGAAGGCAAAAGACATGTAGTGTTTTGTGCCAATGCTGTGTCTCTGCTTTTTAAAACAAGGTAGCAAAACAGGAACCCATGAAGTTTTTCCCTGAGGCTAATAAAACCATGTTAATCTGATTGCTGCAGACAGTGCATTTTACTAATGACCGCCATGGTGCATCTGAAACATACTTTCCAGGAAGCACTCTCTCTGCCAAGTTGGATCATCCTTGGGGGAGAAGTCGTAATTTATGTTACAGCTTTGACCTGTGTATGACCTGCATTTATGGTTTATGGCTTTTTACATAAATTTTGACCTGTGTGGGCTCAGTTGCTTGAATAGTTGTACAAATCAAAAATCTCAGCATTTTCCCTTCATACTCTTAAATGAATAATTGTAGCTGTTAATTCGCTGTAAACATTTGACAGGTTCACAGTTCAGTTCTGTGTGTTCTGTTGCATGGATTCTATTTTAGTACTAATAAATCGCAACAACAATTTAAGTTTTGGAAAGGTTTCCATTATAAGTATCCTGTGTAAGAACATTGAAGTAAAATCTTGCCTATTCAATATTTAGAGAATGTAGACACCAAAATATGAGTGTAACTTGTATTTTTGATGTGTCTTGCTATGAATTCCTATTAATTCTTTCAGCTGGAACAATGACTATTCTGCACTTGTAGTTATATCAATATATGTCCTCCCTTCCTCCTTAGATGCTGTCTTTTACTTGTGATGTAATTTCACATTGCTGGCCTCCAGTTATATTGCCCATTCTTCATGCATGAGCCTAGTGAGTGTTGACAGGCTACTTGACTTTGGAGGGCATCACAGGTGAGCTCATTCACCTGAGATCTACACGTGCATACTTTCCAGCAAGAATAAACGGGATAATGATGAGCAGGATGCCTGGCTTATTGTTCCCCCGCCTAGCCCAGGGCCATGAAGGAGAATTGTAGGATCCTAATTGTTGCTGTAGCTGAGATCAGCTAGTTCAGCAGACTTTTCTGGTCTGTATTGCAGATGACTACATCCGGTGGTGTATTTAACAACTAAGCTCCTTGTGGATTTAATTAATGGTGGTGTCTATGTTTTTATACAGAACTAATTTATTCTCAATCGTGTGACACTAATCAGATTTGATCTCTGGAGGAAACCGACATGTGCATGCAGCTGTGGATTGATCTTCTATCATCCAGTTGAAGATCCAGCGCATGAATGTATTGTTTTAATCGTAACTTCCCTGTTTTCAGAGTTGGCCCAGGGTTTTTAGATGAAATGTTTTGGCAGTGAAACCTGTCATTTACTTCTAATGACAAAAGTAGTTGACTTGTTTTTCTCGAAATGAAGGAATAGGAATTAACGAAGATTCCCATTCGTCCCTGCTCACAAATGCCTTGAAAATTTAGTAAGAAATGCTTTTGCTGCTTGTGTCAAAATGAGTTATAATTTACATTAATCTCGTGGGTTTTTTAAACTATAATATAATATCTTGGGAATAGAAGAACTTGCAACATTGTAGCACCTTATCACACTTTTGGGGTATACCAAGGCACTTTACAACGATTGGGTTACTTTTTGAAGTGAGATTACTTGTGCAGGCAAATGCGGCAGCTAATTTTCCACTGCATGATCCCGTGAACAGCAAATGGATGACCAGATAATCTGGTTTGGAAGTGTGATGGAAAGGAAGAATGTTGGCCAGTACATTGGGATAACTCCCTTTTTTTCCAAACTGTGCCACAAATTCTCTTATCTCCTTATGAGCCGGCAGCCAGAGGAGGCCTCAGTTTAATGTCTCAACCGCCAATGTAACACTCCATCCACACTGCACTGAAGTATCAAACTAGATTATGTGATCCGGTCTGAAGTGCAGCTTGAATGCACAACCTTATGACCCTGAGGAGAGACTGCTACCACCTAAGCTAAGCTGACACTAATGAGGAGAAGAAGCACGAGATCAGAGTTGGGAGATGGCCAGATGAACGTGAACGTTTAGAAACTACCGAATTTTCATACACTTCAACTTCTTAGTTGGGTTTTAACGTCACTTGAGGGGAAAGTATCTTCAATGTAAACACAAAAAAAACTATTCCTCCCCTAGTACTGAATGTACACCGATGTGATAGCCAGCCAGAGACTGTTGAATACATTATTCATTGGATCTTTATTGAGTGGGACACCCTGGTATGGTGAGGCTCCATCAATTTACTTCTGAATGGGGCAGTTGAGAGTGTCCTTCTCAGGAAAGAGATACACTCAAATCAATCTTTGAGCAGTAGTTTCTCACTCGTGCATCCCCACCCTCTCCAAACCCAGTGAGCAAGTTCGCTCTGTGGTGCGGAATCGAATCATAGAAACTCGGAAGAAGCCAGGTTCAATCCCTGGCCATGGAGTTAGCCAATTTCAGATCTGCAGCGATGGGAGCATTAGAAATGGCCTCATGAAGGGGACCAGGATTTCCATTCCTGGTACTTAGCCTGTGACATTTCCGAGAATGACATACATAGATATTGGATGAAGACAGGATTGGTTTCATCCATGATGGCTACACTGATAGCCGATAAGAGGAAGGAAAAAAGTATTTCAGGAGGGAACACTGAATTACCTCAGATTGACGGTCTCTTTAAACATTACTTGGAAATTCACACAACGTTTCAGACATTCAGCTGTGAAGTTGGAAAGATTTAATAACTCAGGATGAGATTTGATCACCAGCTGTTTCTTTATTGTTAATCACCTGGTCCTCAGGCAGGCAAGAGGTACCAAAAATACACTTTTTGTAATGTGGATGTATTAGAAATGTATCTGAACAGTGTGTGTTGTGCATTCACGTGCAACTATGCTGGATAGTTTGGGGTAGCTTAATAAGTGATCTCTTGATGGGAACTTTTGCAGAAATCAGTTATGCAGTAGATAACCAGTCCAGTTGTGGGATTGCATTGTCACATTTTGGTGGATATTTTTCAGCTTAATTGTTATTTTCTGCGAAAACAACATGTGGTCCACATTTATCTGAGGCATACATTTTAAGTTTTCTGATGTAGCACATGTTCACCTACATCCTGTCTAGAAAAGTAAAGAGTGATGGATGATATAACCCTCCATGTCTCATATCTGTGCTCTGTAATTACACGAGATGCTCTTAATATGTTAGAACTGATGAGATTTGCTGCCAGGGTTGATTTCCATTACGTGGTTAATGTTAGCAGCATTCGGTCCTTTCAAGCTGTTCGAATAATCTATTACGAGCTGGCTGGGTGCTGGGTTGGCCCGAGTACAAAGCTTCTGTTGCAGAATAGGTGGCAAAATGAAGTATTGAATACTTTTAAGTAGCTCAGCAGGGCATAGTTGAGTTTGTGACAACTTAATGTCCCTATATTGAATGCACTTCAGTTACACACAACTGCTGTTTGCAGAAAGTGTGAAATATGTTTTGTGGAGATTTAAGACAACGTGGCTAGAATTGCAGAATTATTAGCTGGAAAAATGCTACAGTACAACATTAGATACACATTGCACTAATCCAAGTCAAATTTGGGAATAAACAACACCATAAAATACTTACTTTTTAGTTTATCCCAAGAAAACAAAATATTATTTTTGGAAGGGTGTAGAAATGCAAATCTTTAATACTGTAAGATGTTAATCTCGTCATGGCTAATACACAAAATTACATAACATCTGGAGCCATTTTCGAGCTGGAACATGAGGCAGAGCTTGATATCTTCTGTGTCTGAATTAGTCTTTACACCTTCTTCCCCAAGGCATGGAAATGCATGATTAAATGACTGGAGTTGTTATCAAAGCAAGAAATGAAAGACTACAGAAAGCTTGTTATGCCAACTATTCAACATCCTGGCATTACATGAAAATAAAGCCATGTCAGCAAATTAAAAATTGTTAAGCGACTGGAAAATAACCCCCATTTATTATAGCACTTGAAAACTGCTCATTTGTTTACAGATTTTAGGGTTTAGTTGTGAATAGAGTACTTGATTTTGTTGTCTTCTTTAGATTGAAACGCCAGTTATGCTGAACTAAGTTTTTTTTAAAAAAATGTTGATAAAAATAGTTTATTTATTCGGGGTTTACTAAAATATTTATGTTCTCCTTAAACCAGGTAAGTCTGCTGTTTTGAAGTGCCTGTTGGGCATCCACAAGATCTTCAGGGAGAATGACCCTGCGTACCTGTTTAATGACCTATACATCACAGACTACTGCATTTGGATCCAGAAAGTGAAGTGAGTCTTGTAACTAAAAGATACAACTGGGTAATCTCAACAATCTGCAAGGACATTTCTACAGCCTGTAAACTGGCAGTGAATTTGCAACCCACCTTGCACTACATTTTTTGTTATTTGCATATCTCTGTGGAGTTGCTCGGTGACACAGTGAACCTAATTGAATATGTATAAGGAAAAGTTAAGTACCTGCCAAAATATGTCACCTTACATTTATTGTTGTACTGTACCAAGTACAATTCTTTTTGAAACTGTTAATTTTTTCATTTGAGTACTGCAGGTTGTATTTCTGTTCAACTTAGCTTTTTTTCTCTGACATTTACTGTTGTCTTGAAAACACTTCAAAAATTTTGAAGCGTTCTCTTTGCTACACAATATTTTCACACAAAATCTGCATTATAAAATGTCATTTTAAGCTTCAAACAGCTGTCTACCATGTGACAATATAAAGGTTCTTGATATAGTTGAAAGATGTGGCAGGTAACCAGTCTGCAGTCGAAGGTTTCAGACTTGCTGTCAGATTGTTACAGGATAGCAGCATGAACAAAGTGACAGCTTTGGAAAGATTCTCTCAAAATCCCTGTATCCAATCTTCAGTTTAAGTTACTGACCATATGTTGGAGTATGAATATTTGAAAAAAGAACTTGTGTTTGATAGCTCTACCATGAGCATGAAGAGTAGCACATCAGAGCAGAATAAATTATTGTTAAATAGGAGACAAGATTGGGTGCAATATGTCAGCTAGCACAAAGGACTTTTTTATATTGCTTTGTGAATTGGTGCTTTTGTTAGTATTAATAACACTTTTTGCACAGCAGCACATTAATTATATTTTTGTGGCATGGAATTATGAATCACTTAACTTGCTGGTGCATGTCAGCACTATCATCTGTCCTAAAGGCAATAGATTGAATCCCTAAGTCTGCAGTTGCCTAAATGATGTAGACCTCCAAGCTGATCGTAGTATCCAGAACAAATTGTGTGTGGGCCTGCCTGCCCGTCCCAGTTACAAATGCAAAAATTACTTTTTTGGTTGTTTTAAATATTCCTGTGTGTCAGTATATCAGTGCCAGCATGGTGAAATCTTTATTTCCTTTTTTTTTAAGAAGACCAGCAGTTATCTGGTGTTGCTCACAGTAAATCAGACGATAAGCTGTCTTATAACAACAGGAATATTACACCATGCAGTGAACAGTATTATTCTGCTGGTAAAGTGGAGCTTATTTTAAGATAGCACTTTCCATTGGTCATAAATTTTAATTACTGTAAGTCAACACAACCTGAGGTCATTGTGTTTAATTATTGTTTGCCGGAGAAGCTTTGCAGATTCGAATATGTTTGTCAGTTTTAAGCTGCAGCTCAAAAGCACCAGCATTTTAAGGTTGTTTTGTATGTGTAACAAATTGTGACTTTTGTACTGTAATGTCCTAGATGTGCCATTTTTAATATATTACTAGCAGTGTGGTGTTGATAACCTTAAGTTGGATGATCTGCTTCATTATTGTGCTAAAGTGAGTAAGGCCACTAAGTCTCATTGGTAAGTAATAACTGGGTGGGGCCATTCAGAGTTTTGTTGCTTTCAGGCTGTAGGTTATAACCTTGACTTTTTCTGTTGTTATTTTGTTAAGTGTGATTGGTAAAATTATTTAAGAGGCTGCAGACATCCCTACGCCAGTATTTTCAGCTCTTGAAGAATTTCTCTGTACATTTCCTTTGTTTCTTTATTTTTTTTTGAGTTTGACATTGTGTGATAGATAGGAAATGTGCTATTTTTACTGCCCTGCTAGAGGATCTCCTCTGGTATTGCTGATGATAAGTTGGTGGATAGGCTGTTAAATAACAGGAGAGATGTTGTGCATTTGCACAATATCTTATCAGGTTCTTCGATTTATTGTGACTGGTATTTTGAGACAATTACTATTGTTTTGGCGATTAAACGGCACAATTCTGTCTAATTTTCCACAAAACTATAACATTATTATGTTCCTTTTATTTTCCTCAATATTTATCTTTCTTTTGTTTAAGCCCAGAACACACAGTAAGGTAACAGGCAAGCTGTAACAGGTTGGAAGTAGATAGGTACCTAATGATTAATGATGATTGGAATGGGGGTGTCCTGTGCTTGGGGTGCATTGGGAATGGTCCTGATATTTGGCATTATTATGGAAGAGTAATGTGGATTTTGGTGGAATTTGGGCTCGAATGTGGGCTGGCTGCATGTGGAGGCTATGTTCTGGTAAGGCTGGCGGGAAGTATGGGGAACAGAAGGGCGTTTAGAAAGAAGTTTGTTGTAGTGAAGTAAGTACTGGTGCTTTGCGATCGCATTCAAAAAACAAAGTGCTCAGAATCCATATAATAAAACAGAATGTGACATTCTATCACTGTAAACCAGGACTTATAACTAATTTAAGATCTATAAATGAGTTAGTCTGGGACAGCGTTTAGTACTTTTGCTGGGAATCTATTCGACAGATCTATCAGGTTTTATACTTTTTGATTTTATACTTGTGTTCTTGCAACTTAGAGGAGAACTTGTGGGGGATTGAAGAATATTTTCCACTTTTCTCCTCAATTCTGAAAGCATCAAGCACTTCAGATGAGGCGCTCCAGGTGTTAATTTCAGGAAAAATCTGCATCTTTTCTGCTTCAACGTCATACCTTAACACAGACTTCAGAAGGACACCCCTCGCTCCTCCACTATGACAATTCCATTACCCACATCTGTAGTCCTTTCATATTCTGATGTGATGACCAATTTAATGTTAAATTGTAGGAATATTTTTGCAGTGAATTGATCTATTAGGAACTGAATAATCATCTGGGAGCCTTCCAATGAAATTTTGACTGCATCAACCTGGTATGGATTTGAATCTAGGTCGAAGAGATGTTAAGGATGTGTTTTAACTTAAACAATATCTTACTGCTTTTAACGTAAAAACTATCCCAGAATAATAGTTATTATTGCATTTGGGAGTAGTGAACGATTGTAACGTGAAGAAAATGCAGTATTTATTTGAAAATATTAATTTTCTGTGTGGGAGAATTCAATTTCAGTCAGATTTCACTGGAATTGAAGTCTTGTGTCTGTACATGCCGACTGTCAGAGTTTTATGCTGCCGATGTTTTGGGCACCTGGTTAACTTGTCAGTGATGCACTCAAGGTTAGCAAGAATACAGTTTGTGTTTAGTTTGTCACTGACAAGTTAGCCAACTTCAAATATGATCTGGTTCTTCGAGTAGATCAACATGTGGTAGTTGGGTGATTCTCCCTTCCTCTGGAATGGCCTGGTAAGTCACTGCCCATGGTTGTCTTCTTTCTTCAGTTATCTAACTTTACATCTAAGCTATCTCTCCATTGTTATACATGGCTGTCTATTTCTGACTCTTTTCAGGGATTTGAACTTTTACATAAGTGTGGTACACTTTAGAAGTTTGTTTCTGTCAGAATTAAGCACGTAACCTTTCAAACTTTCCAACTTCAACTCTTAAATTTCGTCAGCTTAGAAGACCCATTTCTTAAGATCTTACAATTAAATAAGCCTTCTGAAATCTTATGGTTTTGGTATCAAAAGCACAATCTTTCGTGACCTTAATTTTACCAGAGCCCTTTTTCGTCTGTTTCATTATTTGACCGACCAAACGGACTTATTCTAAGGTGTCATTCAATTTGGACAGATATGTCATGGACAGTAATGGTTAAGTTTTAATTAGTTTGATGAAGGCCAAACTTCTTCAGATGGTTCACTCCTTCCTTGCCTTGGCAGCTAAATAATAAGACAAGTAGAATTGTTATGAATAGTTATCTTCCTTTTTTCATATCCATCCAGACAGTGCAACATATTCATATTCTGTAGGCTTGTAGCCTTGACAATTCTGATTTCACTCCACCAGCCACTAATTGGAAACACCTGTCAGTTACAGGAGTCTTTTGTTTGTCTCACCTTGCTGAGGATCTTGGGTCATTTCCTAAAATTCTAGTATTAACCATTTATGTTTTCCCATAACTAAGCACTGTAGTTTAAAAGACCACTCTTTAGACCACCTTTCCTACAGTAAAGAGAGGGTAGAGTGCCTTTGTGAAGTTGAGGGCGGGTGAACATATTGGATGATGACTGTTGAAGCAACTTTTGGGTAAGTGATAGTCTTGTTGGTGTGTTGCAAATCCAAATGTCACTCTGTTTTTCCATTTTTTTTAAATGAAAAGACTACTCATTGTAAACTATAAAAGTGTTTAAGAGAATCAGAATAAAAGAATTTCACTGTACAAATTCCAAAAATTTTGGGAGCAACATGATGGGGTTTCCCCCCAATACCACCAATTTTGTGGCATTGACATTTGGAATTACCCTTCAGGCACATGTTCTGTTTCCTCCAGTACAAATGAAGGAATACCGACTGCTTAAAGCCTGTATAACTACATATTTTTACATATTAAATCAGTTCTTAAGTTGCCACCTTTTTTGGGTTTGTGCTAACCCTTTTGAAGTTGTTGGTGAGTTTTTGTTGGCTTTCTCGAATGGCAGGTGTAGAGATGCCCAGCAGAAATTTGTTCAGGCAGCCCATCTGTCCAGGTCCGAGTGAAGATGTTCACATTGTAAAACTGCCTGCCATTCAACACTTCTTGGAAATAAATTGTTCATGTAATTCAAAGAGAATGCAATGATGATTGGTGTGGGAAATGGAAAATTCATACAATAGGAGGTAATGTTCTGAAGTTGGCATTAAGGTGCATTGTTAGGGAAGAACAGAGGGTACTTTATTCTGCGTCTAATCTGTGCTGTGCCCGACATCAAAGCTTGATGCTAACAGTGGGTGCCAAATGTGGAAAAATATTCTGTTCCCAGCATGAGGGTGAGAAGGAGATAATTAACTTGTTAAATGAGTGAGATAGCGGAGGTTTCAACAGACTGGGCATAGGCAAATGTAGTTCCTACATTCAAAATGTTGCAGTGAAGGCGTAAGTGACAATTATAGACCCATTAGCTTGATCTGAAAAATGAAAAGCGAATGTAATCCATGATGATAAACAAATGGAAGGGCAGGTATTTGAAAATAACCTAACAATGACAGCCAGACTAGATTTGCAAAAAGGTAGATCTTGCCTGGTTGAGTTTGCAGATTTTTTTTAGGAGTATCTCAAATTAACTGGAGAAAGTAACATGACTTAATGTATCTTCACTTCCAAAAAGCCTTCGATAAAGTGCTGCATAAGAGATTCCTTCAAAATGTTTGCCTGTTTTTATGAAGGGCAAGACATGATGTGTATTAGTCATTGTTTGAAGGGAAGAAAACACAGCTATGTCACAGCGAGAGGAAGCACTGAATGGGGTGCCCTACAGGCCAGTGCTGGGACCCTTTCTGTTGCTGAGATACAAAAATTACATAGGTTTGCAGCCTTGGTGGAAATAAGTTAAATTCACAGCCAGACTGTGCACTCTGAGGAGGCAGTGAGATCTTAGTAAAAAAGGTCAACAGTGTTTGCACTGGTTTTATCAGTGGCAACTAATGTTAAATGTGGACATGTGGAAGATGGGTACTGGGACTTAAAAACTGACATGTACCTCATGAATGTGATGGAATTTATCAAATGGGCAAAGAGATCTCTGGGCGTTCGTTGATTACTTGTTTATCATTGCTAAATCACCCAGTTTGGACATCAACTAAGCAAATATTATTCTGGGCAACATTAACAAATCAGTTCAAATACCACAAGTTAAGCTGAAGCTGTACACTGCTGTTGTCAGGCCACACCTAGATTGCTGGGTACTGTACTAGTTGCTGTAACAAAGTGGGGCTATCAGGCTTCAGAGGCAGGACAAAGATTGGTAGGTCAGCCAACTATTTCCTTAGCTAATCCATTTATGCCTAATGAAAGCATTAGCGGATGTGAAAGAGCTGAACAAGATGTGGATTAGTATTCTGTTCAGTCAGTTCCATGGCTTTGGTATATTTACTGGTATTGGTTGACAACAAAATACTTGAAAGGACACCCTGATACTATTGAAATCTATTTTGATTGATATTGGTGATTAAATGCAATGGATATCTTTCATTGTACCTGTTTGTACATCAAAATAACTTACAGCCAGACTGGTGCATTATATTCTTCAACTTCCTATTTCGCTGTTCTGTTCTAGGGGTTGGGGCTTAATAAGGTCCTCGCTAAGGTTTATTTCTCATAAGGTTTTTCATCGCAAACTCATGATCGAAAGATAATGAAGAGAGCTGCTAAGGATTTGTAGTTATTGTTTTGGAATGGATCATATAAAATTAAGAGATGAACTATAATCTAATTTACTAATTTGTTCTTGTATAATCTTATTTATTTTAAAAGTCTGATCAGCAATTTCTAGACCGTGCAATGTGGTCTGCCAGCATGGTGTTCTCTACCAATTACAAGAGATAAAGAGAATATGGCATATGATCCATATCATTTCCAGGTCACGCCTCAACAGTCAAAGGATTCACTGGTCACCAGGTGGCACACAAACCCAGCTACTTCACGCATTAGGTCAAATTTCAGTTCATGGGAAGCAAGGGCTTGCAAATGGATGCTGGCTTTTGCATTCAGCATTTGTTAACCAGTATTGGGAAGAAAAATTAATTCTAATGGGGACGTCATATGTATATCGGGATGTAGAAAGTAAACACGAACCTATATGCCAGGACAAGATGGCACAGGTTCTGAATTGTCGAGGGCAAGTTTAGGACAGGTGTCAGGAAGTATTTGTTTACACAAAGGGTACTCAATGCCTGGAAGCGAGATGTTTGACGCCAGGGCATTGTGCTAATTTAACAACTAGACAGGAAGATCGTAGAGTTGGTACTTTGGAAGGATGAGATTAAATGGGTCGATTAGCCCATCTTATGGCAAACAGAGCAACTCATGGAATGTATTCGAGACGGTTTCCTGGAGCAATGCGTCAAGGAACCAACCAGGGAACAGGCTATTTTAGATCTTCTATTATGTAATGAGATAGGGTTAATTAGTAATCTCACAGTAAAAGAACCTCTGGGGAAGAGTGGTCATTATATGATAGAATTTCACTTTCAGTTTGAAAGTAACATACTTAAGTCAGAAACTAGAGTCTTGAACTTAAATAAAGCCAATTACGTAGGTATGAGAGGTGAGTTGTCAAAAGTAGATTGGGAAATTAAATTCAAGGGTTTGACAGTTGAAAAGCAATGGCAAACATTTAAAGAAATATTTCAATATTCTCAACAAGTATACATTCCATCGAGAAATGAGAACTCCACGGGAAAAGTGATCCACCCATGGCTAACTAAAGAAGTTAAGGAGCGTATTAGATTGAAAGAAGAGACTTACAATGTTGCCAAGAAGAGTAATGAGCCTGGGGATTGGGAGAGTTTTACAAACCAACAAAGGACGACCAGAAAATTGATAAGAGAGAAAATAGAATATGAAAGTAAACTAGCAAGAAATATAAAAATGGATTGTAAGAGCTTCTACAAGTATGTAAAAAGGAAGAGAATAGCAAAAGTGAATGTTGATCCCTTAGAGGCTGAGAGGAGAAATTATAACGGGGAATCAGGAAATGGCAGATGTGTTAAACAATATTTTGTATCTGTCTTCACAGTAGAAGACACAAAAGGCTTACCAAAAATAGTGGGGAACCAAGGGGTAAATGAGAGTGAGGAACTTAAAACAATTAATATCACTGGAGAAAAAGTACTGGACAAACTAATGGGACTAAAAGCCAACAAATCCCCTGGACCTGATGGCCTACATCCGAGGGCTCTAAAAGAGGTGGCTGCAGAGATAGCTGATGCATTGATATGATTTTACAAAATTCTCTGGATTCTGCAACAGTCCTAGTGGACTGGAAGGTAGCAAATGTTACCCTACTATTCAAGAAGGGAGGGAGAGAGAAAACGGGGAAAGACAGGCCAGTTATCCTGACATCAGTGGTCAGGAAAATGCTGGAATCCATTATTAGGGAAGTGGTAACAGGGCACTTAGAAAATCATATGATTAGGCAGAATCAACATGGTTTTGTGAAAGGGAAATCATGTTTGACAAACCTATTGGAGTTTTTTGAGGATGTAACCAGCAGGGTAGATAAAGGGGTACCATTGGATGTAGTATATTTGGATTTTCAAAGGCATTCAATAAGGTTCCACATAAAAGGTTGTTACACAAGGTAAGGGCTCATGGGGTTGGGGGTAATATATTAGCATGGATAGAGGATTGGTTAAAGGACAGAAAACAGAAAGTGGGAATATACGGCTCATTCTCAGGTTGGCAGGCTGTAATTAGTGGGGTGGCGCAAGGTTTGGTGCTTGGACCTCAGCTATTTACAATCTATATTAATGACTTAGATAAAGGGACCAACTGTAATGTATCCAAGTTTGCTGACGATACAAAGCTAGGTGGGAAAGTAAGCTGTGAGGAGGACACAGAGTTTGCAAAGGGATATAGACAGTGAGTGGGCAAGAAGGTGGCAGATGGAGTATAATGTGGGGAAATGCAAGGTTATTCACTTTGGTCGGAAGAATAGACAAAGAATATTTTTTAAATGGTGAGAAATATTAAATGTTGGTGTTCAGAGAGACTTGGGTGTCCTGGTACAAGAAGTACAAAAAATGAGTATGCAGGTACAGCAGGCACTTAGGAAAGCAAATGGCATGTTGGCCTTTATTGCAAGGGAGTTGGAGTACAAGAGTAAGGAAGTCTTACTACAGTTGTACAGGACTTTAGTGAGACCTCACCTGGTGTACTGTGTACAATTTTGGTCTCTTTATCTAAGGAAGGATATACTTGCCTTGGTGGTGGTACAACAAAGGTTCACTGGATTAATTCCTGGGATGAGAGGTTGAGTAGAATGGGCCTATTCTCTCGAGTTTAGAAAAATTAGGTGATCTCATTGAAACATATAAAATTATTAGAGGGCTTGACAGGGTCGACGCTAAGAGATTGTTTCCACTGGCTAGAAAGTCGAGAATTACGTGGGGGGGGGGCATAGCCGCAGGATAAGGGGTCGGCCATTCAAGACTGAGATGAGGAGGAATTTCTTCACACGGAGGGTTGTGAATCTTTGGCATTTTCTGCCCCCAAAAGGCTGTGGATGCTGAGTCATTGAATATATTCAAGGCTGAGATGGATCGACTTTTGGACTCTGAGCCGTTGTCCAAGTGGTTATTTCTAATGTTCAAATGTTTAATCTATGTTGTGAGGTGGCAGGCTTTTTGAGAGGAGTGTCAACATCCATGAAAAAGACAGCGATCAGAGGTAGGCACACGGCTCATTTATTTTTTTCTCTCCCTTTCTGTCCCTAGTATACAGCCAATTTAGCACTGCATGCCATTCTGACTGAGGCCAAATAAATTGGCATAGAACCAGAATCAAACTTGAATTTTCTAGCCTGTAGGAATTTGCAATTTCTTCATTATATTTATCAAGTTTGGTCTTAATAAATTTTTAATACTTATTTTTCTTTCCATAGCACAGTCATTGACAGATTTCATTTGCGAATGAGTTCTTTTAGCTGCTAGGAAGGTCATGTATGCTCCTGGCTGTCTCGATCCAGGTATTTCTTAGTGTGGACCCTTTCATTGTGTGACTGAATACTATCATTCAACACCTAAGATTGGGTATGAATCCATCCTTGCAGCTCCTGGCTGCTAATATATTACTAAATCTCAACTGGAGATTTTAGTCCTGTTATGTTTGACTGATCAAGGTTAGAAGTGTCGAATAAATGAAGATGATAGATTTCAAATTGCTTACTGCTTAGGCTTGATGACCCAGAGTATTTTTATATCTCTGAAAGGGAACTACTTACAAGCGTTGCACATTGGGAATAATCACGCTGAAAGGAAAGTTTCAGTCACAGAGGCTGCAATTTGAATATTCATCTGATGATTATCAGTGCAACACTCCCAACTATCATCTTTTTGTAGCATGACTGAGAATAATAATGCAGAGCACATTTTCTTAAAAGGGTTGTCACATTTCAGGATTTTTTGAAAGGAAGGATTTTGCGGGGGGCGGGTGGGGGTGCGGAATTACATTTAAGGGCTGTGTTTCAAACCAAAGTGCATTCACACGAGTTTTTTTTAAAAAGGCACTCAGAACAAAGGTGGTTAAAATGCCAGTGAGCTAGCCTTTGACGTTGTTTCCCCAAAGACTGTAAATGATTAATTTTCTACCCTGAATCAGCAGCAATAAACACCTCACGCACATTGTTGGGAGGATCCCTGGTCCCGGGTGTTTGGCAAGACTACATCCCCTTAGATGTGAACATAGGCAGATTTAAAAGAGACACAGATACATGTAGTCAGATCCATCAATGAGGTCAGTCATGTCTTGAAAGAGAAAGCTGTGAGAATGGACTTCTGCTCAGGAGAATGAAGTTAGGAGTATTTTGATTGTCAAACAAGATGACTACTGAAGTGGGGGTGAGTCGCATGTTAATTAATTTTGTATTTTTGCATGATGACAAGTTGTATTGATTGAACTCACTTAATTCAATCATAAGCATTGCTCTGTATCTGCACTTGCTGTGAAATAGAGCAGCTTAGTGATGGGAATCTCATCTTAGCAGTTGTTTTCTCTGTCCACCTTTTGAGAAGATTGGAGAGACATTTGTGAACAAAAAAAAATCTGGTTGAGATCACAATGGGGTATTATTGTTACACCCTCAGGTTACATTATCGTATAAGTAGATTCTGGGCACTGAGTCTGCTTTGGACTGTATGGGGTGTGGAATCTACTTATGGGAGTAACTGATACCATTGTACCTGACTGTGTGCGCGGCAGACCCAAATGCCTAACAAAGGATTGACCTACGTAAATACTACATTGGAAGTGTGACTTGAACATAGGGTCTCCAGTGCATGGTGGGGGATGTCAGTGGCATCATTTGTGGCAAATGAGAACCAAATCATCCAAAAAAAACTGTTTTTAGATTTCAGACTAAATGTAGTTTTATTCTAAGTTCTCTGAAATATGGAATTCCTGCTGGAAAGTGTGTGTTTGCAGATGTTGGATGAGGACAGATTTAAGCTCAGTTGTGATAAAATAGCCTGCGGACTCTCACTGCTTATGTTTATATAAAGGATGGCCACTTTGGTGAGGTGCTGGATGGCTTCTGATACGCATGGAGCTATGCCCATGACGAATTATTCCTTCAGTGGATGAGGAGCAAAACATGAAGTTCAATGCAGGGGAAATATTTTGCTCACAAAATAGCCTTATTCTGGAATATTCCTTTGTAAGGATTGGACGATATTTCACTTTTCATGAGCGCATTTCTGTGATGTGACAAAATTGCAAGTTGTTTTGATTTTAAGTGTTACCAAGTAGAAATTCAGAAACATGCAGAACCACTGAACATTGCTTCAATCAATAAATTAACAATTTGAATTTTCATTTTGATGCACAGGTGCTTGTGCAATGTTCAAAGAGTTAAGGCTGCAGGTGTTTGTGGGGAGGGGGCTTCATTCCATTACACACATCACTCAGTTCACTGAAAGCATGTCTGGTAAAATAAGTCTCTATTGATTGGTGGAAGTACTCACTGAGTGTATTGCATATAAATCAACAAGCTGCTCAGTTCCTCAGGGAAGCTGTTAATCTTGTCTGTACTAATAAGGCTCCTGGTTGCCAATATCTGTTCTCTGGTATCTCTTCAGTTCAGTTTGACATAATCATTCATTTAAGGAGAAAGTACTTCACCTTTATATCAAAATGGATTTAAAAGCTGCAATAAATCAGTTCTGAAAATGTAAGGTGTTCCAAAATGTTGAAGTATGGCCACTGTTATTTACTGTAGGGAAAGCTTGAAATAGTAAATTTATTATGATGTTGCATTCAACTCTCTTCGCTTTTACAGGTCATTTGTGCTATTTTAGTCCTGTAGAGGATACAGTTCATTATACTGAAGGAGAATATTTGGCACAGATATAGTTTGTTTTCTATAGCCTTATCTGCGACTGGTGAATAAATGTGATTGGAGTAAATGGGCGGTGGGGTGGGGGGAAGGAGGTGAACCCTCTGTAGTGAAGAGGGAGTAATGTTGTTTCTTTGCAGTAAAAACCTAATGATCTCTAGTTCTGTTGCAAGCAAAACATTGTATTTGATCTCAAACACCCAACATTGAAGTGATTTGAAAATAATTGGCATTGACACAGACACAGGAGAATCCATTTGCTGATCAGGTTAATGGTTTTACCAATATATAATAAATTGCTCACTGGGTGTGTTGAATCAACACTTCATTACAGCTGAAAAATATTTCTGTATTGGTGCTTTATTTTCTCTACAAAATTAAGTCATGAGCCGCTTAGTCCTATCCGCAGAGATCACTAAACACATGAGGAATGGGTGACCCGGCTTTTTTTTTCAATAGTTTATTTTGACAATGTTAGTCTTGATTGCCTGATGTCGGAGACTGATGGCGAAGCAGCAACTGAAATGTTGCAATACCCACCTCCTGCCATTAGAGGCCCTCAGTGAATTACAATTTCTTATAGGAGGAAGCTGGTGCTGCAGCATTTTAATCCATTCCTCGGGTCCAAAAACTGATTACAGAGACACTTAGTTTTGTGCCCAAATTTTAGAACGTCACAGTAAGGTCGGTTACAGATCAGCATACCCTTTCCTGGAGTCTGATAATTCCTTTGCTTTCTCTCTCCCGTCCCCACCTCATTTTTAGGGTGATCAGACCAAGGGTTCTGTGTGAAACAATGGTGGATCGAAGACCTGCTATTAATCACATTTTTGATTTGTATGTGTGCTTTGCCCACAAATATTTGATCTTTCATCCTAGGAAGAAGGTTGATCTTGTACTTACATTTTCACTTCTACATTTAAAAAAAATTATACTTATTCCACAAATTTCTAACCGTAAACTTTATGCAGCTCCTTATTCAATTCAGGGTTCGAGAGAAAACACCCAATCTGACCAGCAGATGCAAAACAGGAAGCTTTCATGGGGTAGGAATGAGCACGTCATGTTAATTTCTGCCTTGTGATAGGGGTTGGATCTGAACTGTTTGCATTTCAACAGGGTGCAGCCAAAGACATCTGAAATCAGGACAGATGATGTTGGTTGCTGGGAGCTTAAAAACTTGGATATTGTATTGGAGTATCAATGGTTAATCGATTTTCTATCATGACCTTGGGCATGGCCCAGCAGTCCTGGTTCAGTGATTGAGGAGTTAATTCTGCATTTTGAGTTCCAAATACCAAGGGCAAGGTTCCTAGCCACAATACTATAGGACTAAGTTCCACAGCCAAGAGAGGAAGAATTCAAAGCTTCACTGCTGGTATTCTTTTGCGACTTTATACATCTGCAGCAACTTTTGTGGTGTTATCATTTTTAAAATTTATTCATGGGATGTGGGCGTCACTGGCAAGGCCAGCATTTATTGCCCATCCCTAATTGCCCTTGAGAAGATGGTGATGAGCCGCCGCCTTGAACCACTGCAGTCTGTGTGGTGAAGGCTCTCCCACAGTGCTGTTAGGTAGGGAATTCCAGGATTTTGACCCAGCGACGATGAAGGAACGACGATATATTTCCAAGTCGGGATGGTGTGTGACTTAGAGGGGAACGTGCAGGTGGTGATGTTCCCATGCGCCTGCTGCCCTTGTCCTTCTAGGTGGTAGAGGTCACGGATTTGGGAGGTGCTGTCGAAGAAGCCTTGGCAAGTTTCTGCAGTGCATCCTGTGGATGGTACACACTGCAGCCATGGTGCGCTGGAGGTGGAGGGAGTGAATGTTTCAGGTGGTGGATGGGATGCCAATCAAGCGGGCTGCTTTGTCCTGGATGGTGTTGAGCTTCTTGTGTTGTTGGAGCTGCACTCATCCAGGCAAGTGGAGAGTATTCCATCATACTCCTGACTTGTGCCTTGTAGATGGTGGAAAGGCTTTGGGGAGTCGGGAGGTGAGTCACGTGCTGCAGAATACCCACCCTCTGACCTGCTCTTGTAGCCACAGTATTTATGTGGCTGGTCCAGTTAAGTTTCTGGTCAGTGGTGACCCCAGGATGTTGATGGTGGGGGATTTGGCCATGGTAATGCCGTTGAATGTCAAGGGGAGGTGGTTAGACTTTCTCTTGTTGGAGATGGTCATTGCCTGGCACTTGTCTGGCGCGAATGTTACTTGCCACTTATGAGCCCAAGCCTGGATGTTGTCCAGGTCTTGCTGCATGTGGGCACGGACTGCCTAATTATCTGAGGGGTTGCGAATGGAACTGAACACTGTGCAATTATCAGCGAACAGCTCCATTTCTGACCTTATGATGGAGGGAAGGTCATTGATGAAGCAGCTGACGATGGTTGTGCCTTGGACACTGCCCTGAGGAACTGCTGCAGCCGTGCCCTGGGGCTGAGATGATTGGCCTCCAACAACCACTACCATCTTCCTTTTGTGCAAGGCATGACTCCAGCCACTGGAGAGTTTTCCCCCTGATTCCCATTGACTTCAATTTTACTAGGGCTCCTTGGTGCCACACTGTCAAATGCTGCCTTGATGTCAAGGACAGTTATTCTCCCCTCACCTCTGGAATTCAGCTCTTTTGTCCATGTTTGGACCAAGGCTGTAATGAGGTCCGGAGCCGAGTGGTCCTGGCAGAACCCAAACTGAGCATCGGTGAGCAGGTTATTGGTGAGTAAGTGCTGCTTGATAGCACTGTCGACGATACCCTCCATCACTTTGTTGATTGAGAGTAGACTGATGGGGCGGTAATTGGCCGGATTGGATTTGTCCTGCTTTTTGTGGACAGGACATATCTGGGCAATTTTCCACATTGTCGGGTAACGTGAATGCAGAGTCTGGCTTAAATGCTACATTCCCTTGTAGAGGCAGCTCACTGATGGCTTATTTTGTAAGTGGACCAACAATAACCGTAACTTACAATTATGCAGCACCATTAATGTAGAAAATGTCTCCAAGCGCTTCATAGAGGCGTAAGGAAATAATGAACGCAGTGCCAAAGAAACAGTTATTGGGAGGGGTGACCAAGGGGTGGATTTTAAGGACAATCTTAAAGAAGAAGGAGGTGGGAGATGGAGGGGTTTCAGGAGGTAATTCGAGAGCCTGGAATCTTGGTGGCTGATGGCATGGCCTACAATGCTGTGATAAAAGGAGAGAGAGGTGCACAAGGTGCTGAAGTCAGGAATGGAGTATTGGGCGTGTGGCTGGGGTGAGATTTGTCGGACATTAGGAGGTTACAGAGTAGGGAAAGGGTGTGGCCATGGAGTGATTTGAATACAATGAAAATATTAAATTTGAGGCATCAGGGACTGGGACCCAGTGTAGATGACCATGGATAGGGGAGATGACCTGCTCCGTTACAAATAACTTAAACCTAATTTAGATAGCAGGATCTTCAGAATTTGCAGTAAGAACAAGATATCATTATTTGGCTTGAAACGTGCAAATGTTTCTAAAATGTAAAAGTCCAGCCTATATGCATGAACAAATGTTAATTTACCACCAGTCATGTCTGAGGCCAGATTCCATGCTGGGCTGTACAATGGGTTTGACATTCCTTTCACCCTTCATTATTGCACGACAAATTGTGAGGCATGTGATGTGACAACTGAGGATAGTGTTCGAGGTATCCAGAGATGTTTTTCACTCTATCCCTACCTCTACGACTTCTGAAAGAGTTTTTATTCGAGCTGACCAGGCTGGCGGTCTGAGGCTTCCTTGTTGTGTCTTGCCTGGTGGGAGGCAGAACAGGCGCTGCAGTGAAGTATTTAATGAGACTCGTGCAGATACACGTTCTGTCAGACCACTAACCTGACGCTTGGTGTATTCTCCTGCCACTACCTGAGTGCGTCAGACCAATGGGACTAATCCCAAATGCACGGAACGTGCGTCAACTTTCAAGTGTCTCGGTAAACTTACCATCATCACGGAAATGTACTGCTACAGCATTTAGCTTCCGCCTTTCCTCTTCCCTAAGCATCGGCCCACCTCTCCTCTTCCCCGTCAAATGACATTTAATTTTTTTTCATTAAAATATACTTCATTCATAAAATTTGCAGCAATACATACAATACAGTTGTCATATCACATTCCAAACATACACAATACGGATTGTACAATTTGCAGGTTACATCAAGTATAGTTCAATGAACACATTGTACACAATTACAGTTCATGACACTCTAGGGTGCCTCATTGCATTACACTCAATACAGATTATTGATTACAGATTCATTACAGGTACATTACATCAATTTGAATTTTACATTCTGCCCGGGGGGGCGTTTCCTTGATTGCAGCCCCTCTGTATACAAAGGGGGGAAGGCTCTAAATGGTTGCCTTTCCCCATAGAGCCTTTGCGGCGGCCGCACCCAGCCTCAGTGCGTCCCTGAGCACGTAGTCCTGGACCAGTGCCAGTCTGCAACACTCGGTCGAGGACAGCTCCTTGCACTGGAAGACCAGCAAGTTTCAGGTAGACCAAAGGGCGTCTTTCACCGAGCTGATGGTCTTCCAGCAGCAGTTGATGTCTGTCTTTGTGTGCGTCCCCGGGAACAGCCCGTAGAGCACAGAGTCCTGTGTTACGGAACTGCTCGGGACGAACCTGGACAGATATCACTGCATCTCTTTCCATACCTTCCTTGCAAAGGCGCATTCCAGAAGGAGATGGGTGACGGTCTCGTCTCCACCGCAGCCTCCTCGGGGCAGCGCGTGGTGGCGCTGAAAGTCCGGGAGTGCATGAAGGATCTGACTGGAAGGGCCCTTCTCACCACCAGCCAAGCTATGCCTTGGTGCTTGTTTGAAAGCTCTGGCGATGAGGCATTCTGCCAAATGACATTGTCAGTCTGCTCAGGGAATCAACCGACAGGATCCATCATCTCCTTTTCCCGCAGGGTCTCGAGGACGTTACGTGCGGACCACTTACTGATAGCCTTGTGGTCGAAGGTGTTTTTTTGCATAAACTTTACGACGAAGGATGGGTGGGGCGGAACGGTCCAACTGGACGGAGCGTTCCGTGGCAGCGTGGCCAGGCCCATCCTTCGCAACACTGGGATAGGTGGAACCTCAGCACGTAGTGACACTTTGTGTTTGTGTACCAAGGGTCCACGCAAAGCTTCATGCACCACACACGAAAGTGGCCATCAGGATGAGGGCCATGTTGGGCACGCCTTTCCCCCCTTTTTCTGGAGATTTGTCCATCGTGTCCCTGTGGACATGGTCCATTTTTGATCTCCAGATGAAGTGGAAGATGGCTCGGGTGATTGTTGCGACGCAGGAGCGAGGTATGGGCCAGACCTGTGCCAAGTGCAGCAACACTGAGAGCAGCTCGCACCTGATGACCAGGTTTTTGTCAACGATCGAGAGGGATTATCGATCCCACAGTCCCAGTTTCTGCTTCACCTTAGAAATATGCTCCTTCCAATTCTTGGTGCACGCCCCGGCCCCCCCGAACCAGATCCCCAGCACCTTCAGGTAATCCGACCTGATGGTGAAGGGGACAAAGGATCAGTCGGTCCAGTTCCCAAAGAACATGGCCTCGCTCTTGGTACAATTTACCCTGGTCCCTGAGGCCAGTTCGAACTAGTCACAGATGCTCATCAATCTGCAGACCGACAGCTGATCCAAGCAAAAGACGGCGCGTCGTCCATGTTCAGGGAGGCCTTCACCTGAGCGCCTCCGCTGCCTGGGATCGTCACCCCTCTTATGCCCGCATCCCTCCTGATGGACTCAGCAAAGGGTTCGATGCAGCACACGAGCAAGACGGAGGAGCATCGAATCCTTATAAATTGTGATCAGCTCCCCAACTCCCTTCCATTGAGGGCACCTATAACTCGCCATGTTTTGGAGCTTCTCCTTGCTCTGTCTCTCAGGTCACAGCACTTCCTTCCATACTCCTTGTCATTGAGTGCGGGGCATGGAGCCAGACAGCTTTTAGCAGCAAATTTAATGCTGCAACTAATGCTGCATTTATTTCAAAAGGATACCTTCTTGGTGTGTTAATTTGCAGAATCCAGCATGCGAGCTGACCTTGAACACGTGCTAACAGATTGGGGAGACATTAGGTATCCTGAAAATGTTTTGGAGCTAGCAGGTGCTAGGACATATTGTACTATAAGTAAATCTGATGTGCTTCAAGTTTCAAATGCAGGTGTTTGCAACAAACTTTGCATTTTGGTACAGAACTAGACCGAAAAGCTGTTTGATAAACCAAGTTGCAATGTTGTCAGAACTTAACTTTTGTAGGGTTTTGTAATGATGCCCATATAATAAAGTAGAGAAATATAATTTTGATGGGAATTTAATCAGATTGTGTAATGTCAACATTGTGGGATTAAAATGCTCCATGTGATGTAAAATGTTAATGAGCATACTTGGTAATTAAATACAGCAGCAGTAGATATTTTCAAATTGATGCCGCAAATGGGAAATGTTTACTGTTCGTAAGAAGCAAGGGATGGTCTAATAGTTCACGTTATAGAGCAATATTATGCTCTTGTGTCTTCTTACAATAACATTTAAACGTCAGTTTGCACTGAGTCATGCATTTAGTGTCGTAGAGAGAAATCAGATTTGCACAGTAATTTGCTGATCATAAGACCTTCAGAAAACTGAAGCCTATATTGCGCCAGAAATTCAGAATCATCTCAAAGCTCTTCTCATTCCTGGACTAACAGAGTTTGGGATTTAACTGGCTCCTAAATGGAGACAACATTCAAATTCTTTCTGCTAGCAAACATGTCTACTGCCCTGACTCTCCCTCCCTTCCCTCCTCTGGTTGGTTTGCTGCCCTCCCCCAGCCACATGCACTGTGCTTTTCCCGGATTTATTTTGGCTATTAAGGCAGGCCCTGGCTAAATATGAAGTTTGAAATTGGAAACTTTTTTTGCTAAACCACTGTAAATGTCTGAGCACTTCAGTTTCTTTTCCAGCTAATTTGTAACGGATTGGAAATGTGGCAAACTGCAGTGCGATGGTGCGAAACAAGGCTGGGGCAGGAGAAATGAGTGGGGAAACTAACCGTACAGGTTTTAGGAGTCAAGTCGGAACACCTACTTGACCTGGAAACTCCTGAACTCCAGGGGAATTAGACCAACAGTCTTAGAGTTTTAATGCAGTAACTTAAGTTCCAAAAGGCTGTTGGGTTAAGATAAATTAGTCATGCTATTCTGGAATGCAGTTTTAACATTTAGCATCTCATGCATGAGTTTTCTTTTAGTTTCTCTACCTCGTATTATAAAATTTTGTCCATCACCACCACCCCCCCCACCCCACCCCCAAGCAACTGAAAAGCAATCAAAATTTAAAAGTGAGAAAATATTATAGAATCATGGAATAGTTACAGCACAGAAGCAGGCCATTCAGCCCATTGAGCCTGTGCTGGCTCTTTGACAGAGCATTCCAGTTAGTCCATTCCCCTGCTCTTTACCTGTAGCCCTGCAAATTTTTTCCTTTGAAGTATTTACCCAATTCCTTTTTGAAAGCCACGATTGAATCTGCTTCCACCACCCTTTCAGGCAGTGCATTTCAGATCATAACCACTCGCTGCGCAAAACAGTTTTTCCTCATGTTGCCTTTGGTTCTTTTGCCTTAAATCTGTGTCCTCTAGTTCTCGACCATTCCACCAATGGTAACAGTTTCTCTTTATTTACTTTATCTGAATCCTTCATGATTTTTAACACTTCTATCAAATCTCCTCTCAACTTCTCTGCTTTAAGGAGAACAACCCCAGCTTCTCCAGTCTATCTACGTAACTGAAGTCCCTCATCCCTGGAACCATTCTCTTAAATCTTTTCTGCACCCTCTCTGTGGCCTTCACTTCCTTCCTAAAGTGCGGTGCCCAGAATTGGACACAATACTCTAGCCGAGTACTCTGGCCAAACCAGTGTTTAAAAAAGGTTCAACAAAACTTTCTTGCTTTTGTACTCTACGCTTCTATTTATAAAGCCCAGGTTCCTGTGTGCTTTTTTTAACTGCTTTTTCCACCTGTTCTGCCACCTTCAAAGATTTGTGCTCATATACCCCCAGGTCTCTCTGTTCCTGCACCCCATTTAGAATTGTACAGTTTAGTTTATATTGCCTCTCCTCATTCTTCCTGCCAAAATGTATCACTTCACACGTCTTGGTGTTAAATTTCATTTGGCTTGTGTCCGCCCATCCCTTCCTGTCTGTGTCCTCTTGTAGCCTGTTACTATCCTCCTCCCTGTTGATGGCACTTCCAAGTTTTGTGTTACCTGCAAATTTTGAAATTGTGCCCTGTACAGCCAAGTCCAAGTCATCAAAATATATTTTTAAAAAAGCAGTGGTCTTAGTACCAACCCCTGGGGATCACTACTATATACCCTCCACCAGTCTGAAAAACAACTGTTTGCCACTACTCTCTCTTTCCTGTCACTTAGCCAACTTTGTATTGATGCTATTACTGCCCCTTTTACTCCATGGGCTTCAATTTTGCTGACAAGCCTATCAAACGCCTTTTGAAAGTCCACATACATAACATCAACCGCACTACCCTCTCCGTTACCTCATCAAAGAACTCGATCAAGTTAGTTAAACACGATTTGTCTTTACCAAATTCCTTGCTGGCTTTCCTTTTATTAATCCACACTTGTCCAAGTGACTATTAATTTTGTCCCGGATTATTGTTTCTGAAAGCTTCCCCATCACCGAGGTTAAACTGACTGGCCTGTAGTTGCTGGGTTTATCTTTACACACTTTTTTGAACAAGGATGTAACATTTGCAATTCTGCAGTCCTCTGGCACCACCTGTATATCTAAGGAGGATTGGAAGATTACGGCCAGAATCTCTGCAGTTACCACCCTTCCTTCCCTCAGCATCCTGGAAAGCATCCCATCCAGACCGGTGACTTATCTACCTAAAGTACAGCCAGCCTTTCTAGTACCTCTTCATTAATTTTTAGCTCATCCAGTATCTCAACCATGTCCTCTTTTACTGTGACTTTGGCAGCATCTTCTTTCTTGGTAAAGACATGCACTTATTTAATACCTCAGCCATGCCCTTTGCCTCCATGCATAGTTCTCCTTTTTGGTCCCTAATCGGCCCCACCCCTCCTCTCACTACCCGTTCGCTATTTATAGGTCTATAGATGACTTTTGGATCCCATTTTATGTTTGTCGCCAGTCTATTCTCATATTCTGTCTTTGCCCCTCTTATTTCCTTTTTCACTTCTCCTCCACTGTCCACATTCAGCCTGGTTCTCACTTGTATTATCAACCTGTTGTACATCTGTCGTACGCCCCCTTTGTCTACATCATCTTACTCTCTATCTCTTTCATCATCCAGGGAGCTCTGGCTTTGGTTGCTTTACCTTTCCCCCATGTGGGAATGTACCTAGACTATAGCTGAACCATCTCCTCTTTAAAGGCTGCCCATTGCTCGATTACAGTTTTGCCTGCCAATTTACCCGGGCCAGATCCGTTCTCAACCCACTGAAATTGGCCGCCCTCCAATTAAGTATTTTTACTCTAGATTGCTCCTTGTCCTTTTCCATAACTAATCTAAACCTTATGATACTATGATCACTGTTTCCTAAATGTTCCCCCCACTGGCACTTACTCTACTTGGCCCACCTCATTCCCCAGCACCAAGTTCAGCAATGCCTCCTTCCTCATTGGGCTGGAAACGTACTGGTCAAGAAATGGAGGAGCAAGTTCCGGCGTTCGCTCATGCGCAGTGAAACGTGGAAATCTAGAACTTGCTCCTAGTGGTTTGCTGGCGATATGACAGCTTTGAATTAAAGGGACATCACACTGCAATTCGAGAAATCATTGAAAAAATGCAAACTTGCTTATCTGCCCAGCTCGAAAGTAACTTATTACGCCACCAAACAGGTACGCTTAAAAGTACAGGTCAAAACTAAGTTCCAATAGCGTGGTAAGTCTCAATGTCTGCCAAACAACTAAAAAATAAACTTTTAAAAATGTGGAGTCGTCTTATCCCTTATTTTAAGTTTTTGGTCATTGAAAATATTTTTTCTTTAAATTGAATTTTATTTTCACTTTTCCCTTCTGTCTCTTTTAATTCAATTATTTCTTACCCTCTCTTTTTATTTCGCTGTTTATAACTGTTTTTACAGTGATTTAAAATGTTATACCTTTCCCTTCCTGATTTAACGTTCAGGACAGTGAACACAGCTGTCACAAACACTGCAATCTGAATGGTCAAAGGGAGAGAGTGATCATCTCGCTTCTCCCAAGGTCCCAGCTTTGCCTGAACTGAGGCTGGGCTCTTCTCCGCTTCCAGTTCAAGGAAGTGGACGACGAAAAGACTGCGGTAAGTTTGTGGGTTGGTATAAATGTATGGAGCGGCGAGCAATGTTGGTTTGCTGCTCCGAGCGATTTCTACCCCAGTATCTGTTAAGACTAGCCCTTTTTAAAAAAAATAATGCCAATGTTTTTGAATGCAGCAGACCCATGTGTAAATTCAGGTGAGCAAGTGACAGAATGAGCTTGGCTCATCTGGGCAGATTGTGTTCAAATGTCAGGCTCCGATGGGAAGTCCGAGCCCCCTGGCCCAATCTCCATTGATGTGGACCTGATTTATAGCAGTGCTAATTTGTAACTTGTAGTTAGGAAATTGTATTTTACAGCAGAAAATTAATGTTGAATTTATGAAAAATGTGTAAGTTGTAATTTATTTGGGTGTAACTCCTGACGTACAATGAATCTGAGTGTGTTGATGCATGTAAACTTTGATCATATTGTGCTAGAATTTGTTCAGATCCAACCTAAGTTGATCTTATATAAGTGTAGCTGTTCCTGTACAGCTACAACACTGGCATCTAAATCATCAATCTCAATTATCAGCAAAGTGATGGAAGGTGTCGTCCACAGTGCTATCAAGCAGCACTTACTCACCAATAACCTGCTCACCGATGCTCAGCTTGGGTTCCACCAGGACCACTTGGCTCCAGACCTCATTACAGCTTTGGTCCAAACATGGACTAAAGAGCTGAATTCCAGAGGTGAGGTGACTGCCCTTGACATCAAGGCAGCATTTGACCGAGTGTGGCACCAAGGAGCCCTAGTAAAATTTAAGTCATTGGGCATTGGGGAAAATTCTCCAGTGGCTGGAGTTATACCTTGCACAAAGGAAGATGGTAGTGGTTGTTGGAGGTCAATCATCTCAGCCCCAGGACATTGCTGCAGGAGTTCCTCAGGGCAGTGTCCTCGGCACAACCATCTTCAGCTGCTTCATCAATGACCTTCCCTCCATCATAAGGTCAGAAATGGAGATGTTCGCTGATTGCACGGTGTTCAGTTCCATTTTCAACCCCTCAGCTAATGAAGCAGTCCGTGCCCGCATGCAGCAAGACCTGGATAACATCCAGGCTTGGGCTGATAAGTGGCAAGCAACATTTGTGCCAGGCAATGACCATCTCCAACAAGAGAGAGTCTAACCACCTCCCCTTGACATTCAACGGCATTACCATCGCCCAATCCCCCAACATCAACATCGTGGGGGGGGGGTCACCATTGACCAGAAACTTAACTGGACCAGCCACACACATACTGTGGCTGCAAGAGCAGGTCAGAGTCTGGATGTGACTCACCTCCTACTCCCTGAAGCCTTTCCACCATCTCAAGGCACAAGTCAAGAGTGTGATGGAATACTCTCCTCCTGCCTGGATGAGTGCAGCTCCAACAACACTCTGAAGCTCAACACCAACCAGCACAAAGCAGCCTGCTTGATTGGCACCCCATCCACCACCCGAAACATTGACTCCCTTCACCACTGGCGCACCATGGCTGCAACGTGTACCATCCACAGGTTGCACTGCAGCAACTCGCCAATGTTTCTTCGACAGCACCTCCCAAATCCGCGACCTCTACCACCTAGAAGGGCAAGGGCAGCAGGCACATGGGAACAACACCACCTGCACGTTCCCCTCACACACCATCCCGACTTGGAAATATATTGCCGTTCCTTCGTCGTCGCTGGGTCAAAATCCTGGAACTCCCTTCCTAACAGCACAGTGGGAGAACCTTCACCGCACAGACTGGAGCGGTTCAAGAAGGCGGCTCACCACCACCTTCACAAGGGCAATTAGGAATGGGCAATAAATGCCGGCCTTGCCAGCAACGCCCACATCCCATGAACGAACTTTCTTTTTAAAAAAAAATAATACAGTGAGTGATTAATCAATGAACAGGAACTTTTAGCTAACAGTGGCCAGATGGGAGGAATGAACGTGGCTGTATTCACTGATTAAAAGTGGATATTCCAATTTTGTTTCATTTTTTGAACTTCTCCATTTATCAGTCAGTTGCTTTCGTGTTTTTGCAATGCTGTAGTGACTGCCTTTTCATCTGGTAGTTTAACCGCTGAAATCTGATATTAGATTTTACAACATAATAACTCGCTGGTGTATAGCCTACAGGGAGTTACTGGTTCATTGTCGAGAGTGTGAAGCGCCTTAAATAAAGAGAGGATTAATTGTATTTCTGGCATGTCATTCAAGTGACAGGAGAGGTTGTAATCAGTCAACTCTTCTGTTTGCCCTCCAGCTAGGTGAATTATAGAAGCCTAAATAAACACGAGTGCTGGTGGAAAGTAAGAGTATCTTTTAACACCATCGCTTTGTTTAATGTTGAAATATAACTGCTTTGTTTTAAATTGAAGGGCAAGTTGAAGAGGCTTTGGTCTGAGGTGTTACTTTCCAAAATACAGCTGAGAATTTTTTTACTTGAAAAATTGTCTTTAATTAACATGAACCGTGCAATATGATTGAGATCAATGCTGACATTGAGTTGAAGTGCCTCTCTTTGCTTTTTTTTGTCATAAACATTCGACACGTGAGTTGCCCCATTTCTCCAACTAGGATTTTTAAAAATCGATATAGGGGTAGATTTTGCTGGAAAAGTAACAGCGTCTGAACGACTAACGCCATTGTTAATGTGCAAATTGGCCGGCAACTTGGAGAGTGGAAGACATGCTCGTGAATTACTAATCACCACAAATTGCTGACCGATTTTAGCCGCTCCGCCGTTAGCTTCACGAAGACGTCATCTCACACTTAACCTCCCCGTGATTTTCAAGAAGTTGCTGTATTTGCACATTAATTGGCCATGAAACTCACCACAAAGTTAAGTCTCGTAATTATCAGCATCTGTTCTGTTTTAACAACGTGATTAATTGTTAATGACTGCCAACCAACCGCTCATGCCCAGAAAGTAAACAATTAAAAGTGTGGAGTCTCATTCCTTCAGGTTGTGAATTGTTTTAGATTTTGAAAATGCTATTTTAAATTTTAAAATTTTTTTCTTACTTTTCCTCTTTTTTTCTTTCTCTGAATCCAACCTTTCTTTCCCTCATTATTTCTCTTTCTGTACCAGATTCAACATTGAATTCATCCTCCTCTCAGTCCTTCCTCTGTTTATTTCTCAATCCTCAAATCTCATGGTTAAGGAGATACACTGTTTGTTTGTCCCGTTGTTCACCAAGGTCCCAGATGCTCCATTGCCCTTGCTGTGCCGTTATCAGCTCACATTTCCATCAAATTTGCAGGCAAAAAATTTAAAACCTGACATTGTAAGTCTACCTAATGGGGCATGTCGCTAGATGCCCCGCTTCTGCAAAATCTGGCCCATTACATCGCTTTCAAGGACGCTGCAAAACCGTAAAGGATTGGTTTCTCTGATCGTTTTCTTCCCATTACATTTTTACTCAAGTGGTTGTAACCATGCTGAATTGTAAAGTGTAGGGGGAGAGGGGGGAGCTTTTGTCAAAGCTACATTTATGCTGTGCCAAAATTAGACTGGCACAGCTGGGTCCGACTGCACGGGTCCAACACAGAGGTAAACATGCTGCCGGATTGGCTAAGGCCAAGCACCAGGAAGACCTCGTCTTAAAGTATCTTCCAAGCCACTGGTGTTAGCAAACTCAACAGTTCATCTTCTGGTTGCAGCCAGCTGCACAAGACCCCATGCTTCAGGAACTGCCGTTGTTCGCCCAAATCTTGCATAGTATGAAAGCGGTTAAAGATAGAGGTTACATTTCTACTGGTGCCTTATCGCACACCTCAAATATCCCAAAGCACTTCACACAAAATGAATGAATAACTTTGAACTGTGGTATATGTTGTTGTTTACACTGTTACTCCTTATATGAGGATATTTATTTCCAATTTTAGGTGCATGTCAGATTTTCAAAGCTTCTGTTGTGCTTTGACATATGAGCAGCGATAATTTTTTCTCAATTTAATTTAATCACCTGTTTAAAAAATGATTTTGCTACTCAGAACCTATCTGGAATGAGGAGGACTCGGGCTCTGCTGGTCAGTCTTTTACCTGAATGTTCCTGTCTGTTTAACTTTTGAAGCATCTCCCTGCATTCTGTGAAAAACTAAAAACGAGTGTTTAACAACAAAAATTGAGCAATTCAACTCCCATTTGCCTTTTGTAAATTTGTTGAAATTAGGTTTTTCAGAATAAGTAAAGCAGTCTTGAATGAGCTGCAATCTTCTTCAGCTAAGTATTTAAAAGACCAAAGCCATTGTCTTTGGCCCTTGTCACAAACTCTGTACCCTCGCCAGCAAATGCAACCCCACCCTGGCCACTGTCTCAGGCTGAACCATACTGTTATCATCCTCTTTGTCTTATTCGATCCTAAACTGAGCTTCCAACCCCATATCCTTTTCATCATGAAGTCTCCTTCCACCACTGTAACATTGCCCACCTCCCAGTCCCCAGTATCTCAAATTTAAAATTCTCGTCCTCGTGTTTAAATCCCTCGCCCCTCCCTATCTCAGGAACCTCCTTCAGCGCTAGAACCTCCTACCCAAACTTTCTGATGTTCTGACTACAGCCTCTGTTTTATCCCCCTCCTCTCTTCGCCCATCAGCAGTGGCTGTGTCTTCAGCTGCTGAAACTGAATGCTCTGGAATTTCCTCCCTAAAACGCTCCCATCTCCTTCTCCTCCTTCAAGACTCTCTTTAAAACCCATCCCATTGACCCCTCTTAATATTTATTTCATTAGCTCAGTGTCTATGTTTTCCCCTCATGCATCAGTGAAGCATTTTAGAACTTCTGTGTTTCTAGAAATGCTAGTTATTATTAGTATTATTATTCTGAGTCTAATAAATCTGGAATTTACAGCAGTACAAATGTTGGTGGGCTGTATGCTGGAATTTATGAAGGCAAATTTAACATGGGCATTACTAGCACTCCCTCTTGCTGAGTATCCTTAAGAGTTTCAAAGGGACCCAACCCAAACTCTTCCATTGACACTGATAGTGTCGCACTGGCTGTTAGTTTAGTGATGTGATATTAGCTGATTGTACTTTTATTGGGGGAGTGGGGGAAAGAAGGGGAAGAGGTAGCTTGACGGAACGCCACGAAAGCAAGGATTGTGATTCACGTTGGTACATAATATACTCCCACTCTGACCAGGCTTTTTTCAAGTAGAAAAATCGCATAGAATTTACAGCACAGAAAGAGGCTGTTCAGCTCAACTGGTCTGTGCTGGTGTTTATGCTCAACACGAGCCTCCTCCCACCCTACTTCATCTAATGCTATCTGCATATCCTTCTATTCCTTTCTCCCTCATGTACTTATCTAGCTTCCCCCTAAAGGCATCTATGCTATTTGCCTCAACTATTCCACATGGTAGCAAGTTCCACATTCTAACCACTCTCTGGTTAAAGATGTTTCTCCTGAATTCTTCATTAGATTTATTGGTAACTATCTTATATTTATGGCCCCAAGTTTTGGACTCCCCCACAGGTGGAAACATCTCTACGTCTACCCTATCAAACCCTTTCATAATTTTGAAAACTTCTGTTAGATCACCCCTCAGCCTTCTCTTTTATACAGAAAAAAGCCCCAGTATATTCAGTCTTTCCTGACAGTTATAACCTCTCAGTTCTGGTATCATTTGTGTAAATCTCCTTTGCCCTTTCCCCAGTGCCTCTATATCCTTTTTGTAATATGGAACGGCGGTATGGGAAGTCACATTCAGTATTTTTAACAAAAGGAAAATGAAACAAAAATGTTTTTTCTGTCAGTTGCAAATTGATTGTATCTCGCATGGAGAAAAGTTCTCAACTGGATCCGTACATGGAGGTTGGACAAGTCAGGTCAGCACAAGATATGTTGTTTGATGTTAAGGCAGGAGATATGTGGGCTGGCAGTAATCTTTTTTCCCTCTTGTTGGTTTCTTCAAGTCAGAATGGAGCAGTTTCTCCGACAGGCTGGGAAAGTCGAGAATGTTTGGAGCTGCATTCCAATGTTTCCTTTAAATTGACTGATCATTGAGGACTGCCTTTAAAAGGTTTGCCTTCCTACTAGGGTTTGGCACATAAGCTGTTTCAGAAATGTGGTATATTTGGGCCATGGAAAGATGTACTGTAATCAGGTTCAATTGTTTTTGAGACGGTGTTCTGAACAGATTGTGCTTAATCCCTTCTAAATATTATTAGAAAGACCACCATTTTGCAAGATAGTGGACAACTTAACGCTGCATGCTACTCAAAAGGTTAGTAATTCATAGCATATTGATTGTGGCTGTTGGATCAATTTAATTCAAACTGTTATCCTGCTTTTGCTGAGATGAGCGAAATTTTAGTGCTTTCACAGGTCAACACAGTGTGGAACATATTTGAATTTTAAAAGGCAGTATCTGCATCTTGAGTGGGCTAAAATTCAATGCTGCTGATTATTCATCTAAGAATAGGTTAAAATGATATTGTGTCATTAATCTCTGAATATAATTGGTACTTTCAATCAAGAATGCTTGAGATGATGGGAAGCGTAAGTGACTAGAAATAATTGAAGAAAATTTACAAATGCCAGATACTGAATTAAACAAAGAAAATGTTGGCCATTACAGCAAGTCCATCAGCATCTGTAAAGGAAAAAGGTTAACATTTCAGGTGTAGACCCTCAGTTAGAACTGGAATTTGAGAGATAAGTAAATCCTTAATTAGGCTAAACAAATGAAAGGAGGAGGGGAAGGGAACAAGTAAAAGTCAGATATGGGAATGCTCACCCCTGCCACAATGAGTTAAATGAGCAGTGAACGGGTGAAAAGAGTTGATCATCTCTGCAAGGCAAGGAAAAGCCATTAAATGAGCCTGAAGATGCATACCCCAAACAATGACAATTGTAGGAAATAAATAAAAATAGAAAATACACACACAGCAGGCTTGTCAGCACCAAAAAGAGGAAAAACAGACCAATGCCCCAGGCACAGAAGGGTGCATGTCAAAAACGCCAACCCACTCCTCCGCCCCCCCCCCACCCCTGCCCAATGCTGACAGACTGACCTTGCACCCTCTGATTCTAAGAAAATGGGGAAAATAGTTACGGCCTGAATTTGCTAAAGTTAATGTGTGAGTTGTGTGTGAAAGAGGTAAATGGACAGGTGTGGCATCTGCTAGAGTTACCCAGGAAAATGGAAGAAAAGTGGTAACTGGAAGCAAAGGTGGTAGAGGAATGAGCATGGCATTCTGGATTGACTGGTCTGCCCAGAGGCAGAGAGGGGCATAAGGACAAGATGTGTTTGGTGGTGGCATGCAGTTGTTGGCCGAAGTGGTGCAAGATAATCTGGCAAATCTAGAGGTTGTTCGTTGGAGATGAGGATGAAGCAGCCACTGTCATTGTTGAGAGGAAGGAGAGGAGGTAAGAACATAGGCGTGTGAAATGTGGCAGATATGGTTAAGGGCCTTGTCCATTACAGCTAAGGGGAAACCTTGGCTGGGGAAAAGGTTTTGGTCCAGAGGGAGATAGGGGGAGTTGGTCAGAGTCAGCTAATTAGTGTCCAGGTGGAGTTCCTTCCATCGTATGCCAACAGCAACCCCCCCACCTCCTATTGGTAGGTTTGCCGAAGTTCAGGTTGGAAAAGAGAGCTTGGAAATTGGCAAGTTCAGAAGGAGGTAGATTTGGGTGAGTTGGGTTACTGGAGAACTTGGGAGGCCAATCTGCGGCAATTCTCGATGAAAAGATAAGCAGGCCAGAAACTAGAGGGAGAGGTCCGGGAAGATCAAGAAGGCTGGAGATGGGTAGAGGTTCAAATTCACAAGAAGGAGCTTCTATGCAAACAAAGAAAGCATGGAGGTGAAGGCAGCAGCAGAACAGCTCAGCACCATGTCATTGAACAAATAGCTACTGCTTAAAACAATGTAAAGTGAATCTGTGCAATTGCATTTTTAATGCTTAGAAATGAGAATTAAAGAATTAGGATTATAATCCCAAACAAGCAGAACTTGGCTTTTGTTAATTCATTTGCATGGTTGAAAATATAAATTTCCAGTCCAATTTGATGATAGATATTTATAAATTTTTGTACACTGAGCTGTGGTGAGAATGTTTTCTGAAGATACTAATTGCACCTAATTTATTTTTTTATCCTAATTTGATTTTTTTTCACAATTTGATGTTTCTCTCTTTCACCATAACATTACAGGTACTTCTGTGGATGAATGCAACACTTAACCATTACCCACTGACTAAGGAATGTTGCAAGATGTAGAACTCTGATTACTCTCTTCTTTCATGCCCCCCTTTACAAAACAATGTTGCCTCCGATACGAGAAGTGCAGTTGGAGACAACTGTATGGGATGTAAATAATCTGGTGTTTTGCTTGATGAGAATTGGTAACTCAGCACAGACCAAAGATAGAACCTGGAATTTTTCTTGGTCTTCCTGGCTGGAGTCATACCTAGCACAAAGGAAGATGGTAGTGGTTGTTGGAGGCCAAGCATCTCAGCCCCAGGGCATTGCTGCAGGAGTTCCTCAGGGCAGTGTCCTAGGTCCAACCATCTTCAGCTGCTTCATCAATGACTTTCCCTCCATCATAAGGTCAGAAATGGGGATGTTCGCTGATGACTGCACAGTGTTCAGTTCCATTCGCAACCCCTCAGATAATGAAGCAGTCCGAGCCCGCATGCAGCAAGACCTGGACAACATCCAGGCTTGGGCTGATAAGTGGCAAGTAACATTCGCGCCAGATAAGTGCCAGGCAATGACCATCTCCAACAAGAGAGATTCTAACCACCTCCCCTTGACATTCAACGGCATTACCATCGCCGAATCCCCCACCATCAACATCCTGGGGGTCACCATTGACCAGAAACTTAACTGGACCAGCCATATAAATACTGTGGCTACGAGAGCAGGTCAGAGGCTGGGTATTCTGCGGCGAGTGACTCACCTCCTGACTCCCCAAAGCCTTTCCACCATCTACAAGGCACAAGTCAGGAGTGTGATGGAATACTCTCCACTTGCCTGGATGAGTGCAGCTCCAACAACACTCAAGAAGCTCGACACCATCCAAGATAAAGCAGCCCGCTTGATTGGCACCCCATCCACCACCCTAAACATTCACTCCCTTCACCACCGGCGCACTGTGGCTGCAGTGTGCACCATCCACAGGATGCACTGCAGCAACTCGCCAAGGCTTCTTCGACAGCACCTCCCAAACCCGCGACCTCTACCACCTAGAAGGACAAGGGCAGCAGGCGCATGGGAACAACACCACCTGCACGTTCCCCTCCAAGTCACACACCATCCCGACTTGGAAATATATCGCCGTTCCTTCATTGTCGCTGGGTCAAAATCCTGGAACTCCCTTCCTAACAGCACTGTGGGAGAACCGTCACCACACGGACTGCAGCGGTTCAAGACGGCGGCTCACCACCACCTTCTTGAGGGCAATTAGGGATGGGCAATAAATGCCGGCCTTGCCAGCGCGCCCACATCCCGTGAACGAATAAAAAAAAGTACCACATCACATGGTTCATTTATCTAGTGAACCATTTGGCGGCTTGCATCCATTGCTTTACTTATTTTTCTCTGCTCCTCACTTGCATCTTCTGTTCTTCGTTATTCCTGTTTGCATCACTCGGGTCGAATTTCTCAAATTTTAAAATGACCACCAAAATGTCAAGTATCTCATTTTCCAGTAACTTGGCGTGCATTTTGGAATTTGTGGAAGTGCAGCCGCTGCCACAATTTTGAAACCTGTGTTGTCGGGGTTGTTGTGGGAGCATGTGAGTTACAAGAGAACAACTGTAGAAAGGCATGATTTCCCTCATGAATTCTGGTATTTATTTTTGGTTATAGTTTGCAACAAATGTGGGAAATCCTGACAGATCTAGGAGCTCTGCAAATTGTACAGAGTAGATGTAACTTCAGGCTTGCAGCAAGTTGATACTATAGCGCCAGACTAAAGTGAACCAATGAAGTATTCCATTACATTTGCGAACCTAATGTGATACAGCTGATTAGGAGCCAAAGGTTACGTCCATTTTTTTTATTGGTTTTGTCACCTTTGGATAGTAACCATAATTTGCTGTGTTGATCATTCTTTTCACTTGGTGTCCTACAATATGTGGTATGTTGGTAGTATTGGAGATTTCAGGTCTGGAAGTCACAAATCCTTACATAAAATCATGTCCAGTTTGGAAAGGGAGAATCAAAGATGGCCACAGATTTGAAAGTCCATCCTAATGTTTTGCTGTCTTTTTTAAGAACATTTTCAAGTGTGTGATTTTCATAATAGAATATGTTTAGATGCTCCCCCACTCCCCATAAGTGCAACGCCCAGTGTAGAAATGAGACATACAAATCAGCAAGATCCCATTTGAAATCTCTGATCTCTGCTGAATTAGCTGCTGTTCTCTGATACTGCAGTGACCTCAGTGACTTAGGACTAGGGAGAAGGGAACTCATCCAAGACTGCCACTCTTCATTGCTATCCACTGGCCCATGATGGAAAGTGTGCTCCTGGATGTTGGGTGAAAACCAGCTGAGACTCTGCTATTGTGCCCTTCACAATGAAGGGTAGCTTAGGAAAAGCACTGGAGTGTGGATGGGACCTGTGTAACTGTACTCCAGTGAGTCATTGAAAGTGCAAAACAGAGTAGTTGGGATTGTTTTTGAACCATTTCAGAGGTACATTATAAGTGCGAAGGCCAGTTTGTACTATGGAACTAGTGGCTGTTTCTTTATAAATATCTCTCTACTGTAAACCAGCAATTCCTCACTGTCTCATCATATGTGAAGTAAGCACATTGTTCGAGATGCTCAGCATCAAATTGATGGACCTGGAGGGAGAAATGAACGTGGGAAATAATTATGGATTTAAGGTTAAGAGGATGGATTAGGTCAGCCGACCATCCAGTTTAAAAAGAAACTTCATCTGCTCATCACACTCGTTAACCCCTCCCTCGTGGAAGTATTTGGTTTCTTTAATGACTCACTGATATTGACCGGTACTAATTCATGCAGATCGAGATGGTCCCATATTTGATCGATCTGAGTTGAATTAGTTGGTCTCTGCAGTGCTACAATTGGTCTGTGTTTTTACTGCGAAGGGTATAAACTGCTCTCCCTCTGGAAAGTGCATAGTGTGGACATTGGGTGAGGACACAATTGGGTCAGTTGTGTTGCCCTCTAAAGTTGAATAGCACAGTCTACCAACACTTGTCATTATGCACAAGATATCTTTGGAATGCTCATGTCTAGCTATGTCTCAGCCTTCAGGAGCTCGGGGGTGGGGGGGGAGCAAATTGTGTTATTTTTTAAAAAGTGTCAACCTATTTGTTCACACTGCAATATATGATAGTGACATTTGGATTTGGCATGTGTCAATGCATGGAACCATTAAACCATCAAATCAGTAAATAGTATTCGATGGTCCTTTGGTTCAGCATGTTGGTGTTACAGTTACCTATGTCAAAGATTCTGCATTCAGTGAATTTCTGAACTCAGCGAGACAAATTTCCAAGTATGTGCCAACTTGTTTCATTTCTGCATATAGTTGATTTAGAACATTATTGGTCATCAGCACCTCAGCCTTGTCTGCCCTCTTGGTTGTGGAATATTGTGTGTTATTGGGAACCTGAGAACCACAAAAATGGGGGTGGGAGATTGGGAGACCACAAAGATAAGAAATGTGTCTAAGGCATTGAAGATATAACCTGTTCCAGGTGTTTGGGAATAATACTTGACTGCAGGTCATTCCAATTTGCCTTTTAACCTGGATGAATGTTGATTGTATTTGAAGTGGAGACATACTGTTTTATACACCATGTTTTTAATACTTGTATGAAAGTACATATAGAAATACACACATGCGACCAAATCGTCCATTATATTACCCTTTTTCTTCCCCCTCCCTTCCCCAAGAATATCAACCACTTTGAGTAGATCTGAGGCCAATATTAATATTTCACAAAGCCAGTTTTCATAATGCAGTAGTCATCACGTTTGCCTAAATGTGTGAAGGTTCCTTGTTTGATAGATAATGCCACTCGATTACCTGATGTAAATGTGAGATAATAATGATGAGTTAGTACAAGATATTGGTTTGGCGACAGTAAAAGTATTTATCAGTTTTGTGTGCACCCCATTGTGGAAAGGATATTCGAGTCATGAAAAATATGCAGTGTAAGTTCACTAGAATGATATCTGGGATAACAGTTATGATAAGTGACAAAAAAAACTATGGCTGTATTCATTGTAGCCAAAGAGATGACAGAATTTAAAAGAATTATTCCAAGTTCTGCTGTGATTTTAGAAGGTAAATGGTGAAGGGAGATTGCCATTGATCAGTAAAAGGGTAATGAGGAGGCATAAACTCAGGATTAGTAACAGAAGCTGAAAAAAGGAATTAAAAGAAAGTTTTTTCACACAGCGGTTTACCGGGATCTGAAATGCTTTACTACTCGTGGCTATTGGAGCTGAGTCAATCTGGCATTTAAGGAGAATTAGATGGACATTTGAAGTAGAAAGATATTCAAGAGTATGGGAAGCAGCAGGGAAATGGAATTGGAGTGGCATGGCCACTTTCTGTATCCAAAGTTTCCATAATCTGATACATAAAGACCATTGGCCTAATTCAACCATTACTTAGACATTCTGAGAAACGTTTAGGTCCAGGGAAATGTCTAAGGTTGCTCTAAAGTTGTGTTCTCAAAGCTGAATTGAGAATTTGACTTTAAGTCACTCATTAATAGATCGTTTTGCCATATTGTAATACAAGATCTTTCTGAGCCCATCCAAGGTTCCCTTAATTGTCCAAAACACTGCAATGTAAAGTTGGTCATTTAAACAGTTAATTCTGAACATATAAAATCAGCATGTAAACTTATCTTCTGAAGTATGCATTTCATATCTGCATCTTGCTGCTCTAAATACTTTGCCCTATGATATGCAAATCAGTATCTGAGCTGCTGTTGGGTTTCCTGCATCTTGAATGGAATGATGAAGCCACCATGTGTTCTGTACATAGATGATTTTATGGAAAGATCGTGATCTTAGGCTGTTTCATTCCAACGATGATGGCTTTCTTGATATTGGGTAATGCAAGGTTTATTTGTGGGATTGGAATGGAGGAGTTGTAAAATCTCAGGCCTTATCAAATGAGTTTTGAGTATGCAGTAATGTTACCTGCAGTGAAAAGCTTTACATGATCGACTAGGCGGACAACAATTTGTCTCAAAAGAAGCAAATGAATGGAATAGTAACTACCGCAGTAAAGATGTGGTACAGCTTGTCCTCCACGCTCCTTCTTCTTTAGTCTTTATACAGGAACAGGAGTAGGCCATTCAGCCCCTTGTGCCTGCTCCACCATTTGATAAGATCATGGCTGATCTGTGATTTAGCTCCATATACCTGCCTTTGGCCCATATCTCTTAATACCTTTGGTTGCCATGGTGTTTACACATATGGCATAGTATTAAATTTGCTTACTTGGAGAAAAAAAAATGGGGTGGTGTAGTACTGAGTCATACTGTTCAGAAAGACCTAAGATTCAAATCCTGGTTTTTGCTGAGTTGGCTGATCTCGGGCAAGGTAGGTAGGAGACCTACAGTTTGCCTCGGTGTCCCTGGACTATGGAGGAGAGAAATGGGCCAGCATTCTTGTTCCTGATCAATATCCAATGACCCTTGCTGAAATTGCACATTTGTGAATGTTTGGTTGAGAGCCACAACTGTCAAATAACCTGCCAACACTCACCGTTGACTCATAAATGAAGAATGGCTATTTAAGTGCCTAACACCTTCTAATACCTCGTCCATGAAACCATAGCTCCGTGTTGATCACTGCTTTCAGGAAAAGAGGGGAAAAAATGTCTTTGGTGGTAAGAAGTTTGGATTTTATGGCCTCTTGTTCTGGGAAGAATCAGAGTTCCTTTTTATTTCTGTAGCTCGTTTTCCATGGTCATGAATTATTTTGTCAGCTTGCTGCAGTCAGTTGGCTGTGCTCTATGAATGTGTCGTGTCTTGTAGGTTACCAGGCTTGAACAGAGGAAATGAAACAGTTGCTGTGTGTTTTATAGCTGTGGTGGCTGTTCAGGAAGTGGTGAAAAGTTGATTGATGGTGTGAGCTGGAGCAGTGCTGCAAGAAACCAGATGTAGGAACTATTTATATCAATCTAATTGTGACGTATCACAATCTTTTCTGTAAAATACTGCATTCTGCAAAAATATATTTTCTGTTATTTCCAACTGTGTAAAACTGATGTATTGCCATACTTTACATTAGGTTGTATTTCACTAACCTATTGGCCTACATTAACTGAAATATTTCAAGAAAAAAGTTTGGATTGAGACCTTCCTGTTCTATTGGTCAGGTGTCACTTTTGTTATATAGCCTTTTGTTTCTATTTCTGAAGCATTTCCTCTTTTTTGATTATCGCGTTACCACATTGTACCCTTCTTGGTTAGGAGAGTCAGAAGGTCCAGTCTGTGACTGTCTCCGTGAGAACCAGATTTGCCATTCCTTTGGACAACCTACCAAGGAGGCATGCAGTTATCCTTCCCAACCAATTTTCCTTTCCTCCTCAAAGACTGCGTAACTCAACCTCCCCTCTTTGCTCCTAGTGATCCTTGCCAACCTGGCAAGAAGCTTTGCTGCTGTAGAACTACACTTCTATGCCTGGCTGAGAAGTTTTGGAGATGTCTAGTTATACAATTATAGTAATAACTTGGGAACAAGATGTTGCAGTCAAGCATAACCAGCAACGATTCTGGGGTTTGCCCCAAAGGCTAATTGTTGTTTTGCTATCAAGACCAAGTATGCTCCTCTTGGAGTCATGAGTTTTTTCTACTGGTTTCAAATGCTCCTGCATTGATTCCAGCCTCTATATACTGGCTATAAAAAGATACTGTTACAATAATGCTCTGAAGGATATCATGTTTCTGCTCACCATAAGATGGGAAGACCCAGTGGTGGAGAAAGATTCAGTAATTTTGTTCCGTGCACATTTTGAAATAATGAACTAAGAATCAAGGTGTACTATTTGGCAGTTGCTAATGAGCAGCCAACTCAGAGATAATTGCAGATGAGGGAGGCCTTTCAACCCATCTACCTCATCCTTCCATAGAAACCTACAGTTCCTTAAGTCAATAGAGAAAAATTGAGGTCATAACAAAAGCAAATTTGAGTTTCTTGGCTTAGCTCTGTGCTTTTTTAGATTTCAGTGGCGATGGGAGAGGGGTCATTTTTCAATCCAGAAAATGAATTCCTGATCTGAATACAATACAATGGAATCCCATTGAGAACTAAATTTGAAGTATACTTCAGAGTACAACTAGAATTGGGGCATACTAAAATCACATGGGCGTACAATGCAGGTATTATTCTGGTTGGGTAGGGACAACTTCATACTTAATGACCCTTCTAGTTTCAAGTGGTTGGCTGGTATTGTAAAAAAAAAGGAAGTGAAACAAAGTAGTCATAACATGGTGGGAGGTGAGAGTAAGTACAATGTAATCAGTCCACAATCAAATTTCACTTGGACACACCAGTAAATGTTGGTATTCTAATCACTTTTATGTGAAATGTTTTCATTGAGGTTGAATTGAACGGAATGAATATTTAATTTGCTATCATACAAAGATTTGCAAATGGACTATTTTTAGCTGCAGTTTTTTCGAAATCCTGGTCCACATGTAACCTTTCTTAGTAAACTAGTTATGGTGTTTATCAGGATTGAAACGTGCTACTTTCAAATGTGCACGGTTGCCATGGTGCTCATAAATTGCTTGCCACTTAATTGAGAATCCAATTTGGTTAAAAATTCCCTGCATGAGCAAGGTTTAAGATTTATTACCTTCAGGTTATCGGCACTTTGGATGAACTGTTTTTTTGATGAGTTCCAGTTATAAAATAATGTAGTAAATGAAGTAATAATTTTGCGTTCTGTACCAGCAGCAGTCAGTTCTTCTTTACAGTACAGAAATATTGGGCTGAGAATCACTGGATAGACTGTTTAAATACTTTATTCTATTTTTCCTACCAGCTTTCTTCCTTCTCCTGAAGGCATTGAATCCTTGTTCAAATACAGTTGCACAGGCACCAGTCACTCTCTGGTCCAAGCATCACTCCCCTAACAAGTACCCACTGCTTTGTTTCCGAAATCAAATTTCTTACCTATATTGTGGTTATATCTTCAATTCCCACTGCTTCCAGTTTTAGTAACATCCATTTGTGAGGAACTTTATCAAAGTCTTTTTGAAAATCTACCTACACCACGTCATATGGTTTTCTACTGTCCACTTGGGCTGTTAGGACCTCAAAAATGCAAGCAAGTTAGTCAGGCAAAATCTTCCCCTTCTAAAATGTCATTGGCTGTTATTTACTAGATCATTCTCATACAGGTAGCTCTCAAGTTTGCTCCTGATCAATTCCATTATTCAGATAGTGATAGCAGATTAATGAGTTTGGCATATCTCAACCAGACTGACGGTGAGTGAAGGGTGGGGAGAGTGGAGGGTAATCATAAAGTGTAAGCTGCTATCTTGCAGGAAGCTGGAGAAAACCAGCACTGTGACTGTTGTGTGCTTCAAAACAGCTGGCTGTGGAAACAGCACTGGCAGGGACAAGCAAATGTGGATCAAGAATGGTTCCTGAATCTTGTATTGGGAAGATGAATGAACAAAATGTGAATTGTAAACAATTTTACAACACCAAGTTATAGTCCAGCAATTTTATTTTAAATTCACAAGCTTTCGGAGACTTCCTCCTTCCTCAGGTAAATGTAGGAAGGAGGAAGTCTCCGAAAGCTTGTGAATTTAAAATAAAATTGCTGGACTATAACTTGGTGTTGTAAAATTGTTTACAATTGTCAACCCCAGTCCATCACCGGCATCTCCACATCAGAACAAAATGTGAGCAGAGAAATAAAAATGAACAGATTAGAAAATCTATCCACACCAAAACAGATCAAATAAGTGGATTTTAAGACACCTACTGCCAGAGTGGTGGACGTTAACACTGCCAAAAGGTTTGGTTGACAGGCCATATGTCTGAGGCTTTCCAGTTCAGGTTTGTTTTCTATGATCATATTTTATGGCAAGGCTTTTTCCCACACACAAAGAGGAACATCATAAATCTTAGAAAGCTCAGTGGGTGGTAATTTTATAGTAATGTTCTGCAAAGTTAAAAATTCCATCTGGTTAACTGAAGTGGTGCCCATGAAAACCACTGAAACTGATTATTTAATCGTGCGTATTTTATCCCATTCTTGGAGCCACCTGCTTGACGGACAGATTTCTGTTTATATATTTAAATCATACCAAGTGTATCAGGGATGATCTTAAATATGCAAATTAAACAAGGCCAGAAATGTTGATCCACCTTGAGTGTTTTTAATTTTTTAATATAGAAAGGGTCTGTCTGGAAATTAATTTGTTCTAAAAATAGGTATGAGGTATAAATAGGAAAGAGGCATGAACAGCTCACATACAATAGAAGAACAGCTATTCATCACTGCTATTATCTTAAACATGCTCACTTGCTTCATAATCCATTTATATTGCTTTCAAGCGACTGCTGTGGGATTTGTATCATCATCTGTCAAACTTGTAGCAAGACATCTCATTTGCTGAATGACCACAGCCGTCACAAAATCTATAGTCTAAGAGCTGTGAAATGCAACTCAAGATTGACCTGATAAGCTGTCTCCTAATAAACAGGTTACCCAAATGTTTAGCTCCTTTTACAGAGGCTTGACTATGAAAGTAATATATCATTTAGATATCTACTTTATATTTGGTGTAAATATGCACAATATGTATGAGGAATCAAGTAGTAAACCAGTGTTAGATCTGAAATGAACTGTTTTCAGAACTGAGCACGTGTTTCACAGTGAACTGTCTTTTCAAAGTGTAATGAGTGTGTGATTGGTTCGGGGCTCCTGAGTTGAAACGACGCTTCTTTCCACCTGGTGATACTATGGGGGTGAAATTCAACTTCAACAGCACAAAATGCCAGAATGAAAAGGAAAATTGGGTGGTGTGTGTAATGGCGCCAATGCACTGCCTCTGGCTGACCACTCTGTCATTGCATCTCCTTCAATCTCCTTTTCCTCTTCAAAATCCTTGAATATGTTGTTGCCTCCCAGATTTGTGCTCATCTCTCCCACAACTCCCGGTTTGAATCTCTCCAATCCGGTTTCCACCCCTGCCACAGCACCGAAATGGCCCTCGCCGAAGTCACAAATGCCATCCTCTGTGACTGTGACCATGGAGAATTATCCCTCCTTATCCTCATCAACCTCTCTTCAGCCTTTGACACAGTTTCCCCCAATGTCTCTCCTTCGTTGTCCAGCTCGATGGGACTGCATGGTCTCATTGTTACCTATCCGATCGTAGATAAAGCATCTTTACAAATTGCTTCTCTTCCAACCCCTGCACTATCACCATTGGAGTCCTCCATGGATCCATCTTCTTCCTCATCTGGATATTGCCCCTCCTCAAAACCCATCTGTTTGACCAAGTTTTTGATCACCCCTCCTAATATCTGGTTTGGCAACCATTTTTTCTCCTTACACTTCTGTGAAGCACCTTGGGATGTTTCTCTACTTTGTGTGCAATAAAAATGAAAGTTATTGTTCAGAAGTCTGTTCAACTGCAGGAAGCACTGCAGCTAGGTCCAATCGTGCCTTCACCTGATAGCCACATGTTTTATTTATTTTTTTTATTCGTTCATGGGATGTGGGCGTCACTGGCGAGGCCGGCATTTATTGCCCATCCCGAATTGCCCTTGAGAAGGTGGTGGTGAGCCGCCTTCTTGAACCGCTGCAGTCCGTGTGGTGAAGGTTCTCCCACAGTGCTGTTCGGAAGGGAGTTCCAGGATTTTGACCCAGCGACGATGAAGGAATGACGATATATTTCCAAGTCAGGATGGTGTGTGACTTGGAGGGGAAAGTGCAGGTGGTATCGTTCTCATGTGCCTGCTGCTCTTGTCCTTCTAGGTGGTAGAGGTCGCGGGTTTGGGAGGTGCTGTCGAAGAAGCCTTGGCGAGTTGCTGCAGTGCATCCTGTGGATGGTACACACTGCAGCCACTGTGTGCCGGTGGTGAAGGGAGTGAATGTTTAGGGTGGTGGATGGGGTGCCAATCAAGCGGGCTGCTTTGTCCTGGATGGTGTCGAGCTTCTTGAGTGTTGTTGGAGCTGCACTCATCCAAGCAAGTGGAGAGTATTCCATCACACTCCTGACTTGTGCCTTGTAGATGGTGGAAAGGCTTTGGGGAGTCAGAAGGTGAGTTACTTGCCATAGAATACCCAGCCTCTGACCTGCTCTTGTAGCCACAGTATTTGTGTGGCTGGTCCATTTAAGTTTCTGGTCAATGGTGACCCCCAGGATGTTGATGGTGGGGGATTCGGCAATGGTAATGCCGTTGAATGTCAAGGGGAGGTGGTTAGACTCTCTCTTGTTGGAGATGGTCATTGCCTGGCACTTGTCTGGCGCGAATGTTACTTGCCACTTATGAGCCCAAGCCCGGACATTGTCCAGGTCTTGCTGCATGCGGGCTCAGACTGCTTCATTATCTGAGGGGTTGCGAATGGAACTGAACACTGTGCAATCATCAATGAACATCCCCATTTCTGACCTTATGATGGAGGGAAGGTCATTGATGAAGCAGCTGAAGATGGTTGGGCCTAGAACACTGCCCTGAGGAACTCCTGCAGCAATCCCCTGGGGCTGAGATGGTTGGCCTCCAGCAACCACTACCATCTTCCTTTGTGCTACGTATGACTCCAGCCACTGGAGAGTTTTCCCCCTGATTCCCATTGACTTCAATTTTACTAGGGCTCCTTGGTGCCACACTGTCAAATGCTGCCTTGATGTCAAGGGCAGTCACTCTGACCTCACCTCTGGAATTCAGCTCTTTTGTCCATGTTTGGACCAAGGCTGTAATGAGGTCTGGAGCCAAGTGGTCCTGGCGGAACCCAAACTGAGCATCGGTGAGCAGGTTATTGGTAAGTAAGTGCCGCTTGATAGCACTGTCGACGACACCTTCCATCACTTTGCTGATGATTGAGAGTAGACTGATAGGGCGGTAATTGGCCAGATTGGATTTGTCCTGCTTTTGTGGACAAGACATACCTGGGCAATTTTCGACATTGTCGGGTAGATGCCAGTGTTGTGGCTGTACTGGAACAGCTTGGCTAGAGGCGCAGCTAGTTCTGGAGCACAAGTCTTCAGCACTATAGCTGGGATGTTGTCGGGGCCCATAGCCTCTGTTGTATCCAGTGCACTCAGCCGTTTCTTGATATCACGTGGAGTGAATAGAGTTGGCTGAAGACTGGCTTCTGTGATGGTGGGGATATCTGGAGGAGACCGAGATGGATCATCCACTCGACACTTCTGGCTGAAGATGTTTGCAAACGCTTCCGCCTTGGCTTTTGCACTCACGTGCTGGACTCTGCCATCATTGAGGTTGGGGATGTTTGTAGAGCCTCCTCCTCCCCCCATTAGTTGTTTAATTGTCCACCACCATTCATGACTGGATGTGGCAGGACTGCAGAGCTTTGATCTGATCCGTTGGTTGTGGAATCGCTTAGTTCTGTCTATAGCATGTTGCTTCCGCTGTTTAGCATGCATGTAGTTCTGAGTTGGAGCTTCACCAGGTTGGCACCTCATTTTTAGGTACGCATGGTGCTGCTCCTGGCATGCTCCTCTTCACTCCTCATTGAACTAGGGTTGATCCCCTGGCTTGTTGGTAATTATCCAGCAGGGATAATTGGATCGTGATCAGGAGCAAGAACCTGGTTGGCTTTTTTGGTCCTCTTCCTTTCCTAGCCTGTGATCAAGGTTAATTTTCAGATCTGAACCACTGAGCTTTGCTGTCTGACTCAAAATGCTAACTCAGCGCAGATCAAAGATTGAAGCTGAAACATTTTAGTTGTGTACACCATGTGGTCTGCGATCAGGGAATCCACAGATTTATTAAATTCTTAGCCATGTGCTATTCCTATTTGAGTTTCCTTAATGTAGTACACTAGATAATTTTAAACCCTCCAATTTTCTCTCCATACCCTTCCTCTCTTGAACATGAAGTGTGTTTTCTGAGACCTGACAGCCCTCCAATACTTTGCCAGCGATTGAACCCAAGACCTTCCTGCTCTGTATGGATCAGTACTGCACCATGTGCGACATTATTGACTGCTCCATTGGAGGAGTAGATCGTAATTTTAGAGAGTGGCTGAAGTGAGCTGAAGCAGCCCTTCTATTGCTGTACGAAGTTCCATACTATTCTCCATTCCTGGTACCACCATAATAAGCGTTGCTTGACCATAATTCTCTAAGATGATGGTTTGCATATGTACGGAATTCATTGAATAGCAAAATCTGCAAAACAGCATCCATTATCATTGTAATTCAAAGTTGGCATTGGCAGTTGTTAAACAGATTACAAAGCTAATGCGATTTCCATGCTGGTTTCAAGCTGCCAGTATTTATACCTGGCAAGTAACTGCATCAAATCCATGGGTCTAAAGAAAGAACTTGCATTTATATAGCGCCTTTTATGACCTCAGGATGTTCCAAAGTGGTTTACAGCCAATTAAGTACTTTTGAAGTGTATGCGCTGTTGTAATGCAGGAAAGGTTGGATCTCAATGTCAGATTGACATATTAGAGTTGTTTATGCACTGTCAGATTCTGGTTTACTATCAATATAAAATTGGCAGTGTCATTGGAATTAGGATTGCCCTGAATCAGTTCAATGTAACTAGGGAATTCTCTGTACCAGTACTTAAAGTTGTTAGAAAAAATGATAGTGCTTAAATAAAATAATATTCATCCTGGACAGTGCTCATTGTTCAGTTTTAATTTTTAATTTTCAATTATTAATGTTCTATTAAAGGAAAGGAATGATGCAGCTCAGAATATTATAAAATATTTGAACAACGTTGCACAATTCTTGACACATGCCAGTTAAAACATTTATTTTTTTCCCCCTGTAGGTCAAAGAAGCTTGCATCCTTGGCTGAGTCACTACAGAGCATAAAAGTCACAAAGGGTGATTTGTGCTTGGAACTGGAGGAATTGGAGAAAGCAGCACTATTAGTTCAGGAGGAAGAAAACCAGATCAAACCAGGGGAGAGTATCCCCCAACCACACCAGTCAGAGAGTGAGACAGAGGAGGATAATGACTCTGAAGAATCGAGTAATACATCCTGTGATACAGGAGATTCTGATTCGTGTGAAGATGATTTGTCTAACTGTAGTAATTCTGAGGAAGCATGCAGAAAGGATTTGTGTCGTGGAACAGAGGCTGACTATTTAACTGAAATAAAAGTCAAGGAAGCTCTGATCAAATTGAACTGTGCTGAAGAAGCAGCACACATGGATGGCATAATATATCCAGATAAATGCACATTGGGGGAGACTTCCACTGCTAAATCACCCCCAAGAAGATTGATAGAAGAACTTGCAGATCAGTTGCAGTCAGTGGAGCTTTCAGAGCACTGTGAAAAATCTGCTGTAGAGAATTCTGGTGCTTCAGAGCACAAACCAACAAGTCTGACTCTTCAGAGCTTGGCACAGTACCAGCATTCACAGACGACCTCACAGCAGACTTTCTTAGAGGTGTCTCCTAAGAGGAATTGCCTGCTGCTCGTTGCAGGTCCTGATAATACAGAGGATTTTACGAACCTGGCATGAGTCCAGGTTGCGTGCTAGCAAAGAACAAACTGATGTACTTGCAAGCAGCTGATGCTGGATGATGTACTTGTTAAATCACTTCAGAAATGGCGAATTTGCAGTAAATGTTTTGGAATTTTGTTGGTACATTATCAGATTTATATGTACATATCCGTATTATTCCTGTTTTAAAAATAAAAGCTGTTAACTGAATTGCTGCCTCCACTAGTGCATTGTGTTGTGATGTTAAATCATCATGCAGTAAATTTAACTATTGTTACTCAACTTGTTGTACAGATTAGATTTGATTTGGATCACAACAATCTTAATTGAATCTAGCCGATGCATTCTTTATGGTTACCTTTTTCCTCAAACAAGTCCATTCATCAGACAGTATCAAATGGTAAGTTCATAGCAGCCCTATTATTGTCCTTGTATTAATGAGCTGTGCTATGGTGGGATTGAACATGGGTTTGAGACAATGGATTCCCCATGCTTTGAGATCCTCATCCCACATGGGATATTGCCTGTGAGCAGATTGTCCGCCTCTTTAGCTAAGGAATTGTGCATGGTATAAGAGAAGGGTGACTTAAAGGAAGGGAGAAATAATTTAAAAGTTGAGGGGTGGGAAAAGTGGCAAGTATAATCAACAATGTAATGTCAAGTTGCTCAGCAGGAGCTGAGCAGTGAATCCACTTGTTCTAATGGTGTCACTCATATTTGGATGTTGAAAAGGGTGCAGTGCTCATTAAAGTTGAAACCAGAGCAGACTAACCTGGAAAACACTCATTATTAAGGAAGAGGAGAGAGAGAGAGAGAGAGAGAGGCATCCCTCTGAATTCCACCAAAGTTTTTAATCATAGAAACTGCATCATGGAATGGAAATTTGTGTCTCAAACTGACAGTGAAATAAATGAGTTCACACAGTGAAACCTGTCAAATACCTAGCATGTATCGTAACCACCTAATGATTGTCCCAACTGAATATTAATGATTCAGACTTAAACTTGCATTAAGAAACAACCTCTCTGTAAAGATTGCCTGAAGTCTGTCCCCAATTACAGTTATTATAAAGATATTTCACTGGAGTTTACACAATGCATCTTGAATGAGAAGAGCTGTAAATTTTGAAATATTGGAATCCAGGTGTCATGCTTCTCTTTTTTTTGGTCTTCATGTCCCATCTCAATCACTTTTTTGCTTAGAGGCATGAAAATGTTGATCGGGAGCAACTGATATGCTGTGCCTTTATGAAATAATGATGACTGTTGCATGATATGTAAAAAGATGACTGAAACCTGAACTGTTACTGCTCCAGCACAGGTGCCCAGATCCCCCTCCCCCTTCCCCTGCCCTGGGGTAACACTGTAGAATTTTGTGAAACCTCTGATGGCCAGTGCAGACATGTGCAAACGCAGATTAAAGTTTGGGCAAAATCAGCTTTTTTTTTTTCATTCTCCGTGAAAGGTTGCCCCAAGGGGCTGGCAAACTCTCATTTAAAAAGAGAAAACGTGCAGTTTTGGCATCCTGCCACTAGGTGTCAGAATTGTTGTCTTTTATAAAGCACATCAGAGATATCGAGTGGCATTGAAACAATCCACTTTTCGTTGTGAGCTGCTCATTGAGTTGTTCCAACACTTTTTTGTAATTCATGCCCATACCCGACCACTGTCTCGAATAATCCATGTTCGTCCCCAATTGGTGGCTGACTCTATCTCCATTCAGTTTGTCAATCCATACCTCATGTGGAAAAGCCTGAAATGTTGAAACATATACAAAAATGGCAAAGGTTAGACTTTAATACTGCTGCTATTGTTGTTCACTCTACATGAGGTGCTTTAAAATATTTAGTTCACAAGAAGGAAGTTATAACAATATTCCTGGATTTACACAGCCAAAGTTGTTAATCTTGCATTTATAAGGTGTTAACTGTGGCACAGTTCGTAGCACTCTTGCCCCTGAGTCAGCAGGTTGTGGGTTCTAGCCCCACTCCAGAGATTTGAGTACAAAATCTAGGCTGACACTCCAGTGCAGTACTGAGGGAATGCTGCACTGATCGGAGGTGCTATCTTTTGGATCAGACATTAAAGCTGTGAAGCACTTTGGGACATCCTGAGGTTGTGAAAGGCACTATGAAATGCAAGCCTTTGTTTATGTCTATAAGTGACTGGACTCAAGTCATTTTGATGTGACTGAATGTTGTGTCTAACTCAAGGCTACAGCAAACAAACTGGGAAATACATGTCAAATAGATATATGTTCTCCATTGAGTAGGTCTTACTGCAGGATTCATTTGTCAGAAAGATAAGAAATAGAGTGCTCCAAACTATGTCTAGCTAGACGAGGTAGTTGTGCATGTTTGTGAGAGTTTATGTGTAGATGTGTTTTGGCTGTGCTCGTACCTAAATCAGTTTGGTTAAATCCGTGACTATTTCATTATCTCGTGGGTCTGACTTGTTTTGTGTGTATGTTTCTTGCACGGTTTACTTTGACCCTATTCAAAAACAATCTGTTTACCTGTTTAAATGAGTGATGGCTTCCTTTTTCGTTAGTTGTGATTGGAAATGTTATAATTAAATGTTAAACCAGCCCGATACACTTGCACAATGAATATTTGCTGTTCCATATCAGAAGAAATTTATACTCTCGTATTCGCCTCCTGTCCCCAATCCTGTTTACTCTGAGTTTGTGAAACCTAGTTTTGTGGTTAATCAGTAGGTAAACCTTGTGTAAATCCATCAAATTAATATCAGTAACAAACCAGTTTTCAAATGTGTTGTAGAACGGATTGATAGTGGTGAACACGCCTTTAACTGCACAGCTTTACTCAAGTCCATAATCCAAATATGATAGTGTCAACATACCCATTGTGGCATAAATTACACACAAAAATCATGTAAAGCTGCTGAATCATCATGATTCGACTGCAGTCTCCACCAAGGCCCATTTAAAGGCTCAGTGATCGGAGCAATGCTGAGCTTCTTCCAGTCTTAACACCTGGAGTGAACAAAATGTTGCAGGATTCAATGCATGATATAATGTACATTGATACCACCCTATACTTAACCACCAGTGAGTCTTGACCCTTTGTATCTGCACATTTTGTTTTGAGGTGTAGTTTTAGAGCAAACAGGAGAATTTAGTGTATGCACTGAGTCCACCCTGACTTTCTGAAATGAGGCAGTGTTTGTTATTGCAATTACACTGTCTTTCTTGAGTGGGAATGCATGTAAGCAGCACATATCTTAATACCCTGACTATATAGCTGTATTGCATTCTGGGAACTACAACATCAGAATCAGTCTGAACCTAATTTCAAACATATGGAACCACTGTGGTTTATTTCTGAATTGGCCAAGACCAGAATAGGTGAAAGCAGCAAAACATCAAGCTGATTCAGTTTCTGAATTGTGCATCCCAAAATTAATTGTGCCATGTCATCACATTGTATAAATGCATTCTGAGACAATCCACGCAGGTACCATTAAAGCTGAAACTTTCTCTGGGTGGGGGGGGTACTATTGATGCTATTGATGACGCAAAAATGCACCACCTGTTTGGCAGCACTGAATCACGCAGACGAGGTAGAACTCAAACTTTATCCCTGGTCTGTGCTGAGAGTTAGATGGTGATGGGAGCACTACAACAAGCATAAATAACCCTGGAAATAAGAAAAGAAAATGTTGGAAACACTCAGTAGCTCAGGCAGCATCTGGTAGGATTAACGATTCAGGTCGATGACTCGGGTCTGACGAAAGATCATCGACCAGAAATGTTAACTTTATCTTCATAATTTTGAAAACTTCTATTAAATCGCCCCTATGCTTCTCTGCTCCAGTGGAAATAGTCCCAGTATCTCAAGTCGCTCTTCACTATAGTTTCCAATCCCTGTCATCTATAGCTTTAATGTCCTTTCTATAATGGGGTGCCCAAAATTGCACACAGTACACTGACTTTGACCTAACCAACATTGCTGTATGACATCATGAGTCTTGTTAATTTTTTTAAAAGAATGCTGGGATCAGTGCCTCCTTTGATGACAATGCAGCGTAGGTGAAATTAATAGATGCAGCCTCTGTTTCTACTTAGATTGACTCCACAGCACAAACTTACTCATCATTCAGCACTAGCAGTTTAACTTGGGACACAGAATGGCTGGTGTGGGAAGAAGAAATATCATCATGGTATGGTAGGGAGATTTCTATTGAGGTTGGATCGCAGTGCTGTGGAGCAGTGGACTGAGCTTTGTCCTACATCCAACGTGCATTGCTTAATGTAGGAATGCTTGATACTGACACGAGGTAAAATAGCAAATTGTTCCTTTGATCAGTACTGACATCTCACATTCTAATGTACATGCAGAAAAGAACAAAATAGACTTAAGCAGAGGTTTCCAACTGAGCAGCTTCGGCCCTGCTGCTCTATAGCAACTCGTAGCAGAGCTTCAAGTCAGCAACCTTACTTATTTAGTTCATTTTTCACTTGCATCATCAGCCTGCCAAGAGACAGGTGACTTCTACCAACATCCACTTTGGACCTAAGAAAGAGAGATCAGAGTATTTTCTAAATGATAAGAAGCTATGAACTATGGAGGAGTGGAAAGATTTAGGTGTCCATGTACAGAAACCACTTTAAAAATTAGTGGACAGGTACAAAAATAATTTAAAAGGTTAATGGCTGTTAGCCATCTGGCATACAGCGTTCAGTTCTGGGCACCTCACCTCAGGAAGGATATATTGGCGTTGGAGGGGGTGCAGTGTTGATTCATCAGAATGATACTGGGGCTAAAAGGGTTAAATTATGAGGACAGGTTGCATAGATTAGGCTGGTATTCCCTTAAGTATAGAATATTAAGGGTGATCTAATTGAGGTGTTCAAGATGATTAAAGGATTTGATAGGGTAGAAAGAGATAAACTTTCCTCTGGTGAGGGAGTCCCCCTAAATGCCCCAGTTATACACCATGTAATGGTACAGTATTGGGTGCATTTCTGTGAGACTGCAATGTTGGCCACTTTGCTTGCTTGCTTGCTTGCTGGCACTGTGCTTCAATTGAACTTCAGATATGTAGATTTAAACTCATACATCTTGATACATTTGCTGGTCTATGACTGAAATTTCGAATGCTAAAAGAACACATCTTTTCTCCCATCAGTAATTTAAAGGCAGTACAGAGGGCAACTTTAAAATTTAAAACAAAAACAAAGTCCTATTCTTTTCACACCTGAAACGTTAACTCGTCTGTTCTCTCCACAGATGCTGCCTGACCTGTGTGTTTGACATTTTCGCCGGCATAGACTAGTTTTGCCAAATGGCCTGTTTCTGTGCTGTGGGCTCGATGTAATTCTGTTTTTGTTTCAGATTCCCAGAATCTGCAGTATTTTGTGAAAGCACTGGTTTCACACAGGCTGCAGTAATTCTGTGCTGATCTTTCACCACCAGTATGGAACTAACAGTTTCTGAGCTATCAGCGGTGCCATTCTACATATTTGGCACTTTTGCAATGCAGAGGAATGCGCTTCATTGACGCCAGAAGTGTATGGCTGGGACACAAATCACCATTGTTTGTCACCTTGAAAAATAGCTGCTTATAGTTTGGTCTAACTGCTGTACTATACACAAGTAAAATATGAATTAGCTTGCGAACTACAGTTGAAAGTGTGTTTCATTTGATGCCTCCCTAATAGTAAATGCAATGCATGAACAAGTGATTAATGCTTCAAAACAGCAATAATAATTTTAGCATTTAGTTTATGTATTTCATCTTATTTTATGCACAATAGATCTGGTCAGTTTTTACATTACTCACCAATACACACCTTTATTTTGTCTGACAAGCTTACACATACTGTATATTTTGTTAGGTGCAAGTTTTCTCATTCGTAGCCCAGTCTAAGTGGCGATCCCTATTTATAGCATAGGAAAAAACAATTCTGTTTTGGCTGCAACACTATATGCTGTATAATAGGGAGTGGGACTAATTGGATAGCTCTTTCAAAGAGCCGGCACAGGCACGATGGGCTGAATGACCTCCTTCTGTGCTGTATGATTCAATGAATAGGACATTGTTTTGGTGTTCAGCTGTGGTAAGTAGCACATTTCACTTCCATAATTTTATTGTACTATTGAATTTCTTTTAGTTACTATTTTGCAATTTTGTGCCAACCATAAAATTAGCAAACAAAAACCAATCAAGTGCTAATTCTCCATTATCCAATAATCCTGAATGATGCCATCAGGATTTCCTCTATCCTTTTTACTTATTTCAATACACCAATGTTGATTTTCAGTTATAATGGGAACTGTTTAATTCATTTTAATGTTGGAAGATTTAAATTTTTTGAGGAGGAATAATAATACCTGTTAAAAGCTTAGTTTAAATAAACTCGGGTCCTTCTAAATCTCACCATTCACTCCTACTTGTAGTGAGTCCAACTGTAGCAATCCTATTGAAAGGATGGTGTTCAGAAATGAGAATCGAAGAGGCCAGCTTCATATGAGGTGCTCTCCCTAAGCCATGTTTTTCAGCTTCAGTTTTAATTTGATGGTGATAATTTCACTCTGGAAATTCCAAAATTAGTGTTTGTATTCAAATAGAAAGCATGATTTTCATCAGAATTTGAACAATATGGTTATGACTGTCAAAATTTGTCAGCAGATGTTCATCATAGTTGTGATATTTCACTTATATTCTTTCATTCGATCATTATAATTCTACTCATGCAAATTCCAAAATACAGTACACTTCAAATATTGGAATAACCTGCAATGTCCCTATTTCTGATGGATATAAACCTACTTACATTCAGACTCGTGTATAACACAGGAATGAAAACAGTACAAAAGGCATAATAAAGAGGAAAGGTTTTGTCATTCTTCCAATTCTCACCATTTTTCCTTTGCTGAAGGCAATGACTTGTGCTGGGTGATGGCTTCACTGGTAGCAGTAACTCTCTTGCACCTCACCATAACAGCTCTCCTTCATGTGTGATGTGTGATACCCAATAGTTGGTGCTGGTGTCCATGGAAATCCTGTGGCCAAGCCGAGTCCTGTCCTTGTTTGCTCTCCATGCACGTGTAGCAGTCTCTGGAACGTGACCAGGAGCAAGAGCCCTGGCCAAATTCCTTGTTCCCTCCCTTGCCTGGCGATGCTAAGATCAATTGTGCCACAGCTTGGCTCTGACTGAAGTCAGCAAACTCAGCACAGATGGGATCGAACCTGGAACTTGTCTGATCTGTCAAGTGAACTGGCAGGGGAGGAAAAGTGATTGCACAAACTAACTGCTGTGTTGGAGTATATCAGGAGTACTTTTGTGAGACTTCTGTAAAATCAAGATAACATTTTTGTAACTAACTTGTGTATAGTTATAAAGAAGAACACAGCGAATCACTATTAGTACCAGTTTTTTAAAAAAAAGTCAAGAATTACAATTAATATTTATTTTGTTTAAATGTGGCTGAGATCATGGAGACTGACTCAATGAATTCAACAGTACAAAAGAGCTGAATTAATATGAATAAATACGGTCATTAATCCAGGGAGGTGCTTCATGTTAAATTTAGAATTGCAGCTCATCTGTTTTTAACTTGACAGGACAGTATGGTGCTGTATGAGAAATGCATTGAAGGTATTCTGTGAGAGACTTTGCATTTTCATTGAATGTAGTACTGTTTGGTTAATCTTTTATGAAAGCTCCCCCAGTGGTTCAGGAAGATTTTCCAGTAAATAGCTCAGCCATACAGACCAGGGATGACTCAGGAGCAATCCCCAGTCTGTGCTGTTAGTTGCTCTCAGACAGGTCAGCAGTAGGGGTGCTACAATTGGCCCGGCATCCCTCAGTTAGGAATGAGAAAATTGTCCTCAGTTTTTATTTCTGATTGTGATCAAGTGGCCCTGCTTGAAATGCACATTGAGTGAGGATAGACGGTGAGAACCCCATTGCTGAATAGCCCAGCAACACTCACATGAACAATGGCCATTTCATTGAGCTCCCAGAGGATGTCTGGTGTCCGGGGAACGGTACCCAAGGAAGAGAATAACAGCATTCGGTGGGGAGAAAATTAGCAGGGCAAAAAATAAATATATTCAAGGTCCGAGGTACTTTCCTCTTCGATGTTTGGCCAAATAACACTTTAAAGGAAGGGGGTCGAAGCTTTTGACCTCATGGGCTGCTGAACTGTGCATCATAGACTCTCGGGGAACTAAGTTCCCATTAATTTGTATACATCTCAAGTTGTTGATTCTAAGAGATCTTGGTGTTGTGATTTAGGATTTACCCACCAATGAGGCAACAATGCTAAAAACAGTCCTTCTCAAACCTCCAGGCCCACAAAATTCAAACAGGAAAAGCCAGCAAATAAGAAATACAAGCGCAAATAGGACTGAGGTGCTTGGGTTTTCTAGGGTTGGATTGACAGGGTTGCATGTGATCCCTGAGAGAACCTGCTTCAGAGGTGAAGGAATATTTGTTTCCAATTTTCTCCTCATTTCTGGTTTAAATTGTATGGTGCCGCCAGGAAAATGACGTGGAATTTCTTCAAATGGTAAGGAAAACATATTTGCAGGCATGCAGCTTATGTACAGAGCAACACTCTTAAGCCAGGGTGTGTGATCCTTTACATGTTTCAGAATCAGTCCTTGTGGGAATATATTTTTTCAAAGCTGTGGTAAATTTACAAAGACTTCCAAGTTCTTGATCTTTTACTGGGCAGCTGTAGGTGGAACCTTCTCACCATAGTAAAATCCAGTCTCTTTGTTGCACCGGGTATATTTTGACTAGCAAGTATTTAGTTTACAGAGATTTCACTGTAAAACTTTATCTGACATTGAAGTAAAAATTAGCTGCCTGATTAAGTACGAGTTGTAAAGCCTCTGGTTTCTCTTAAATGTTTTGTTTAAGGGCCATAGTGTTTTAACTCTCTCAACTTGTGCTATCTTTGCTTCGCTTACATACTTCCTGTTCTCTCAGTAGGGGCTTGTATTATTATCTGCTGTGATAATGTCCTTAGAGACAGCTTATTAGTACCATGTCCACAGTGTCTGGGCGTTAGCCGAACTTTAACTTTGAAGTTGAGTTTTACTTGGAGACTACCAGCTATAAAAATGGGGAGAAGGAAACTGCATGATTCTGTGAAATGTGACTGCTGATTATATGCTTTGCTGGGTTCTTTTTCATCTCTTAATTTTGTGCATTTTATGTGGGCTGTGTATTGTTTATTACATACATATGGATTCTTTTGCAGCTGTATCATTAACTTTGCTTACAAAGGCAGGATAATGCAAAGAAAATCAAACCAAGTAACAAGCATTAATCCTGTAGGTCATTTAATTTCTTTGACATGTTGCAGAATACGAATCTATTTTTGGCTCATCCTTTTTTTTAAACTTCCTAACTTTGGCAACAATGTGTATTTGGTAGTCTAATGCTATAATGCTTGTCAAAGGCAAAGAATATACATTAACAAAGTTATGAATGGTATCCTTTAAGCTGTAATCTTTAAAACCTGTGCTGTTTACAGTTGTAATCCCTATCCTCAGACCAGTTTTCTCCCTTCATCCCCTGAAGGTTTCAGGGATGAGATTCCACAGGTACTGGGTGCCTCTGGTCCCTTGCCTAAGTTACTACGTTTGTGAGTGGAGGTAGGCCATTCATCTGTGGAGGGCATCGTAGACGAGCCCGATCCTGTCCTCACCCGATCCTGTCCTCACCGAACATCTACATTCTCCAGCCACAGGCTAATGATCAGGAGTAGGAACATTCAGGAATTGAGACACTCTCGATATCAATCTCCGAAACATCATTATTCTAATTAGAAATGCTGCTCTGCAATCAAGAGAATCACAAGCACTGTCACACTGGTGGTTTAGTGGGTAAGAGGCAGCACCTGGTGTGTTACTGAACTATACAAGCCGAAAGGTGGCAGGTCCAGCATGTGCTCAGGTAGCTGGCATCAGTTGGGCAGCAGTTTGGGCACTATAATTAGTCTCAGTGCCCTGAGGAAAGAGAATCAGTCATAGTTCCTGCGCCTGATCGTTGATCAGTGATCCCTGCTGGAAAGTGTGTGAATGTAGAGATTAAGTGAGAGGAGGTTTGGATTCGGCTGTGTTCCCACCCCAGTGCTTGACTCCCAGCTGAAAATGAAAGTGGCCAAGGTACCTCAGACTGCTGCAGCCCATGGAACTGTATTTCACAGAGAGTCAAGCACCTTGAGATGAGTGGAGAAAATTGGAGGAAAAAAGAATCTCAGGAAATTTTTAAAAAAAACGATAATCTAAATCATTTTCAAGTGAAAATGATCCACATCATAATAAGCTCAAATAATTTAACATTTCAACATCTTATTTGTTCATATTTAAATCTGCATTTAAAACTAGTTTGAGAAACTCAGAGGGTAATTTTCACCTTCACCAAACGGTCGGTCATCTGACCGAGAGGATCACCCGCCTGTGTCGAAACTGTCTGATTTTCAACCCATTGAAATTAATCAGCTGTTCATCCTTACTGCCTAATATCTTGTATTGTAATAACATGAACTGGGACTGTAACAATAAAAGTCTCTGAATACATGAGTGGATATCATAATCTCGTATTTACGACTGTGTGTGTTCCTCCAATCTTCAAGAAGCTGGTTTATTTTGTACACATGACTGAACAGGGTCGTAAATCCAGACTTTTCACATTCTTTTATAACTCTTCCCAGAACACGTAAAACAATGAAGCCTGCCACACTATCCCTGTTAACGGGCCAACTGAATGAACCAAAATTTCCATTAGCTTAATGCTGATAAAACTGCAGCCATCTCATTTGGCTCCTGCCAGCAACTTTCTGTCTTTTGCCTGGATTCCATCAACCTGCTTGGCTGCCAGCACAGGCTAGTTCTGGAGGTTTGGAACCATGGTAGATTGCTTGACCCATAACTGAGCTTCCTCCCTCACATCTGTTCCCTTACCAAGACTGCTTTCCTCCACCCTTGTCTCCCCACCACCCCCTGATGCTGACACTCTAATCCAAACCTTTATGACCTAGAACTCAATTTCTCTAATCCTCTCTGAGCCAGTCTACACTCAGAATACCTCAGCCAGCTTCCTTACCTGCACAATTCCCTATCCTTGCTGAGCCCCACTTGCCCCATGCCCCGATAAATTGATTTGATCCTTGTCCTCACTTTCAAACCTCTCTATGGCTTTGCCTCACACCAACAACAACTATTTTGTTGATGACTGACGTAGCCTGGTTCAATTCTTATCTATCCAGTCGTAGTCAGAGAATCTCCTGTAATGGCTTGTCTTCTCACTCCTGCACCGTTAACCTCTGGAGTCCCCTAAGGATCTATTCTTGGCCCCCTCCTATTTCTCATCTACATGGTGCCCCTCAGTACAGTACTTCAGCACCTTCTGGTCTGCTAGGATTAAGGTACTCTTTGTTCAATGCTCACCCTGGTCCATCGCTGCTGGCTGATCCGTCGGCCACGATGTCCTTTGCAACTCTCTCCACCCTGCCACCTCCTGCTTTTAGATGATTTTACCTCCCCCTCTAATTTTTCTGTTTTCCCTTTTTCTCTCTACCTTGCAGCCCATTACTTTTTCTCTGCCCTGTGAGCTGCTTTGAGAAGTCTTCAAGTGAGAAGTGCGATGGAATTTCAAACTCTCGTAGTCCACAGTTCACTGCAGTTCAATGCTTTTTTGAACAGAGGGCGCTTTAAAGTATATTCACAAAGTGCAAATGACTTTAACGTAAATTGTAATCAGACAACTGGTTTCAGTGTAATGTACATTCTGATGTAGTTACTGTGGGAACCCTACAAGTTGATCATTACAGTTGAAAAAAGTCCCAGTTGGAAAAATACTGGAAGATGAACAAATTTTGATTTTTCTTTTTCAAAATAATGAATTTTACTGTCTGTTCGGAAGCCTCCGAAAGCTTGTGGAATTTAAAATAAATTTGTTGGACTATAACTTGGTGTTGTAAAATTGTTTACAATTCATAAATAAGAGCACATCTCTTATTTCATGGGTATTCCTGTAAAGTTAAATAAAGAAACAGGTTGAAACTTTAGTGCAGTGCTGCAATATAGGAATGTAAGGAATCTTACAACACCAGGTTATAGTCCAACAAATTTATTTTAAAATCACAAGCTTTCGGAGATTATCTCCTTCGTCAGACGAAGGAGATAATCTCCGAAAGCTTGTGATTTTAAAATAAATTTGTTGGACTATAACCTGGTGTTGTAAGATTCCTTACATTTGTCCACCCCAGTCCATCACCGGCATCTCCACATCATGGCAATATAGGAAAGGGATGTTTGGAAATGGTTCACGTCCTCCAGTCGAGAGTCCTGTTCTTTAAAATGATTTGTTCACAATGTGTGCTGTCGCACAAAACTGCATATACAGTTCCCACTGCTTGTAACGGATGTGTTAACGCGATTGGCCTGCTGTAAGTGGTGGACAGTAAATCAAGTCGCAGGAGGCAGCGACTGCAGCATGGATCTTTCATCCAACTGAATGGGAGAGAACCGAAGTGGCAGAATTAGAAAGGAAAGTGAGAAGAAGAAAAAAAACAAACTCTCAAGCAACTGCCGGCAGATGAGAAATGGATGAGGGACGGAAACCTGCCGTTATTGCAGCAGGGAAATCTGTCAAAAGAAAGATTCTATGACAAAGTCTGCCTGAAATAGCCAGCGTTATAAGTGGCGCCTTTGTAATTGATTCCTACGGTGCTGGCAAATAGTTAACGCTTTTTATCCCATATAGGCGGTTGCCTATGATAAGTGTGGACAGTGTAAGTGGTGGGGTCTGCACTTACAAATGAAACACTTCGCAAATGTATGTTAAAATAAGAATTTATTCTTCTGAATAACTATAAATGCAATGTGTCACAGCATTTGCAATAAAACAGTTTTTTTCTAACATTTATGAATGTAAATATTACTCCTGTTCTAGGATAGGACTTTTTCTGGAAAGATGTTGCAAGACACTTGACTGTGCGCTAATTGCACAATCCATCAATCAGGGTTTTCTGACTATATCGGAGTTTCTTCTAATAGATAATTACTATTCCAGCGAGTGACGCCATGAAGAATTTCCGTGGCCAGTTTTTAAATATTTATTATTACTGTAACCAAGTACAATTGTACTTCACTATTTGCACTGTTCATTAGATTTCTTTTAAATTTCAATGCGGTGTGTTTTCCAGTATGGTATATGACACTTCATATAGGTGTGAGATTATAGCTATTATTAGTGTCACTTACAAGCACAGGCAGTCTACAGTATCATTTTATGGAGCGTGTACAACTCTCATTTTTAAAAAAAAGTTTGCAAGGAAGTAATTTTGGGTCACATAGTGGCATAGTGCTGCATCACAGCGTGACATGGAGCATTAAAAGGTGGACTTTTATTTCCAAGTCACATACCATCCTGACTTGGAAATATATTGCCGTTCCTTCATCGTTGCTGGGTCAAAATCCTGGAACTCTCTCCCTAACAGCACTGTGGGAGTACCTTCACCACCTTCTCAAAGGCAATTAGGGATGGGCATTAAATGCTGGCCTTCCCAGCGACGCCCACATCCCATGAATGAGTAAAAAAAAACCTGTGCCCGTTGCAGTTATGCAAGTTCCAAGCCAAGCTCTGCCTGCCATGGAGACAAATGCCAGAAGTCACCTCCTGAGAACCGTGTCAAGAACAGCGAAAGTCTGGAAGCACGACACTTGCTGTACTCACAGTAGGCAGTAGATAGTGGGGGTGGGGGGCAGGATCTGAAGAGAGGAAATTAGTTTTATAATACTTCATTTGAATTATATTTTTGTTCCATTATAGTAAGACTGAGGGAACCAAATGTAATATTTCCAAGTTTGCTGACGACGCAAAATGAGGTGGGATTGTGAGTTGTGAGGAGGATGCAAGGAGGCTTCAGGGCGATTTAGACAAGTTGAGTGAGTGGGCAAATACATGGCAGATGCAGTATAACATGGATAAATGTGAAGTTATTCACTCCGGAAGGAAAAACAGAAAGGCAGAGTATTATTTAAGCTAGACTGGGAAATGTTGATGTACAAAGGGACATGGGTCTCCTTGTATACCATTCACTGAAAGCAAACATGCAGGTGCAGCAAGCAGTTAGGAAGGCAAATGGTATGTTGGCCTACATTGCAAGAGGATTTGAGTACAGGAGCAAGGATGTCTTGTTGCAATTATACAGGGCCTTGGTGAGACCACACCTGGAGTATTGTGTGCAGTTTTGGTCTCCTTACCTAAGAAAGGATATACTTGCCATAAAGGGAGTGCAGCAAAGGTTCACCAGACTGATTCCTGGGTTGGCAGGACTGTCATATGAGGACAGATTGGGTCGACTAGGCCTGTATTCACTAGAGTTTAGAAGAATGAGAGGGGATCTCATTGAAACGTATAAAATCCTGACAGGGCAAGACAGACTGGATGCAGGGAGGATGTTTCCCCTGGCCGGGGGTTTCTGGAACGAGGGGTCTCAGTCTCAGGATACGGGATAAGACATTTAGGACTGAGATGAGGAGAAATTTCTTCACTCAGAGGGTGGTGAACCTGTGGAATTTTCTACCACAGAAGGCTGTGAAGGCCAAGTTACTGAATATATTTAAGGAGATGATAGATGGATTTCTAGACACAAAAGGCATCAAAGGGCATGGAGAGAGAGCGGGAATATGGTATTGAGATAGAGGGTCAGCCATGATCATATTGAATGGTGGAGCAGGTTCAAAGGGCCGAATGGCCTGCTCCTGCTCCTATTTTCTAAGGCTGTGTGGATAATTCGAGTGAGAATGATCAGGTGCTGGGCATAGAAATTTGCATTATATATTCTCATCTTCGAGTGCAGACTCTATCATCATTTGGATTGTTCTAACTAAGTTTTGGACATGTTGCAAACATTTGGCTTCTTACTGAAATCAATGGGAAACTGACACTTTTTAATGTCAGAATATCATCATGTGTGTAAACATTATTCCATTGGCAGCAGTGTTAATTGGTTGATACATTTGTTGATCGGTCCCGCTAAGGATAAGAATTAATTACAATAAGAATTACCCATATACAAAATGGACGGTAGTGTCCTGTACAGGAAATATTTTGATTACAATGGATTTACTGAACAAATAAATATGTTAGGTAAACAGAGAATACATGATGGGTACTTGTCAAACATGAGACTGCTTTAATGATTGTGCCAAAACAAAAGAGGCATGAAATGCCAGGGGAAAAAATAATATGGATTCTGAGATATTATGAAAATTTTTTAAAATTCTCTAGTAATTAAAAAAAAGTGCACAACCTGGATTGAACCATGCAGAAATTGGATAGAAATAATTCTTATAGTTTTAGATGGTGCAGTGTCACTGAATTTCATGTTGTATGCATTCTTTGATTGCCTTGTGTATTGTCACAGCTATACTAAGGAGGGGACCTTAGGCTCTGTGGATGGAATGGATGCCATGTCTGTTGGGGAGTATGAAAGTACTACAGTAGCACTTGTGGAACACCTAACATCTCTATGCCTCACAACATTCATATAGTGGAAACTCCATTATCCACCATAATCCCTGGTGGATTATGGAAACTGGCAAATAATTGACAGTCTCCCAATTTTGGTCTTGTACATATGGTACAACAATATACTAGGGTATTGCCATACCTAGGATGGGAATTAAGATTAATGCAATACAAATAATATAAACTGGATTTAATCTTTCTTGAACTGTGATTTATATCAGACAGAAGGAAGCTGATGTTAGCCATGTATACAGTGAGGTAGTGTCTGATTCAAGGCTTTGTCTCTGTAAATTCTGCTGGATAATCAGAAAGCCACTGTATAGTTCTGGAGATTTGAAAGCTGCGTGTAACCTTTTGCTGAAAATAGTCTGTTAAAGCCTACACAAATCATGTGCAGTAATATCTTTTCATGGGCTGATTAATGCAGCATATCATCAAAGTTATTCCTCTGCCCTCTTGAGAATTTTAAAAGCAAATGAAGATTTGATTTGAACTGAAAAGTCGAATGTAGCCCTTTAAGGATTTTCTGGCAGCACTTATCCAAGAGTCCAATCGAATGATTGTTAGGATCTGTAGACATAGAAGGTAGAAGAGAATGAATTGTGTGCATTTGAATGGTAATTTTCCTTTCACTTCTGTTTGAAAAATTTCATTTTCCTTTTTGTCACCACTGAAACACAGTGAATGACAGCACGTTGGACTGTGATGGTTTTAAAAACCGTACCATTGGGGGTTCGTGGCAATAATTGTTCTTAGTCCATTTTCTATTGTTTCACTGGCAAAATGCTGACACTTCATTTAGCTCGAAGTGACCAGAAGAAATTACTGAAATGTGATCAGTCACATAAACCCAATGCACAAAGAAAGTATTCTGCTCTGCCACTGGGCTGATTACTTTTCTGGCAAACTACAAGTATAATGTAATACACCATTTGTTTGAGGAATTAAATGAATGTAATTACTATAACATGAATGTTTGGCCTCAGTGTTTTATTCTGCAGGTGATTTAAGCAGGCCCTGGGTTAAACAAACGTTTCTCCATGCATATTCTTAGTGTAATGTTCTCCCTAACTAGCAAAGTACTCAATGTTCCAACCAATCTTTAAATGCCGCACTGACATTCTGACTCACTCTCACAACAGTGATTATGTCATCAAAACGTCAGCTTGACCCAGTCCAAGCATGGAGTGTCTGAAAGTTCTCATGTATAATTTGGAACTTGTTCAGCCAAGCATAGGGCTTATATTAACAAAGATGTTAGAAGTAAAACACTCCCAGAATTAAATTTACTATTTCCAAAGTAGTTTACTGCTTAAATTTGATTGGATTGACGTTCAAAATTGCTGAATGTTGTAGCGGTGACTTCTTCGTTCTGTACTTTATATAAAACCCTCAGGAACCCCTTATTGATGCCAATTACCACCAAAGATCAGCTTGACCCTGATCGCTGGGCTGATAAGGCACAGCATACAATCCCATGCTGAGATCATCAAGTACCACAACATCGAGTGCATAAGTTGCACTTTTGTGTAAGGGCTATATTGTGCTTACTGTTTTGTTCGAAATGCTAATTTCTGTATTTTTAATGTATATTTTGGAAATATGCAGAAGTGCATTAGTCACTGAAGCCCAACAATCACTCTGAAATGTTCAGCTGTTTGTTTAGAGGACAGTCTCAAGCTGTGTAAATATTCCTCTTGTATACATTGCATTAGTGTTTAAGATCCTCTTCGACCATTGTAAGACTGAGAAATAAGCACTGAGTTGTAAGTTATGCAGTGCACTTTACAGTGTGAATTAATTTAGGGGAACATCATTCGGTCTAATGAAGGAATCGTTTACTGTTTCAAACTTGATCTCAGCAAATTCACCATTCCATACACTCAAATCCTGCATGTGCTACAAATTAGATCCAGTTGTACTACATTTTTGGTACTGGAATAGCTCTGAATTCATAGAAGTTTACAACATGGAAACAGGCCCTTCGGCCCAACATGTCCATGTCGCCCAGTTTATACCACTAAGCTCGTCCCAATTGCCTGCATTTGGCCCATATCCCTCTATACCCATCTTACCCATGTAACTGTCCAAATGCTTTTTAAAAGACAAAATTGTACCCGCCTCTACTACTGCCTCTGGCAGCTCGTTCCAGACACTCACCACCCTTCGAACACAACAGTTCACTAAAATGATGCATAATTCACTTGACGCACTCCTGCACTCCTGTAGCCCTCAAGATCAAAGTATATAAAACTGTCTGCAGTTTCCAGTGGATCTGGCTGCACTGTTAAATAGATTCTGTATATGAAACCCCAGCAAGTCCTACTGCTCGTGTCACTAGGATCAACATGTATGTAGGAGTTTGGAGGTCACCAAGATCTGCAGCAGCTGATAGCTAAATATAGGATGAAATAAAAGAACATTAGAAAGTGGGGTTGGGAAAGGTGCATAGCTGTAACAATGCTACAACTTCTTACCAACATGCCAGTTATAGTGTAAATGCAACCTGAATACAGACTCGACCTGACCCAACACCAAAGCAAAAAGGACCAACAATTTCAACAACTTGCATTTACATAGCGCCTTTAACATAGTACAACATCCCAAGGCGCTTCACAGGAGCGGTATCAGACAAAATTTGACACCGAGCCACATTAGGACATGTTAAGACATCAAAGAGGTAGGTTTTAAGGAACATGTTAAAGGTGAAGAGAGAGGGAGAAAGGGGGAGAGGTTTAGGAGGGAATTCCAGAGCTGAAGGCCTAGACAGCTGAAGGCACGGCTGCCGATGGAGAAGTGAAGGAAATCGGAGATGCGCAAGAGGCCAGAATTGGAGGGACGCAGAGTTCTTGGACGGTTGTAGGGCTGGAGGAGGTTACAGAGAAAGGGAGGGGCGAGGCGAGGCCATGGAGGGATTTGGAAACACGGATGAGAATTTTAAATTTGAGGTCTTGCTGGACCAGGAGCCAATGTCGGTCAGCAAGCACATGGGTGATGGGTGAATGGGACTTAGTGCGTATTAAGATATGGGCTTCAGAGCTATGGATGAGCTGAAGCTTAAGGAGAGTGCAAAATGGGAGGCCGGCCAGGAGAGTATTGGAATAGTCAAGTCTGGAAGTAACAAAAGCATGGATGAGGGTTTCAGCAGCAAATGGTGTGAGGCAGGGGCGGACACTGGCAATATTTTGGAGTTGGAAGTAGGCAGTCTTGGTGAAGGAGAGGACGTGGGGTCGGAAGCTCAGCTCAGGGTCAAATAGGATGACTGGTTGTGAACAGTTTGGTTCAGCCTCGGACAGTGGCCTGGGAGGGGGATGGAATCAGTGTCTAGGGAACAGAGTTTGTGGCAGAGACAGAAGACAATGGTTTCAGTCTTCCCAATATTTAATTGGAGGAAATTTCTGCTCATCCAATACTAGATGTCGGACAAGCAATGTGACAAATCAAATACGGTGAAGGGGTCAAGAGAGGTGGTGGTGAGGGAGAGCTGGGAGTCATCAGCATACATGTGGAATGAGACTTCCTCGAGGAGGGAATCTTACTCTGCTTTGCTCGGCATCAGTGCAGGTCTTGACAACCAATTTACAATCCATAGGTTTAGCTTTGGTGTAAAGCCAAAATTGCAGAGCACCACAACGACGTGACACGCCACAACAACGCAGCGCACCACAGTGACACAGAGCACCACAATGATGCAGGACGCTCTTTGTAATCTGAACATCAGAAATTCCCCCTGATCTATTCTGCCACCGAAAGCATTGCTTGTGCACACCATTTGGCTGCTCTATTATTGCTCCAGTGCTGCCATGCCCCGCCTCAGCTGGGGTGTGAGGGTTCCACAGAAATGCCATAAGCCATTTGTACAGAGGGCACCCCTTGTCCCCCAATAGCCAGAGTGTGACCTGCTCATGTTGGTCAAACAGTGGGGAGGGGGTTGGGGGAGGTGATGGTGGACTGCCAGAGCGTGTATGCTTCATGGCAGCTTCTGGCAAACTGGGCACATATCTGAATAATTTTCTAGCGATGATCGCTCACCACTTACATGTTAAGGCTTTTCCTATCAAAGAATGGCACTAGATCATGTGATGGTGCCCTGATGGCCGCATGTTGGCAGTCAATGACTGCCGATACTTCGGGGAGCCATGCAATTGCTGCAAACCCCATAGCTCTTTCCTGGTGGCTCAAGGAACCCATGGGGAACTTGATGGATTCATCAGTAACTTATTGAAACATTTCAACTGTAAGGAACCACAGATACAACACCAAAACAGATTACTGTAAATATAATAAACTCTTTATGCTGTGTTAAAATATGCAAATTTACTATTCTCTGGTTTAGTTTAATTATACTTTATAATATAATTGTCCCAATGTTGGTGTTTTATCACATGCACAAATTTGGAATATCTTCTACCGTCCAATCTTCCTAGATCTGGACATGACACCTGGGTTGTTTTGGTTGTCTACTTCGTTGTTCCTGGAGTCTCATTTCCACCCTCTGGAGTGGCACTGTGACAGCTCTCATTTGTGAGAATTCTGGTTTCCTAATTCCTCCCAGAGGTTCAGATTTCACCTGTTGATTTTGTTGATGTAGGAATCTCAACAAGTGCACGATGGTTCAAAAAAGATTTGGGGAAGAACTTTCAGTTGTTTTGAAATGATGCTCCATCATTGGTTCTGATGTCTTCGCAGTAATAACTGCAGGTTTCCATTGTCTCATTTCTCTGGATTCTGACTGTCATTTCCTTCAAAGATTTTTCTGCTTAATCATAGTAGTGTTTCTGCAACATTATTGGTACTTTTGTTTGTGATTGATGGTTTTCCTAACAAAATGTGCATGATTGCATGAGCCCCTGAAAGTCTCTGATCATGCTCATCCAGTATTCTGAATCTCCAGCCTTTCTTCCACACAGTACCACGCCAAGATGTCCCACATGTATTTTCAATAGGATCTTTGCTCTCATGAACTTCGGTACAACAATGTCTTTGCCTTTCAACACAAGATCATTTTCTATAGCCAGTTCATCTCGGAGATGTCAGAATTCCTTGATTCCAATGGGTACATTCAACTTGGCATTTGGCCATTCTGGCATAAGAACATAAGAAAAAGGAGCGGGAGTGGACTATACGGCCCCTCGAGCCTGATCCGCCATTCAATTATGACTTTAAGTCACAATCAATTTTCCTTCTTTGCTTAGTTTGATTGATACGTTCTTGAGACTGAGTCTGCAAGTGAGATTTCTTTGAATTTCCTGAACATCCAAGTCGTACTTGTGGGGCGTTAACATCGTGCCCTGTAGCTGGGGTGGTGCATATAATGGTTTTTCTCATGTTGCTTTTAAGTGGTTTGTGGTCAGTTTCCAATTTGACTTCACTTCCACCAATAGGTGGAATTCTCCACACCTCACAATAGTTAACACTGCCTTTGCTTGCATGTAATTCTTTTGTGGTTTTATTCGTACATGTGAATTATAAGAGACAAACTGGCCATTGTGGAGGATCACAGCGGCTAATCCAGCTTGTGATGCATCAACATTGATGTAAGATGTAAGGGGCCATAAGAGGGTTAGGACAGAGAGCAGCGGAAATATTTTTACACAAAAGGTTGTGAGGATGTGGAATGCACTTCTGGTGTTCGTGATAGAATCAGAGACCATGTCTACTTTTAAGAATGAATTAGATAGGTGATTTAAGGAAAGGAGAATAAAAGAATGTAGGACTGAGTGGATACATGGGATTAGAACTACTGCTTGTGTGGACGATGAACACCAAAAGGACTGGTTGGGCCAAATGACCTGTTCCTGTGTTGTAATTTGTTTATAATTATATGTAACTTCTGGTGTGACCTCACTTTTTTGTTAAAATGTTGTAGTAGTTCTGGAGATTTTGCAATCAGTTGCTTTGTTTCTAAGAAAACTTTTTCAAGATTGCTCTGAGAAAGCAAATCTTTTTCCATCAGATTACTTAGAAGTTCCATCGCATGTATTAACCTCAGAGCTAATACCCTAACTACATTGAGTCCACTTGGACTTCATGTACTTTTTTTTGGAATACATTTGGCACTGATGAGATTCCAAATGGCATGCGTGTGAATCTCCATCGTCCAAGCGGGGTATTAATTGTAGTTAACTTTCTGCTGTGTGCATTTAGCTTCATTTTTTTCATTACTTGACATGCAACTGAAACCATCATTCACGTCACTGTACTCGTTGAGTATGTTTACCTATTGGTAACTTGGTCTGTATTTACATTGCTTATCATCAGCCCTTGTTCCACACAAGCTTTCTTACCAAGAATCAATTTAATGTCACAGTTCACCACTAAGAATTTCAAAACATATTTTTCCCCCAGGGTTGGTGGCCACTTTCTTTTGTCTACCTGGCCTTACTTTGTGTTTGTTGAAAGATATCAGTTTAACAAGTGAAGCCCTGATGAATTTTCCTTGAGCTACACGTTGTTGTATTAATATTTAGCGCATGCAGACATGGCGTATAATTCCAGTCATCTTGGAGAATTGTCATCACCAGCATGTAAAGCATGTGAGCCACCAAGTAATTAAGTTAGTGTGCATGATTCAACGAGATGGGACACGGTTTGTCTTTGTCTGTAAAGACATTTGTCATTGTTACGTAAACCCCATAGGTGATGATTTGAGGCGCACTGTCCTTGTCTAGTTCTAAAACGGTTGAGAAGGACCCAGCTACAACATGGCTAGTTGAATGCTGGTTGACTGACCGTAGGGTTGGAGATGATGTGGTGATTTATAGGAGCATCTGCTGTTCACTCTTCACGCCAGGAATCAGGAAAGGTTGACCACATTGGGTGTCTCGAAGAGAGCCGGGCTGTTGGTGGATAGAACAAATCAGAGTGAATTGGCAACATAATTTTGCCACAAAGTCTACCACCAATTTTGCCACTGCGCCTGAATGACAAAGATGTGGAGAAGCTCTGTTGCACAGGACCAGTAACCACAGGAGGGGAGAGGGGCACAATGTGGCCAAAATAAGACACATAGTAGCATGCAGTTGAGTAATCACCAGCTTAGTGTGCCATGAGCAAACCCAATGTGAGCACAACATTCCGCAACTGAATAAGAGAGTATGCTCGGAGAGCAGATGAACGTAAAGTGGTGACATATGTTCCCCGGCCAAAAGCTGACAAGTTTAGCGATTAGATATTTCAGGTTTTCACTTTCTCATCAGTTTTCAATAGGTGTTTTTGTAAATTAATCACTGGTGAGGGCGACGCCCAAGTAATCAGGGTGGGTGTCGTGTTTAAGAGTTGTCCCCATCTGGTACGTTTATGGTGGCACTGGTCTCCCTGCTGTTCCCCTCTAGTGCATTTAAGGCAAGGCTGATCTCTCTGCTGTGAGCTGGGAGTTTTCATCGGATACATTGGCCAGACTTAAAATCCTTCTTTTAAGTTTGTACCTACAGATCCTATGCCTTGCAGTGTTGGCGGTGGATCACCCGCTTTGAGCAATGACAGTTCCTTAATAGTGAAATGTCCACTGAGCTTTCCCATCACTGTATCATGCTTTTTACCTTCATCATCTGTCAGATTGAATAATGCAAGAATATCTGCCTCGTTATCACTCTAAAAGTAAATCAGTGTGTTCAATTGTCTAATTTTCACTATATGCACTTGATCTGATATAATCCGATGCCGTGCCCAATGCTTTTTCCAACTCGGCCAAATCTGAGGCTTGGAAAAATTAAATTTTACTAGATAGGCTATACTTTGTTTTGCTCGACACTCAGCTCCCAATGGGGAACCCTGCAAAGCACAAGGTTTTCACTTTCCAGCTACATGCTTACACTGGTTTCTGTTTTTTCTTTCTCTCTTGCTTACTGAGAATACTTGAGCAGCTTAGATTAACAGTTTCCTTTTGTTTTCAGTGGATAACATCCGACTTCTGATACCAAGAGAAGTTTTCAGTGGTCCACTCACACAAATGGCAAACAACAGGAAGTCATCAGGGGAAAGGTCCCTGGCTTTATTACAAGAATAATAAATCAATGATAAAACTAATGGATCAGAAAGAATACAGATAGATCCATTACATCAGGTATCTAAATCTCGGGTTATAATATGCTTCACAGGTTGGATTGGACCCAAAATTGGAAGAAGCCCAGAATGTTTGGGTTAATTTCTGCATCCTTATCAGTGCCAGTGTAAACCAGATCCTTTCCTTCCCTTAATCCTGCACTCAGCATCTGGTTTCTTGTTGCCGTTGAGATATCTGTTGGCACAAAGTGATGGCAGGTTCAATATTGGACTTTCCCCCATTTTAATTCTTGCATTTCTCCTTTGCCCTATTTCCCCATCCTCACCATTGAGCCCCATTTGCATGTAAAATAAGATTGTTTTTTCTGGTACAAGTTGTGTGCACTTGTTGTGTGCAGATTATTACCATGCAGTTATCCTGCTGAGAAGATGCAGTTTAACTGGAGCAGATTCAGTCAATGCATTCATTCAAAATACTGAGCCAGGATTATGCCACGAGGTCTCAGTATAGCCTTGGCATTACCCCAAGAAGCTGCTTGTGATATGCTTCCTGTGATGAGATATTGCTCGCTGCAATTGGCCACATGATCAGTAAGTGAGATAAATGCTATTGCTGCAGAGTCTCTTTAGTGGTTTGCTGAATAAACGGAAAATGCCTTCATCCTTTAATGGTTATAAAGCTCCTTAGTTCACATTTATTTTTAATGTTACATTTCATGTATCACTCCTTTCAACCCACTATAAGTATCCTCTCCTCTCTTTTTAGTGGCGAGGGGATCTAATGATTCCCACCTCCAGAGATCTCAATGTTGCTTGATCAATTTCTGGTCAATTTCACATTTCCCTTCTTTCCCTAGACAGCCAGCCTATTTCATTCAGCGCAGTTACAGAAAGTATGAAACAAACTCCTAAATCTTCAACGACCCTTCTGTGTTCAAGTGCCAGATGTGCTTTTCCTCCTCCTGGAATACAATCATTACGCCATGATAAGCACAAATATCCCCATCTTGCACATGTCCTTTTCATTCCAAACTATATCACAGCATCTTATAAGACACTGTCTGTATTGGTGATGAATTAATCACTAATAAATAAATCCAAAAGAAGCACAGGTTTGGGAACTCATCTGCACCATCAAGCCGGCGCTGATGGAAGCTGGGAACTTAACAGAGTGGAAGAGTTAAAAGGAGAGTCATTCTGGGTCACTCTTACACATTTACTAGGCTGATTACTCCTGATGCCCTTTCCCTCTCGCCCCATTCTCGTCGCTCCACACCTGCCACTCCAACTCTCTTCTACCTCTTGTTTTGTTGCTTCTACTCCTTCTTGCCCCAAGTTGTGCTGCCTCAACTCCCTTTTTTCCTTATGCCTAATGCTTCTACTCCATCTTGCCTCTACACCTCCTGCTTCTGCCTTCTCTTGCTGTGCTGCATCTACTCTTTAACCAGACCCTCTTGCGACCCTTCCTTTCCATTCCACTTTGCTAATCCTTGGCTTTGAGAAAGTGGGTAAATATCTTTAAGAAATTCAGAGCTAGGACTGTTTTGCTGTTGGACTCAAATTTTTGTTTGCTATCTTTCAGCCAGACAAAAATCAGACAGCTTACTACAGCAAAATAAACGTAATTTCAAGAAATTAGTGGGCTTGTTTTGCATATTACCAGAAACTGTCTGATGAATGTGTTAAAAGTAAGTATGTGTCAGATAAACCACAAAGCAAATTGAGGGTAATAGCTTTCTGAAAATATGTAATTCTCAACTATCTTGTGCTAACATAGAAAACACAATAAATGGACACAGTCTAAATATTAACTATTTACAGTCTCAATATTAACACTATAAGGATATAGATTGGATGGGAAATATGTTCTTAGTATTCCATGTTAAAGAACAGGTTCAAGATTTTGTTCCATTTAATACTCAGAGGAAATCTTTCTCAGGGCTGCTTCTACACGGTATTGTTTATATAACTAGCTGTGATTAATAACAAAGGGTAACATTTTTCACAATATTAAAAATTAACTTCAATAGGATTTCATTAGTTAAATAAATCCAGTCAGCTGAGTATTTTTGGGCTCCTCAGATGACTCCGCGAGTCAAGACAGTGAATAGACCAAGAAAGTTCCAGGTTTGACGCTCGGTCTGTCCTGTTCGCTGATCTCCACTGGGCCTGCTGTAGGGGTGCTACATTCAGCCTTCGTGCTCCTGGGTTAAGGAGGAACAAAATTTCTCACGGTTCCCACTCATGATCTTTATTTAGCGAGCCGTGTCAGAAGTGCACATGTGTGGACATTGGGTGGGATCAAGCTTGGCTGTGATGCCACATGTAGTTGAAGAGCCAGTGGACACTCACTTCCCAGAGTCAGGCATGAAGAATCGCCAGTTTGGTAAAGTACAGGAGGGTGCCTGAGCCCTGTGGAACCTTACCCCAGCAAGGAGTCACTGCTATCAGGAAAGAAAGGGAAGGAAGAAAATTGGCAGAAAAAGGAAGAAAAGAGCTACAATCATACTTATAACAATAGCCCCTCTCCCCATATATAGGGTTAGGTGAGGCCATGGAAGAATTTCAACATCAGCACAAGGATTGTGCAAAATTGACTTATTGGGGTGCAGGGAGCCAGTGGAATTGGCGAGGATGGGAGTGATTGGTGTATGGGACCTTGTGGCTTCCATCACAGAGTTCTGGGCTAACTAAACTTTGTGAATGGTGGAGGTAAGGAGACCAGCAAGAAAGTATTTGATGAGGGCATGGTACACAGGTTATGATCCAGAGGTCAAAGAATCATAGAATGTTACAACACAGAAACAGATCATTCTGCCATCAAATCTGTGCCAGTGTTTTTCTCCACATGAGCCACCTAGTCTAATCCCACTCTCCTGTTTGCTCCCCACACCCTTTAATATTCTTTTTCAATCAACTATCTAATTCTCTTTTAAAAGAGCTCATGGCATTGGCTTCAACAATAATTTGTGGCAGAGAATTCCGTATTCTAATCATTCCAAAGGGATTTTTTAAAAACCTCCCTTTTAATTCTTTTTGTGCTCTCTCATTACCATCTTGCTGATAAGTGGAAACAATTTGAATTATTTACCTTATCATAACCCTTCGTAATCTTGACGACCTCTATCAGGTCACCCCCATCAACCTTCTCAACTCTCGTGAGTAAAGCACTAACTTCTCAAGTCTCTCTTTATGACTATATCCCCCTCATCCCTGGTAATAACCTAGTGACACTACGTTGAACCTTATTGGCTGGCTGCCTGATAGTTCAAATCTATGCCATAATCTTCTAACATTCATATGCGTAGTTGATAACATTCAATCCTCTTAAAGCGTAGATTGTCCTAATATTACATGACAATTACAATTACAATTGAGGGCTTTAGCTATCTCAAATAATGAACATAGTCTTACTTGCATAACCTTTATTTTACATTTTTGAAAGTTAAGTGCTATTCATTCTGTATTCGTTGAGTGCTATTTCATGGGTGTAATTTATATATTGTAGTGGTTTATTTCCAGTAATATCAATTATTCATATGCCTAGTCCATAGTAAATCATAGGATTAATTAAATATACCTACCCACTTTCCTCTTAAGCCTGTCATTACTTACCTAATTATAATGCAGTTAACTCTAACCCTAGCTGCTACTGAAGTCAGCATTTAGCGCATTCCAGAAATGTAACAACCCTTATGTGCACCCAGCCAAAGGAATATTACCATGATGGAGTCTTTTTTCCTTCCTATCCTGAAGATGCCAACTCCTGTTGGGTATGATTCCACATTGCCAGCAGCTCTCCAGTATCTGGCTTGAGTTGTCGTTCTCCACGTGTGAGTCAAGTTGTCGTTCTCCACGTGTGAGTCAAGTTGTCGTTCTCCACGTGTGAGTCAAGTTGTCGTTCTTCATGTCTGAGCCTAGATAGTAAGCACTATTAAACCACAAGAAGGGGTAAGCAATACAACCAAGAGCCCCAATCCTGTGATCACCTGACATCCAAACATGCACACTTCATAGCAAGGGCCAATGGGTAACTATTAGGAGCAGGAACCCTGGCTAATCTTTCACCTCCATAACTCAGGTACTGCGAAATATTATAAGATTACTGACTAGTTCAGAATTAATGATGCAAGCTTTGTACAGGAGCAAGATGGAATCGAAACCATTTGTCTGGAGCATAGAGAAAATAGATTTACCATGTTTAGCAATTCTCACAGGTAAATTTTATTAGCATTACGTGATGTGGAAATTCTCTGTGATGCAGTTTCCTTCTCTTAACCCCCTCCCCCGTACATGCCTTGCCCTGTTGTTTCCTGTTTGACATAAATGTCTTACTTCCCCACTGATATTGTTAATTTATTGTGACTTTGTATTGTTGTGATGACAGCTGACCCATTATTTCAGCTAAGTGTCTATTTCTTGTCTGTAGTTTTTTGACTTTTCTAAATTCAGAACAAATCCAAATTAGAAAAACGTGGGGTTTATTTTCATCTTGCTAATGCTTCGTTTGTGTCTAAAAATGGGGCAGTAATGGGACCAAAATCTGGTGGGAAACAGAACTACCAACATACTGCTGGTTGTCTGCTCGTTCCGATTTTCAGGCAGATCTCGAATTTAGGCGTCCAGAGTTCCCGCCGGAAGCAGATTGGAGTGGGAGGGGGCCTCATAAGTGTATGCTAATAAGGGTCAGATGACATTGTCACCATTTTTGTCTCTGCTGTCTTGCTATCATCTGTTCCTGTGGATAAGTGGCAGCATGACTCACCACCAAGTTGTAATACTGAGTACGTGAGAGAGTGAAGTAGAAAAAAAAAGAAGGGAAACTACCCAAACACCCTGCTGTGCGGGGGCTGCAGCCTGACAATCTCTAGTGCTGTGAGCCCTCCCTCTGCCAATGATATTGATGGCAGCCTCTTCAATTGGTGTCAGTCTTTGCATGCAGGTAGGACCTCTACCTGTTGTCATATTCTCCCTTCAGTTGTGTGTCAGCTTCTCCTGCGTGAGGAGTGGAAGTGGGTAAGTCTCTGATCTTTGAAGGGTTTTCAAGATGTATAAGGCAACTTAGCATAGTGTGCGTGATGACAGGAAGAAGCAGCAAGTGTGGTCAAGAGGGGGGAGTGGTTGTAAGGACTTGAGAGTGTGAGTGCAAGCAGAAGATGGTGCAGTGAAGTGTTGGATCTGATCAGAGCAGAGGCATGTGAAATGGGGAGGGAAGGAATGTTAGTTCTGGGACTAAAATAGGATGGTGCAGGGCTGGTGCACAGCCAAAGAGAGTTATGGAAGGGGAGTTTTACCTTGGCAGTCCAAGTGAAGTCATAACATTTTTTCCTGCACTGCCACTGGGTCCTGGAAACAATTACTGTTTCCTAACCACTGTCGAAAAGTGCACCTCCCCTTTAAGGTGCAGCAGGCTGCCTTTAAGTAGCGGCCATCCCGCCGGATTTTGGTGAGCTGCCTATAGGGAGCACATTTAGTGCTGGAAGCTCACCAATTCCTTTCACATTTGGCCCGGTCTTGAAAATGGGCCCCTTGCCCACTTCATTGGTCAACCCACCGCCTGCCCAATTTACACTACAAATGAAAATTGCCTCCATGTGTCTTTATTGGCAGCTTACCGTCTGATATTCTGTTAGACTTCAAGTGTGATAAAATATATGCAAGGTTTTTTTAAACCTGTATCAATTATATTAGTCCAGGCTGCAAGTCGGGGTGGATACTTCAAAACCTTTCCTATCTTTAGGTGAAACTTCTTCCATCTATCTCCAAAAGATTTCATCCACCACCTACAAAATACCATTAGCAGGGAATAAGGTTTTAATTATGAGGAAGGAGATCACAGACAAACGTACATTTTAATCATTTTGTCTTGCAATCGCTTGCTCGCTGACATTTTGAGACTCTAAACTTTATTTTTTTATATATCAGTGCTGACATTTGTCTTACTCCTCGCTATGTTGCCTACATAACAGTGATTGCACTTCAAAAATTGTATGTGAAGTGCTTTAACATATTTCTTAAGATGTCAAAAAGATGCTATTGAATAATAAATATATACTTCGTGTTTTGTATCACACATAAAGGATATAAATTAAAATAGTGCATTCATGAACTGTGAACAGTTTTAATCTCTATATTATAAAAAGGATACAGAGGCATTGGAGAAGGTGCAAAGAAGATTTACAAGGATGATATCAGAACTGAGAGGTTATACCTATCAGGAAAGATTGAACAGGCTGGGGCTCTTTTCTCTCGAAAAGAGAAGGCTGAGGGGTGACCTGATAGAGGTCTTTAAGATTATGAAAGGGTTTGATTGGGTCGACATAGAGAAAATATTTCCACTTGTGGGGGAGTCCAAAACTAAGGACCATAAATATAAGATCGTCACTAATAAATCTAATCGGGAATTCAGGAGAAACTTCTTTACCCAGAGAGAGGTTAGAATGTGGAATTTGCTACTACAAGGAGTAGTTGAGGCGAATAGTGTAGATGCATTTAAGGGGAAGCCAAAAACACATGAGGGATAAAGGTATAGTATAATTTTATGTAAAACAGAAATGTAGATTAATATGTAACCCATTTAAAATTATCCCATGTTAATGATAGCTTTACTTGCAAAAGTATTGTAAAAATTTGTTAAACAAAGTTATGAAAGATGCATTTCTCTTCATTTGAAAGAAAAGATAAAGGAAAAGATAGAGATTCACAGCTTATTCTGATTACGTTATAGAAGAATTATTACACCGGTATGATTATAAAACTAGGCATACCTCATTTCAGCAGTGTGATATGATCAGATGCAAAAGCCTTTCGTGTAAACAGACTTCAGACAACTCTTAGCGGCATCTATAAATTACATTTACATGTCAAAATTGCATTTGAACAGAGCATAAGGAAAGATGTCGGCATCTAAATGAATGGAATATGAATACATTGTGATCTTATATCGAAATTACACCTCCCCTTCCCTCGACCCCTTTCCTTTTCTCCCTCCCCCTTCCCCATTCTGATCCCTTCTCCTCCCTTATTCTGCTTTGGTCCAATTATCCTCTCCTCCTTGACCTAAAGACAGCACTTGATTTTGACTACCCGTGTCCAGTGCCACTGGAGATTGACTCATGTCTGTTCATTCCTGGCTTGACTTCAAATACTGGTATGATTGAAATAAATCCACATCACAGACTCCCAAATGTTAAATAGTTGTCAGATTAACAATCCTTGGCTATTTTTGTAATATTATTTTACTTTTTTTGATATGAAGCTTTTAAACAATGTTATATTTCTTTGCCTTTTTTTACATTGATTTCAGTTAAATGTAGCTTTTCAGAGGATAAGTAATCCCATACAGTTTGAAAGGATTTCATTTTATTTGAAGTTGAAACTCCCCAATGAAGACAATTCTGCAGGAATCTTCATTTAGCAGAAAAATTAATCCACGTGCAGAATGTTTTCTGCCCATTGATTTCACAAACTGCTATAAACTCTCTTGCCATCACCTGGGCACAATGAGTAGGTGGATTGAGAATGACTTCAATAATTAAGACACGCTTCAAAGAAGAAAGGGATAGACAGTAGTTACGTGTGACTTAAACAATTCAGATATAGATGACAAACAGCCTGATCTGCCAGCCGGGGCTGATTAATTGAGCTAATACCTAATTGCTTCTTAAAACAATATGTTAAACAGGTGCTGTTCCAGATCTGGTGTTTATCAATGGACCAGAAATTAATTTCAGACTTTCTTTGTGGGGTCAGCAGGGGAAGGGATGCAGAGCAGAGGTCAGATGCTTCACGTGCACATACAGCGATCATAGTATCATAAGCTTTAGAATAGCTATGGAAAAGGACATGGACCACTCTAAAGTAAAAATACTCAATTGGAGGAGGGCCAATTTCGATGGGATGAGAACAGATCTGGCCCAGGTAAATTGGAATCAAAGATTGGCAGGCAGAACTGTAATTGAACAATGGATGGCCTTTAAAGAGGAGATGGTTCGGATATAGCCTAGGTACATTCCCACGAGGGAGAAGTTGGCCAACTAAAGCCAGTGCTCCCTGGATGACAAAAGAGATAGAGAGTAAGATGTAGCAGAAAAAAGGGGCGTATGACCGATGTCAGTTTGATAACACAAGTGCGAACCAGGCTGAATATAGAAAGTTCAGAGAGGAAGTGAAAAAGGAAATAAGAGGGGCAAAGAGAGAGTATGAGAATAAACTGGCAGCAAACATAAAAGGGAATCCAAAAATCTTCTATCGGCATGCAAATAGTAAGAGGAGGGGTGGGGCAGATTAGGAACCAAAAAGGAGATCTTCGCATGGAGGCAGAGGGTATGGCTGAGGTACTAAATGAGTACTTTGCATCTGTTTTTACCAAGGAAGAAGATGCTGCCAGAGTCTCAGTGAAGGGAGATGTAGTTGAGATACTGGATGGGCTAAAAATTGATAAAGAAGAGGTACTTGAAAGGCTAGCTGTACTTAAAGTAAATAAGTCACCTGGTCCTGATGTGATGCACCCTAGGTTGCTGAGGGAAGTAACAGTGGAAATTGCGGAGGTAATGGCCAAAATCTTCCAAACGTCCTTAGACACAGGGGTGGTGACAGAGGACTGGAGAATTGCAAATGTTGCACCCATGTTCAAAAAAGGTTAAACACAGCAACTATAGGCCAGTCAGTTTAACCTCGTTGGTGGGGAAACTTTTAGAAATGATAATCTGGGACAGAATTTGCAGCCACTTGGACAAGTGTGGATTGATTAGGGAAAGCCAGCACGGATTTGTTATAGGCAAATCGTGTTTAACTAACTTGATAGAGTTTTTTGATGAGGTAACAGAGAGGGTTAATGTGGTGTATATGGACTTTCAAAAGGCGTTTGATAAAGTGCCGCATAATAGGCTTGTCATCAAGATTGAAGCCCATGGAATAAAGGGGGCAGTAGCAGCATGGATACAAATTTGACGAAGTAACAGGAAACAGAGAGTAGTGGTGAACGGTTGATTTTCAGACTGGAGGGAGGTGTACATTGGTGTTCCCCAGGGGTCAGTGCTGGGACCACTGCTTTTCTTGATATATATTAATGACTTGGACTTGGGTGTACAGGGCACAATTTCCAAACTTGCAGATGACACAAAATTTGGAAGTGTAGTGAACAGTGAAGAGGATAGTGATAGACTTCAAGAGGATATAGACAGGCTGGTGGCATGGGCGGACACGTGGCAGATGAAATTTAACGCAGAAAAATTTGAGGTGATACATTTCGGTAGGAAGAATGAGGAGATGCAATATAAACTAAAAGGCATAATTCTAAAAGGGGTACAGGAACATAGAGATCTGGGGGTATATGTACACAAATCGTTGAAGATGGCAGGGCAGGTTGAGAAAGCGGTTAAAAAAGCATACGTGATCCTGGGCTTTATAAATAGAGGCATAGAGTACAAAAGCAAGGAAATCATGATGAACCTTTAAAAAACATTGGTTCAGCCACTGCTCGAGTATTGTGTCCAGTTCTGGGCAACGCACTTTAGGAAAGATGTGAAGGCCTTAACAAGGTTGCAGAAGAGATTTATTAGAATGATTCCAGGGATGAGGGACTTTAGTTACATGGATAGACTGGAGAAGCTGGGGTTGTTCTCCTTGGAACAGAGAAGTTTGAGAGGAGATTTGATAGAGGTATTCAAAATCATGAAGGGTCTAGACAGAGTAGATAGAGAGATACTGTTCCCATTGGCAGAAGGGTCAAGAACCAGAGGACTTCGATTTAAGGTGATTGGCAAAGGAACCAAAGGTGACCTAAGGATAAACATCTTTACACAGCGAGTAGTTAGGATCGGGAATGCACTGCCAGGGGCGGGGGGGCGGGGGGGGGGGGGGAGGGTGGTGGAGGCAGATTCAATCATGGCTTTGAAAAGGGAACTGGATAAGTACTTGAAATTTGCAGTGCTACGGGGATAGGGCGGGAGAGTGGGACTAGCTGGATTGCTCTTGCATAGAGCCAACACGGACTCGATGGGCCAAATGGCCTCCTTCTGTGCTGTAATCTTTCTATGATTCTATGCAATTCTTCAAATCTATCATATAGAATCCTTATGCCAACAGAGAGAGGAGGCTTTCATCTCATTACTGTGGATTAGAATTGTATCCAGGACTGGGGAGTGTGCTAAATTCACTGTCCCACTCTATTTCTGCCCATGTTATATGTGAGCTTGATGCACAGGAGTGCTCTAAAATGATGACTTGCCGACTGTTTGTTTTTTTTGCCTTTTCCCTAAAGATAATCTGCAGTATCTGCTAGCCACTTGGTACTGATTGTAATGGCCAAAAAATTACAATGTTAGGAAGTGTGGGCAGAAATCTGCAGTGTTTATGAGCCAGTGTCACTGTACTGGGAGATACCAATCTGCACAAAGGAATAAAAGTGTAAGGCTGTGAAGAATAGATTGGTTATGTTTAACATAAATTGTACAAAAAATGTTAGCTACCATCAGAAGAGATTGAATTCAGATATTGTCCTCATTTATGATAAATGAGAGTCAGCATGGATTTAGGAAAGGTGGTTCCTTATATAATGAGTTCTCAGTCTTGTTTGAGTTGTCTGGAACAAAGTGCAGATCCAAGGTCAAATGTTTCCCCAAAATGGTAGGAAAATAGCCGATGGTTCGTCTCAAGCTGAGCTTCAGTAAGTCTCAGCAGCAAGTTCGAGAATATCATGGAGAGGCCTGAGTACAGATTTACGAACTGTCATCAATTGTGATTGGTGTATAGAGGCAACAATGCAAAGGTTGGGGTCATGGGGAGTAAAACTTTAAAAATTCAGGGCCAAATACACGTTGGGAATTTCAATTATTTTTGATGAAATTATAGTGTAATGGCAGTTAAGTTTGACCAGCAGCTTTGCGATAGAATCAATAACTGGGAAGGAGGCAATTAGACCTATAGGTGACATTTACAGGGTTAGAGTAAGTAGTCGTAATTGATGAAGCAGAAAAGAGGCTCTAAGATAAGCTCTTAACCTGAGGAGAGGATTTCCCTGAGGACTGCTGCTATGTGCCAGAGAGCAGTGGCTGCAGGGAGCCCAGTGAAAGCAAGGTTAAAAACTGCTTAATTGTTTGACTTGTATGTATACTGAAGTGGTTTGTGACCAGAAGTAGCTTAATCATTCATTTAAAAAAAACACCTTCGCTGTGACTCTTGTTTTTGAAGTTTTAAAGAAGAAGTGAGCTCAGGGGCTTTCTCCAGATTCAGTGGTGCCAGTAATTGAGCTTTTTCTTCTCTCTCCTGGCTTTGCTTGAATGGCTAATTATTGAACATCACAGATGGATGTTTATAACGCTAAAGTGACAGGGAACAGGTCATCTGTCCATCTTCCTGGCAAGGGAATAGTACATTGCGTACAGGGACCGTAAAGGGGGATAGAGAGTTGCTGCAGTGTTGAGTAGCTTACTTAGTTTAACAGGAATGAGCCCTGTGAATCAAGGGCTTGGAGTTGCAAGAGGAGGCTGGAGATTGGAAGTAGGAGGCCACATTCCAGAACAAGGTTTGTTTGATAATGATGCACCATTCACCATCTGTCAGGCTGACATCGAGTTGCAGGCCCGCTGCTTGCTATATCCTATGTTGTTTTGAGTTCCTGCTCCTGACAGTTTCCTCTTTCTGCCTCACCAGGTATGGCAGAAGAAGTGGGGTCCTCCACTGAGAAGCCAAGAAGTAGCTTATCCAGCAACCTCTCATTGCATAGAAGCACCATGACAGGCATCCACACCAGAAGATTGAGATAGTGAGATTGAAGGCAACACAATGGATGGTGCGCAAGTGAGCAGGAGTAGGGGGAAGAGGAGCAGGAGGAATAGGGTGAGGTGACATCCATCCCCAGCTGCTAAGATCAGGGATCCTGATCTCTGGAGACCAGCTTTTAAAAGGTGGATGCTTTCTGAGCACATGAGATTGTTGGAGCTATTGGAGCAAATGTTCCGCTGCTTCTGACATTGTGGATAGTGTAAAGGATTCTATAACTTGCATGTGTCGGAGGCAAATGCAAAGTATTGAAAGCTTACAATCAGCCTTGAGATGAGTGGCACCTCTAGGGCCAACTGTATAGCTACCAATCATGCCATAGGCCTTTGCAGGTCACCTATTATACTCGACTTTGCCTCTCTCGTGAATGCACATACTGTTGTGATAGAGGTCTTGTGCTGTAATGTCAACCCCCTCCTTGGAAAGGTTATCTGACCAGTTTGGTTGAATGGAGTTTGTTATTGATAGGGGCTTCAGCAATGTCATTGCTACTATGGGGTCAGCTCACTGATAAGATCAGAGGCACAGTGACGTGGAAGCTTCCAGTGTGAACTGTCTGGAAGAGCCAAGTGGTCATGTTGCTGTCCCTGCAGATGGCATGCTTGCCTGGCATTCCACCACTCCCATCCTAGGACTTTACGGAGCTAGAAGGAGGCAGGGCCAGGCTGCATCCATACCGCAGAAGTGTAGCAGCCTGAAGCAGATCTTTCAGGCACACACAATGACCAAGATCCTGTATTCCGGGTGTCTCTCCTTGACACGTAGCTGGCAGCTCCTGCTTTCACAAAGAAGCACAAAAATAGGAAGGTGAGTACAGCTTTCAACAACGTTTAAATCTTCCAGTTGGATTCCTCTTTCCCAGGCAATGTTATGCAGGCTGTAGCAAACTACAGCAATCCTGGAAACTTTGGCAGCTGAAATTGCAGGACATCTCCTGAGCTGTCTAGAGACAACAGATGTGCTGCTTGAAAATGCCTATGGTGTTCTTAATAATTACCCTGATGGAGATATGGGCATTGTTAAATCTCCTCTCAGTTGGTGCGCTAGGATGCTACAAAAGTGTCATTGGCCAGGGCAGCAGTGGGTACCCCTGATCCCCAAGGAGTCAGCCCTTTGCTTGCTGGCAATCTTCAAACAGGGTGTAGAGAACTGGCACTGAATTTAGGCATGATTACAACCTAGGTATTTGGCATTCACTTGAATGATGTAACAATGGTCGTAGACCAGCTGCCTGTTGATTGAGTAAAAGCTCTTTTGATTCTTATGGAGGGCATTCTTGCCGGTGTTACGGGGGGGGGGTGCTGGGGTGGCGGGGGGGCGGTGGGAATGAAAAGCTACATGGATTCTATCAGCCCAAGCACTTTAGGAGATCCAGCCACACAGAAAAATCTCAGTGCTTGGCTCGTACCTCTCCAGGCTCCATAGGAAACTTGCTATTTTTCTGAATTTGCGTGTTCAAGGCATTGGTGACTTGCTGTATGCATCAATGCACGGTGAACTGACTAATGTTTGAATTATCTCCAGTGTCACTCTGGAAGATCCTTGAGGCAAAGGATTCAATGCAGTGGTAACTTTGACAGCTTGCCCTGGAGTGTGTGTGAGGGTCTTCCTCCAACAGGTTTCAAGGCTCTCATACCATCTCACTGGTGAGCCATAGCCAGCAAAGCCATTGCTGCTCTGACAGGTTTAGAAAAGTCCTTTGTAGCTGGTAGTTGTGGCCAATAGAGGAACAGCAGGTAAGTGCGCTCCTTCTGCGATGATGTCTGACCTGCCTGGCATCCAAAATAGTCTGCTGCTTTTCCTCCTCATTGGCCAAATATTAAGGAATGCCAAAGGGAATTCCTGTTGTCAGAGGACAGTTGCTGCCAAAATCAGACCAAGACATTAAGTACTGGTACAAAATACTTCCAAAATTATCATAAACCTTGTTTCTGAAATATTTTCCAAGTTGCTGCCTTTGTCTTCAATTGGATCCCTGATAAAAGCTAGCCTCCAAAGTGATAGCGCCAACTTTATACCAGTGTGGCCTGTCCCTGAGCTGTGACCAGCAGAAACAGAAGAAGGCTGGCTGATGATATCATTTGACCCTGATTTTAATATAATTTAAACAAGAAAATCTGGTTTAAGTGAATCAAATTGCATTCCCAGGGTAGCGTGACTGGAAGTTAGCAGATAGTGCAATCAGGGAAAAGACCCGGTGTAATAGGCCTCCACTCATTATCCCTTTGACTTGCACGTAGAATACTGGTGCATTTTCGATATTCCACAGAGGAAAATCGGCCCTAAGATGTTTTCGATTCTCCTCACCTTGATGAACACAGTCATCCAAAAAGTAATGTTTTTATTTCTTTCTCCTTCCCTGCAACCCCTCAAAAGTTACAGATGTAGTACAGTTAAATGTCATATTTGATGTGCTCTAATGACATGTATTGCCTTCTCAGCAAGAAATACTGATATTTAAGTGCAACTTCTGTCTATATTCTGGTACTGAGCCTGGTAAGCAGCTGCTTGTAATTTATAACATGTTCCTTGGCATTTTGCCATCCCCTATATAGTCTTAATCAGCAAGCATCTGCTTTCCATTTTAATTTTTAAAAAGAAAAAGAACAACTCTGTGATAGCTGGAGAAAGCCCTCTTTACGAATTCAGTCATATATTCCACAAACTTTAATTACATTTTAATACTATCAGTCAGTGAATATTCAGACAGTAAAAGCTCTTATTTTTAAAATGTCTATTCGACTGGTACTTTGCGCTGGCCTTGTTTGTTGAGTTCAGTTAAGCAGTGAAAAATTATGAAAGAGCACCAATGCCATTTACACAGCAATAGGATTCATTCAACCAGAGGCATGCAAGGTGCAGTCAGGTTTTATTCAATTTTCATAAAATCCTATTTTCAGCTAGAGATTTAAAAATAATTCTACCTAACAGAAAATCTGAGTAATTGTTAATTTGTTGGCCCCCCACAATATGGTACTAAACTACAAAGACCAGGAAGGTCCAGGTTTGTGCTAAATTAGCTGATTTTCAGCTGGGTAAGAGTGAGGATATCACAATTGGCCCAAGCCTCGGCCTCTCCTGGCATCAGCCATGTTTTCCATTCCGGACTGCTATCCACTCGGCCCTATTGGAATGTGAACACGTTGACATTGAGCCACCAACACGAGTCGTCACCTTCGGAAAAGAGGGAAAAGTGGGAGAGGGCAGCGAAATTGTTTTTCTTCGCACTAGTCTGTTATCCGTAAAACCTGCTGTATTTTTGACATCCAAGTTCAATTCTTTTTTTTTCCAAAACGTATTGCCCATTATTTACCTGCGGTAAAGGGTGTTAAATTATCTCCGTTTGTTTTGCTGATGCAGGTTGAAAAGTTCTGTGCGGCTTTCAGCTGCAGCAGATGAGGCAACAGCACAGCATGGAAGCACAGCTGGAAGATCCAGATGTCTAACAGTTGACTTAAATATTATTAAAGTGTGACAGTTCACTAACCACATGTCTGTAAAAGAGAGTAGAGAAGGAGAGCCGGAACACTTATCAGGTATTGCCATTGATGTATTGCTTTTGAGGGATCTTAATTTGCCATCACCTGTAATGAAGTATGCCAATGTAATTTGTCTTCTGTGTTGATTAATTTCTACGTTGACACAATCACTTTTTGTGATTAAAAGCTGAACTTGTCTTTTTCTCTTCAGTCCCCTCCTCTCTGAAAGCAGTGACTCATTGCTAGTATATAGCTATACAGGCACAAGTAGCTCTTTGGCATCTCACCTGAATGGCCATTCTTCATGTATAAGCCCCAGAACATCCTTAGAAGTTAATAGGGGAGGTCATTTAGAGCTAGGCTGCCATTTAATCTTCTTGTTCGAGCAATGATGCAGAAAAAAATTCAACAAAGGGGAGAATATCAAAATTTGTGGATCAAAAATATTAATAATGAAACGCGAAGAGTTGTTTACTTAATATTAGAACTGAAGTTCACAGTCTGTTGACATATTCTGTGTGAATTTAGTTGATTTAACTCCAGGATTGGTGTTACTTGTATCAAAGCAAGCCCAGTACAAAATGACATCTAAATGTATGGAAGAAGAAGCCACTGTGATGTAGTTTACAGTAATATGTGGGTAGAATGCAGTCTGATGTAGGCAGATGCCGATTAAGTGCAACAATTGTCATGTTTGTTCGCTGACAATTTAAAATAGGCTGAGTTCTCAAATAATATTCCTTTGAGGTAATCCTTTCTTAGTGGTGGAGGGGAGAAATGGTTACTTGGTTCTGAAAATAAGCATTGAATCAGAAGAAAGCAGCATACTTCAGGACTAGCATCAGTCAGTGTGTCTTTTTCACATTGTGTGTGCTCTTTGCTTTTCTTCGCATTTACAAACTTGTCTCTTTAAACAGCAGGTATCAGTTGTTAAGGCGACGGAAGGTACACTAATTTAAACAATTTCACCACACTTTTCTAAATAAAAATCCTAATTTGAGCTGGTGAACATGAAAAACCTCTTTAATTATAGTTTGAAATAGATTTATTTAATACACTGATTTGTAGAAATTATTCTGGTCGCTTTACTTGTGTACAAAATTAATTCAGATGCCAACAGAACTGAGGAATGGTATAATCAGGGTATGTCAGCGATAACTTAGTACTGACACAGTTGCAAAACATCAAACTGTACATCAATGTTAAGCAATTACAGTTGTAATTTTAATATAGCAAAGTTGTCACAAATAGGAAATTGCATACTGTCCTCTCAGCATCAAGATAAGCTATCTCTACAATTCCTACCAACCTTTTCATAGATAAAACTGAATTTAAAAAAAGATCTTAGCACCTTTATAAGAGTTGGACCACAGAAAGCCTCGATTCCTGGTCTACTGAGTTAGCTGATCTGAACTGGAGTAGTAATTGGTCTTTGCACCTCTTGGCTAAGGAGGGAGAAAACAGCCTTTGGTTTCTGCTCCTGATCACTATCCAGTGATACCTGCTGGAACATGCTGTGTAAGACCAGGATTGGGCTTGGTTGTGATGCCTCCCCTCCTCCTCGGTCAATAGCCAGCTAACACTCAGAGCTAGTGTTTCCGTTAAATTGTGGTGGTATTTTCAGCGCAATCCGTCCGAATCAGCGCAAAAGATTGAGGAATTTCGATATTCGCTGGGCATAAATTATGTCCACCATAATTCGAGTTTCTGCGATGTTTTGTGCTGATTCAAAAATTAGCGCGCTGAAGCCGGCCCCGCCCACAAAACTGCACCCCTCCCCTGATTGAAATAACGAGGCTGGCGAGTTTCCGCCGATTGGGCCCGTCTGCGGCCATTCGAGGAGGGTCTTCAAATTAAATTTGTTTTCTTAGGCGCACAGGCACCAGTAGACATGTTTTAAACGTTTTTAAATATTGAAAAATATTTAATTTACTATGAAATTGACTAGTGTACACCAATGAAAGTGGTAAATGGTTCAGTTTAGTTTTTTTCTAAGTCATTTTCAGTGATTTAAAATCAGGTTACTTACAGGTGGAGAACTAAACACTCTTATTAAAAATCCTTATTGTTTGTGATAAACCCATTTTCAGCTGTATTAATAAAACTGCACCAAGTTACCACTCATCTTAAATACATCGATGAATATTTTTTATTGCAAAAAAAAACGATTATGCTCTTTTAAGCTGCGGAATTGCAGTGATTCATGGAAAATTTAACATTTGTGATTATGTTAATGCATTTTAGCGGAGACTCAGATTAAAACCCAGCCAGCGCAATTTTCCGGCGCAATTTGTGTCCATTTGCCAATTGCGCCCAAAGCGGAAACTCCACGTCTAGGAACCCACCAGAAAGAAGGCCATTTGTCCGAGGTACTGCAGGGCTGTCTGTGGAACCATACTCCAGCATGAGGTACCTTCAGGGGAGGAGGAAAGAAACTTGGAAATAACAAAAGAAAATGCTAGCACTAGAGCAAGTAATAGTACAGTATCAGGTGGGATCAGACTAAGAGAGAGTACAAGAAAGTCTAAGTGCATGTGTGTAAACGCAGAATGCGTGGCAAACAAGGTTGGTGAGCTGCAGGCACAAATAGCCACATGGGAATACGATGTCGTGGCGATAACGGAGACCTGGCTCAAAAAAGGGCAGGATTGTGTACTAAATATTCCTGGATACAAAGTGTTCAGGAAAGATAAGGAAGGAAAGAAAGGAGGGGGGGTGGCAGTATTGATTAAGGCAAATATTGCAGTACTGGAGAGAAAGGATGTCCTGGAGGGGTCAAGGACAAAATCTATTTGGTTAGAGTTAAGAAATAAAAGAGGTGCCAATACATTACTGGATGTATTCTATAGGCCACTAACTAGTGGGAAGGATATAGAAGAGCAAATCTGCAGGGAAATTACAGAGAGGTGCAAAAGCTATAGAATGGTGATAACTGGGGAGTTCAACTATCCGAATATAGACTGGGATAACACTAATAATACAAGGGGCAAAGGATTGGAGGAATTTTTGAAATGTGTTCAGAATAACTTTCTTAACCAGTACGTTGCCAGCCCAAAGAGGAAAGAGGCATTTCTGGACTTGGTTCCAGGGAATGAGGCGGGCCAAGTGGAGCAAATGTCAGTGGGGGAGCATTTAGGGAGCAGCGATCATAGTATCATAAGGTTTAGAATAGCTATGGGAAGGGACACGGACCACTCTTAAGTAAAAATACTCAATTGGAGGAGGGCCAATTTCAATGGGATGAGAACAGACCTGGCCCGCATAAGTCAGAATCAAAGATTGGTAGGCAAAATTGTAATTGAACAGTGGGAATGTGCCTAGACTGTACCCTAACCATCCAGTATCTCAACTATATCTTCCTTTACTGATTCTCTGGGAGCATCTTCTTCCTTGGTAAAGACAGATGCAAAGTACTCATTTAGTACCTCACAATACCCTCTGCCTCCATGAGTGATCTCCTTTATGGAAGAGATGGTTAGGGTACAGTCTAGGCACATTCCCACGAGGCAGAAAGGTAGGGCAACTAAAGCCAGAGCTCCCTGGCTGACAAAAGAGATAGTGAGTAAGATGAAACAGAAAAAAGGGGCGTATGACAGATGTCTGGTAGAATATAGAAAGTTCAGAGGGGAAGTGAAAATGGAAGTAAGAGGAGCAAAGATAGAGTATGAGAATAGACTGGCAGCCAACATAAAAGAGAATCCAGAAGTGTTCTACAGGCATGTAAACAGTAAACGGAAAGTAAGAGGAGGGGTGAGGCTGATTAGCGACCATAAAGGAGATCACTCATGGAGGCAGAGGGTATTGTGAGGTACTAAATGAGTACTTTGCATCTGTCTTTACCAAGGAAGAAGGTGCTCCCAGAGTCTCAGTAAAGGAAGATATAGTTGAGATACTGGATGGGCTAAAAATTGATAAAGAAGAGGTACTTGAAAGGCTAGCTGTACTTAAAGAAGATAAGTCACCCGGTCTGGATGGGATGCATCCTGGGTTGCTGAGGGAAGTAAGGGTGGAAATTGTGGAGGTACTGGCTATATTCTTCCAAACATCCATAGATACGGGGGTGGTGCCAGAGGACTGGAGAATTGCAAATGTTACACCCTAGTTCAAAAAAGGGTATAAGGATGAACCCAGCAACTATTGGCCAGTCGTTTAACCTCAGAGGTGGGGAAACTTTTAGAAACGATAATCTGGGACAGAATTAACAGTCACCTGGACGAGTGTGAATCGATTAGAGAAAGCCAAAACGAATTTGTTAAAGGCAAACCATGTTTAACTAACATGATAGAGTTTTTTGATAAGGTAACGGAGAGGGTAGACGAGGGCAATGCAGTTGATGTGGTGTAAATGGACTTTCAAAAGGCGGTTGATAAAGTGCCGCATAGTGTTGCTGCTGCTGATAAGGGGCAGTAGCAACATGGATACAGAATTGGCTAAGGGACAGGAAACAGAGAGAAGTGGTGAACGGTTGTTTTTCGGACTGGAGGGAGGTGCACAGTGGTGTTCCCCAGGGGTTGGTGATGGGACCGCTGCTTTTCTTGATATATATTAATGACTTGGACTTGGGTGTACAGAGCACAATTTCCAAATTTTCAGATGATACAACACTTGGAAGGGTAGTAAACAGTGAGGAGGATAGTGATAGACTTCAAGAGGATATAGACAGGCTGGTGGCATGGGCGGACACGTGGCAGATGAAATTTAATACAGAAAAATGCGAAGTGATACATTTCGGTAGGAAGAACGAGGAGAGACAATATAAACTAGAGGGCACAATTCTAAAAGGGGGACAGGAACAGAGAGATCTGGGGGTTTATGTGCACAAATCGTTGAAGGTGGCAGGGCAGGTTGAGAACGCGGTTAAAAACCTTATGGGATTCTGGGCTTTATAAATAGAGGCATAGAGTACAAAAGTATGGAAGTCATGATGAACCTTTATAAAACACTGGTTCGGCCACAACTGGAGTAGTGTGTTCAGTTCTGGGCACCACACTTTAGGAAAGATGTGAAGGCCTTAAAGAGGGTGCCGAAGAGATTTACTAGAATGATTCCAGGGATGAGGGACTTTAGTTACATGGATAGACTGGAGAAGCTGGGGTTGTTCTCCTTGGAACAGAGAAGGTTGCGAGGAGGTATTCAAAATCATGAAGGGTCTAGACAGAGTGGATAGAGAGAAACTGTTCCCATTGGCGGAAGGGTCAAGAACCAGAGGATATAGATTTAAAGGTGATTGGCAAAAGAACCAAAGGTGACCTGAGGAAAAGCTTTTTTACATAGCGAGTGGTTAGGATTTGGAATGTCCGATGGGGTGGTGGAGGCAGATTCAATCATGGCCTTTAAAAGGGAACTGGAAAAGGACTTGAAAGTAAAAAATTTGCAGGGCTGCGGGGAGTGGGACTGGCTGGATTGCTCTTGCATCGAGCTGGCCCGGACTCGATGGGCCGAATGGCTTCCTTCCGTGCTGTTACATTTCCATGATTCTATGATAACCACTCCGTTGCGTTCTGTGAGTGTGCAGTTGCTTCATTTGTAACAGTTCACAAACTAACTGGAACGCTGAAGGCATTGACCAGCATTGCTCTTGGTTCCTATAGGAACTCAGCTAAAATCAATTCAAACGTGAAATCATTGCAGCGATGAGTGTAATGCATACACAAAGAACTATAAATCAGTGTAAAGACTATTTTATTCATGATTGACACAGTATTCTGTCTTGCCTGATAAAATGTAAAAAAAAAAGCGTCATTCTTGCCGCGATAATTTATAATAAGAAATCCGAAAAGCTTAGCTCGTGTGTTCGTGGGGCAAGACAGTGCCCACCATGTTACTGAGCCATGCAGATCAGAAATGTCTGTGTGGAGTTAACTCTTCCTAGCTCGGTTAACGGTGAAGGTGCTAAAATTGGCCTCGGAGCCCTTTGAGCTACAGAGGGAAAAATTGGCCAGGTTCCAGTTCCTTTTTGCTGAGCAGCGACCACTGGAGTATGTGTATATATGTGTGTGTGTGAGTGTGTGTATCTATGTATATACATATCCGTGTAAATATATATGTATGTATGTATGTGTGTATGTGTGTCTGCGAGAGACAGAGAGGTGAGGACAGAATTTGCACCTGGTCATGATGCTTACAGGAATGGGCCCTGCAAATCAAGGACTGTTGAATATTCTACTGACATTGAGTCTGTGCCCACTTACGTAGGAAGAATGTCTGCTTGGGCAAGGTACCAGAGAGCTGCTGACAACCAGCATGAGTTACCACCTTCAGGGGCAGAAAGAAGAGGACTGTGGGATGGAGAAACGAAAATAGTTGCTGAAGTTCCTAATCGCTTGACCTTGACTGTCGGAAGTGCACCATTCACACGTAGTCATGTGCATTTTGATTTAAAAGAAAGTTTTTAATGGGGTGAGGAGAGAAGGCAATTCTTTCCAAATCTAATTAAGTATAAATGCAACCAATTAGAATCAAATCATAGCTTGTCGTACGTTCCTCCATACACAGAAATACATATTTTTTTTAGCTTGGGCAGTATTTCATAGTTATGGTATTAAAACCAACAACATTATAAATCAGGTGCCTGATTTTTCTTCTCTTCAGTTGGGCTGTGATTCCCCTGGCACTGTGAACTGTCCCAAGTGGCCTGAATAGCGACTGGTGGCAGAATATTGTTTCCCACCCAATGTCCACATTTATGCACTTTCTGCAAAGATTACTGGATGGAGTGAGGAGGCCAACTGCAGAACCCTGACCACGATCGGCAATTCTGTGGAAAATCAGAGTAACCGGTAAACCAAAGACGATTTCTACAAGTCGGAATTTGCTGCCATTTCGCTTATTTCCCACTTAGTTTTTATTTACATGATTAGCCACTCAAAAAAGGCCTCTTAAAATTACACTGGTGTGTAACTGAATTAGATAACTAATGATCCTAAGAGCAGAACTGATGGCGGCCAGTGCCACAGGCATTCTACCACAACATCAGGGTGGAAGGAAGCACACCCCTGCTTCTGTTGCTTCATTCTCCAGATTTAAAAGCTAAGTTATGCCTAGGGCACTGTTGCCAAAGTAATTTTTGATAGATGCTGTGTAAAACAGGACAACTGTGATCTATTTGTTCTTACTCCAAGCATGGTCTTTGTTCAGATTAATAGCCATTTAGAAGAATGTATGACAACTGAAAGACATTTTAGGGCCCATTACATTGTGTCACATGGCTGTATCCTTCCTGCTTATGTGGTGCAGATCTCACAATGTTCATGTAGTGTATCTTTTTTGCCCCACAGTGTTGGAGCTGGCTATCACAGAATTACAAAATGCATCATATCCTCTTCACTTGGAAATTTTAATTGTTTTCACTCCATGCCTCTTGTTCCTGCTGCTGGAATAGTTTTATAGTTAGATACTTTCATAGTATCATACCAGTGCAGAAGGAGGCCATTTGGCCCACCGTGTTCATACCTGCTTTTTGGTAGAGCTATCCAATTAGTCTCACGCCCTTCCTCATAGCCCTATGAATTTTTTCCCTTCAAAAGTATTTATCCAATTCTCTCTTGAAATCTATTATTGAATCTGCTTTCACCACCCTTTCAGGCAGTGCATTCCAGATCATAACAACTCGCTGCGGAAAAAAACGTTTCCTCATGTCACCTCTGGTTCTTTTGCCAATCACCTTGGGGGTGATTTTAGGAGGCAATTGGGGGTGTGTTTGGGGGTGGGGGGGGGTTCCAAAAATTGCTGAAATCTCACTTGGGTTCAGAAGCCGTTGGAAGTCCAGCCAGCAATTAAAGCTGGCGGGATGACAGTTAAAGAGCAAAATGTACCTCATTGAGGTACTTAAGGCCTTTTACCTGTGACAGATTAAGTAATTAGAACGATTTTTAACCTACCCGGGCGGCTTGCCCACCGCTTCTGATTCACACCTGGTGAAACCAGGCATGAAGGGCCGGATCAGGGAAAAAGAAACTAAATAAATTAAATAAAAAACCATAGACGGACGTGAAAACACAAAATGAACCTACCTTTGCACTCTGCTCCGATGTCTCCCTCTCCGATGTTCCCCTCTTCACCCCCCCGATGTCGTCCCGATCTTCCCCTCTCACCCCCTCCCCACCCCGGTCCTCCCTTCCAGTGCCAGATGACATCTCACACTCTCTCTCTTTCTCGTCCCCCCCTCCTCCGTTGCAGCTCCTGACAGCAGCCAGCCTGTCAATCAGGCTGGCTGCTAGGTGCGAAACCCGGAGAGGATGTTAATCATCGGCAATCAACATGCGATTGCGTCGGAAACAGTAAGTTTTGTTGATGCGGGTTTGCCACGCGCACCTTCACCGCCGCCCCCGCTGACAACACGCCACCATTGCAAAATTGAGCCTCTTAAGTCTGTGTCCTCGGATTAGTGATCCTTCTGCTACTGGAAACATTTTACTCAATTACTCTATCAAAACCGTTCATGATTTTGAACTCATCTATCAAATCTCCTCTTAACCTTCTCTGCTCGAAGGAGATCAACCCCAGCTTCTCCAGTCTCTCCTCGTGACTGAAGTCCCTCATCCCTGGTACAATTCTAGTAAATCTCTTCTGCATCCTCTCTAGGGCCTTGATATCCTTCCTAAAGTGTGGTGCTCAGAATTGAACACTTGTACATTATTTGAGGTGTTTAATAAATTTGAGAGGATACAATGGCTTTCTACTGACATCATCATAATGATCTGTAAGAGTTGTGTGCATGTTTTTTAAACCTCTATTTTTCTAAGTACTATCCTTAACCTCGTATCAAAACATCACTAACTTGGTAAAATCACCAATATGTGCCCCTTGTTTGTAACTGGGTAATTTCAAACTGTCTCACATGACATTGCATTTATTATGCATTGCAAATTCTGAAAACCTCATGCACAGAGAATCCAGCGTAGAAACAGGTGAACATTAGCCATATTTTCAATGCAGGAGTGAGTAAAACAGTGCAGTTAATAAAGGCCAGCTTTTAAAAGGGCTCCAGACTGTTCAGTATTATTAACGTTGTGGAGAATTTACAAACACAAAGTTGGAGAGATTCAACCTGACTTTTAATAAATAAATGGGAAGCTTATTTCTCTTTACAAAAATGAAATGTTTGTCAAAATCTTGGTTTTTAGTGTTGCCCACTCCCATTTCAGCTTAAATTGCATCACTGGTGAATATGAATGTTCAAAAACCTTCCTTTAACACTCTCAGGGATATTTAGAGCACTCGTTGCACTCTTTTGAAATGATCATTTTGAATTGTCACTGTATTTCACTTTTCTCTTGTGGCTAATGCTGGCAGTGTTGCTGAATTAAGCCAGTTTTCAATTTGCAGCCAAGTGATGGTGCTCTTAATACCATCACTCACAGCCTTTTTGGTACTCTCAGGCCAGGTTTGGACACTATTCTCACCTATTAGGTTCTGGTAGCACTGTATTACTATATTAAAATGATGTAATTTGAATAGGAAGCTCTAGTATTGGATCTTGAATGCTAAAACTTTACAATGAAGTCATACCTCAGGTGAACTACGCTGAAAGCTCAGCCCTTAGTATATGTGAAGAAACTAACAGTCATAAGAGAGGTGATACTATTATTTTGTCACTCCGACTGAATTTTTCATTAAACAGTTTTTAGATTGCGGTGCCAAAGGTTGACAATTTTATTGTATGTTTGGTTAAGTCCTAGTATGGTTAGCTCTTACAATTCAATGAGACAAGTTGTTGACAGTTATACAAGCTTCCATTATACATTGAATGAAGCCAGACAGCCAGATGCCTGCACATTGTAGTCCTGGTGGGGAAGATAATGAGGGTGGAGGGGAGGGTATCGGGTCCATCTCACATTGGCTTATGGTGGAGCCTTGACTTTACGGATGGTATGGATTGCTACACTTGAGTATGTAGTGGGGGAAGGGGAAGGTCCTGCAAATAATCGAGCAGACACATGATAAGGGACTTTTCTTTTTGTCTGTGTCACTGCAGAGGTCTAATTCATTCAAATCTGGCTCAGGAGGGGGTCTTGTACATGTGATTATTGAATTAACAAATTTACCAGAAGAAAACTCCTTGAGTGGTTCCCAATAATGACTGTGACCTAGTGACAACATTCTTTCCTCTGAGTCAGAAGGTTGTGTGTTCAAGCCCACTCCATGATTTGAGCATATAATCCAGGCTGATATTTCAGTTCAGTAATGAGGGAGTGTTGCATTGTTGGAGGTGGCGTCCTTTTTATGAGATGTTAAACTGAGGCTGTGTCTGTCCAATTAGATATGAATTTGAAGAGCAGTAGGCTTGTCTTGACCAACATTTATCCCTCAACCAACACCACCAAAACAAATTAACTGGTCGTTTATCTCATCGCAGTTTGTGGAACCTTCCTGTGCACAAATTGGCTGCTGCGTTAGTCTACATAACAACAGTCACTGCACTTCAATAGGTAATTTATTGGCTGTGAAGTGCTTTTGGACATCCTGAAGATGTAAAGGCACTGTATACATATATATGCAAGTGCTTGCTTCTTTCCAACAATAAGCACTTACACTTTCTGGTGTTTACCCCAGCACTATAAATCCCCTTTAAGTTTCTTCAGTCCATCGTGATTTCCCCTAGTTTTATTCAACACTTCCATCTTATGATTTAGAAACTTGGAAATCACTCCCTCCTCTCTTCCCTCACCCTCTCAAACACAGCCTTTTCCCAATTAAAATAAATTTCTAGCCTTTTGTCTCCAGAACTGCTTTCAAAGGCATCACTTCCATTTGACTGAGATATAGACGTGTGTCTGGAAGTGGGGAACTTGAGAGATGTTTTTATCTGTTGCCTCGGGTGGGGGCAAAGCTCTGTCCTCAAATGTCAATGGCCACTGCTGGTGGTGCTTGCTTTCCGTGCCGCCATTTTTTTTTTGGCTGTGGTTGAACTGGGCTTTCAAGTCAGTGTAGGGTCACAGCCAGAATAATCAGTTGCAGGTAATGTTACAGTGCATATGGAAATCTTGGGTGTGTACAGCACTGGTTTCCAACTCCACACTATATGGTATAGTTGAGGTAAATTTGCAACCAAGACAGCCACATCACAAAACAACTTGACACTGATGGCGGACAGGCAACACTCCTGCAGTCGATGGCATTCTAAAGTAAAGGACCTGATAGCATCATGATCCTCACTGGCTACCATTGAGTCTCCACTCAAAACTACAGTGTGGAACTAGATTGTCTCTCATTTTACAATGGGAATCATGGGTCTGCAGCCTCCTGGTTAGGAATGGGGCCGGAAGAAAACTAAATAGGAGACGATGGTACACAGAGGTTGCAGATCTCCATTTGAGTGCTGCTCACCCAGGAATTCTTTACAGTGTAATAGTGTCAGTATTGCAGGCCTGCTTCAAAAGAGGGTGGTTCCATAATATAAATATGTATTAAATTCATTTTACAGCTCATTGATGTAGGACCAGGTACCCAAGCTTAGTTATTATATAATTTAAAAGTTTCTGTGCCATTAATCCTTGGTAGAGTCTCATTATTGAAATGTGTAATTGGGGTGACTTGGCATTGACTTTTAAGTGCAGTGCTGCACTTATGTCTCGAATGATACATCTAGATGAATACTTTAATGTCTATGGATCAATCAATGGACTAGTTTATGAAGAAAGCAAATCTTACAGACACCTACTGTGTTTCAAACTAATTATTGGGCATATTAGAAACTACAGGAAGCGTGGAACACAGCACATTATGGTTGGTCAGAAGCAAAATACTGCAGACGCTGGAAATCTGAAATAAAAACAGAAAATGCTGGAAATACTCAGCAAGTCAGGCAGCGTCTGTGGAGAAAGAAACAGAGTTAACGTTTCAGGTCAATGACTTTATGTCAGAACTGGAAGAAGTTAAAGATCTAACAGTTGTTAAGCATGTATAGAGCCAGGGAAAGTGGGAGGTAGGGGGGTGTGGTGGAGGGGAGGAAAGAACAAAAGGGAAGATTTGTGATAGGGGTGGACGGCAGGAGTGAGTAAATGACAGCTCAACTGAAGCTCGAGGAATAGCACTTCATCTTTCGATCAGGTGCTGTATAACCTCCACGACTCAACATTTGATTTCAATAACTTCAGATCATAACCACTGCACCCATTTTTGGGGGGGATAGCAGGTGCTGATAATGGTTCTGCTGTTGCCATTTACAGCTCCTCTACATCCATCTTTTGTTTCTTTACTTGTCCCATTATCACCCTCCTTGCTTTGCATCATCATCCCTTTCGACATGTAATCACTCCTACCCTCGACCCTATCACAGACTTTCCCTTTTGTTCTTTCCTCCCCTCCCTCCTCCCCTTTTCCATGGCTCTGTACTTGCTTAAAAACTGTTAAACTTCTTCCAGTTCTGATGAAAGGTCTTCGACCTGAACTGTTAACTCTGTTTCTTTCTCCACAGATGCTGCCTGACTTGCTGAGTATTTCCAGCATTTTCAGTTTTTACATTATGTTTGGTGCAGTGTGTTAGTGCTACACCATTGCCATGGTGTGTCAGGATGCTGATTCACCCTGACTTTTCTTCAACTGTGAATCTCTATTCTCAGCCCTGCTGTTAGGAGAGCTGCAGATTGAGGCCAGATACACACTTTTTCTCTTCCTCACCCTTCCACTCCACCCCCGTGAGAAAAAAAGAGGAGCTCTTTATTAATACAAAACACCAGGTAAGTTTTTGCAACATTATAATTTAAGCAAATTTTCCCCACGCCACAGAAAAAAAAGAACCTTTATAACTCTTGTAGTGTGTTCACTCATTATATGAGGATTACAAGATAGAAACAGATGAGGAAGGCAATTCATCTCATCGTGGTCTATCCATCCAGAAAAAGCCTAATTCCCCCCCACCCCCCGCTCCCCACAGCATCCACTGTCAAATTATTCCAGTGATATTACCTCCACTGCTTGACCTCAAATATAATCCATGTGTTGTTCATTTTTTGTATGAAGAACTTCCTGACAACAAACTAAATTTGCCTTTCACGAGTTTAAATTTGTGTCCCAATATCCTAATTGGTGTCAGTTTGGCTTTGTAGAAGTCTGAATCAGGAGGTTGTGGCTATAAGTCCCACTCTAGCACATGAGCCCATAATCTAGGCTGACATTTCAATACAACAACTTGCATTTATATAGTGCCTTTAACGTAGTAAAACGTCCCAAGGCGCTTCACAGGAGTGTTATCAAACAAAATTTGACACAGAGATAGGAGATATTGGGATAGGTGACCAAAAGCTTGGTTAAAGAGGTAGGTTTTAAGGAGTGTCTTAAAGAAGGAGAGAGAAGTAGAGAGATTTAGGGAGGGAATTCTGGAGCTTAGGGCCTAGGCAGCTGAAGACACGGCCACCAATGGAGGAGCGATGAAAATTGGGATGCACAAGCAGCCAGAATTGGAGGAGCGCAGAGATCTCGGAGGACTAGGGTCTTGAGGGAAGTGGCAGTAGGGATTGTGGATGCTTTGGTGATAGTTTTCCAAAATTCCCTGGACTCAGGAGAGGTCCCGGCAGATTGGAAAACTGCTAATGTAACACCGTTATTTAAAAAGGGTAGTAGGCAGAAGGCTGGAAATTATAGGCCAGTTAGCTTAACATCTGTGGTGGGTAAAATTTTGGAGTCTATTATTAAGGAGACAGTAACGGAACATTTAGATAAGCATAATTTAATAGGACAAAGTCAGCATGGCTTTATGAAGGGGAAGTCATGTCTGACAAATTTGCTTGAGTTCTTCGAGGATATAACGTATAGGGTGGATAAAGGGGAACCAGTGGACGTAGTGTATTTAGACTTCCAGAAGGCATTCGACAAGGTGCCACATAAAAGATTATTACTTAAGATAAAAAATCACGGGATTGGGGGTAATATTCTGGCATGGGTGGAGGATTGGTTATCGAACAGGAAGCAGAGAGTTGGGATAAATGGTTCATTTTCGGACTGGCAACCAGTAACCAGTGGTGTTCCACAGGGGTCGGTGCTGGGTCCCCAACTCTTTACAATCTATATTAACGATTTGGAGGAGGGGACCGAGTGCAACATATCAAAATTTGCAGATGATACAAAGATGGGAGGGAAAGTAGAGAGTGAGGAGGACATAAAAAACCTGCAAGGGGATATAGACAGGCTGGGTGAGTGGGCGGAGATTTGGCAGATGCAATATAATATTGGAAAATGTGAGGTTATGCACTTTGGCAGGAAAAATCAGAGAGCAAGTTATTTTCTTAATGGCGAGAGACTGGAAAGTACTGCAGTACAAAGGGATCTGGGGGTCCTAGTGCAAGAAAATCAAAAAGTTGGTATGCAGGTGCAGCAGGTGATCAAGAAAGCCAACGGAATGTTGGCTTTTATTGCTAGGGGGATAGAATATAAAAACAAGGAGGTATTGCTGCAGTTATATAAGGTATTGGTGAGACCGCACCTGGAATACTGCATACAGTTTTGGTCTCCATACTTAAGAAAAGACATACTTGCTCTCGAGGCAGTACAAAGAAGGTTCACTCGGTTAATCCCGGGGATGAGGGGGCGGACATATGAGGAGAGGTTGAGTAGATTGGGACTCTACTCATTGGAGTTCAGAAGAATGAGAGGCGATCTTATTGAAACATATAAGATTGTGAAGGGTCTTGATCGGGTGGATGCAGTAAGGATGTTCCCAAAGATGGGTGAAACTAGAACTAGGGGGCATAATCTTAGAATAAGGGGCTGCTCTTTCAAAACTGAGATGAGGAGAAACTTCTTCACTCAGAGGGTGGTAGGTCTGTGGAATTTGCTGCCCCAGGAAGCTGTGGAAGCTACATCATTAGATAAATTTAAAACAGAAATAGACAGTTTCCTAGAAGTAAAGGGAATTAGGGGTTATGGGGAGCGGGCAGGAAATTGGACATGAAGCTGAGTTCGGATCGGTCAATGCCCTGTGGGTGGCGGAGAGGGCCCAGGGGCTATGTGGCCGGGTCCTGCTCCGACTTGTGTTCTTTAGATTTGTGGTTGGGATCAGATCAGCCATGATCTTATTGAATGGCGGAGCAGGCTCGAGGGGCCGATTGGCCTACTCCTGCTCCAATTTCTTATGTTCTTATGTTCTTATGACTGTCGGACTGGAGGAGGTTGCAGAGATAGGGAGTGGTGAGGCCATGGAGGGTTTTGAAAACAAGGATGAGAATTTTAAAATCAAGGCATTGTCAATGTAGGTCAGCGAGCACAGGAGTGATGGGGGTGCTGTATTTGTTATGTATTCATAATTGGAAGTTCCTCTTGTACAATAGAAATAGATCCTTGACCTACATGGGAGTAGAACAGTTCATAGCAACAAGGCATTTCAACTGCACTGCAAAATAGAGAAGAATCTAGTTGCATTGGGTAGGTCTTTCAAGTGAGATATCAATCCAAGTCCCACTTGCTAATTCAGATGGACGTGAAAAATCCATGGCACTTTTTTCAGAAAGGGCAGCGAGCTCTCCCAGTGTCCTGGCTGACATGCATTCCTCAACCAACATCACCAAAACAGATTAAATGGTCATTCATCTCATTGCTGATTGTGGGCACCCCTACGGCAATTGGCTGCCGAGTTTGTCTACAAAACGACAGTGACCGCACTTCAAAAGTCATTTGTTGGCTGTGAAGAACTTTGGGATATCCTGAGGACATGAAAGGTGCGATATAAATATAAGTTCTGTCTTTTCTTTCTTCAACACAGTTTAATTTGAAGTAGCAGCTTTACCTTGTTAATGTACCATTTGCTGTCTTGCGTAGCTCTGTGGTCTGCTTTCAGTTGCCTTCTTTCAAGGCTAAAAATACCAAATTTCTCCGATGTATCCTCATAACTCAATCCTCTGACACCAGAGATCAGTCTTGTAGCTGTTCTCTGTACTCCTCTCTCAGCTCTTTTAAAAACTGGCAATAAACCTGTCCGCTGCAACTAGATTCTTCTCTATTTTGCAGTGCAGCTGAAATGCCTTGTTGCTATGTACTGTTCTAGTTCCATGTAGGTCAAGGATCCATTTCTATTGTACAAGAGGAAGTTCCAGTTATGAATTTGGTTGGCCTCTGTGGGACAGATAGGGGTTCTCTCACGATTCCAGTCAAGAAGTTTATGGGGTAGAAATTCATCTGGGCCCCGTTTTCAGGCTCACATTTGGTGCTATGCAAATAGCACACGCCCCAACTGGGGGGTCCAAAATTGGGCCTCGGGCCTCATCAACATTTTGTGCGCGAGGGATCTCGCGCATTGCAGATGCCGAAATCTTATGGTTACCTGTATCCCAGTTTTGAACTTCAAAGAGAGGTATATCCCAGGCAGTGTGCTCCCAGCTCTTCATTTCTTCTCATACCACTCCACTGCAGCCTGCTTGGAGGCAACTTGTAAAAACACTGTGGAGGTTAGACAAAAGCTGGTGTATAAATTTTATGTTAAGGATGCCAGTCCAGGTTTAGCATTAAAAGAAAGAACTTGCATTTATATAGTGCCTTTCACGATCTCAGGACATCCCAAGTTGGTTTACAGCCAATTAAGTACTTTTGAAGTGTAGTCACTATTGTAATGTTAGCAAAGTCTTGCATCTTTCTTTTCTTTTTGTATTCCTGAAGAGGTGTAATTCAAATATCCTGTGATCTGCTGAAATTTAATAAACTTGAATTATAGTTTATAGCTTGAATCTCACGGTCTGATAGTGTTTACTTTTCTACCGTCCAAAGACTAGGAGAACATGAGGGAGCTCATGTCAATTCCAGAAAGCTATTAAAGTAACAAGGGTTTTCTGTTTTATCTTGGGTAATTCTACATTACCAGATATTGTGCAGATAAAGTCATACTCAGGTTTGTAGGGAGCAAGAGCTTGCTAATGGGAGTGATCTTTAGTGCAGAACACAGCAGAAAGTTCTGCGTAAAGCATGAACCTGTAACACCATGTTCAAATTTAACTATTCTTACCAGTGGCACTGATCAAATGAACCTTTTAATATCCAGTTTACTGCTGATGCCAACTCAGAAACTGGCAGCAAACTGAAAGACGAGCGATGGTGCTCGTGTTACCTGAGGCGATGCACACCATTGAAAAGAAGTGATTGGTATGTACACCTCGAGCATCATAAACACCAAAAGGTTTGTTGACAGAAATGGCCAAACACAATGGCTACAAGCAGGCTGAACTATTGAAACACTCCTGCCTGTCTCTGTAGAATTTTCCAAAGTTGCTTTCCTATCACTGATTTGTACGTGCATTCCCAGTGATTGGAGAAGGAAGGCAAAATATTCAGTGTTTGCAACTTTAAGAACTGCTCAAATGTATGCAAGACTAATTATTTTATATTCAATCCAGCTGTTGTAAAAACCACCTGGCAATATAAACAGGGCAATTTCTGCAGCAGCTGAACTGGGAGGCAATACGGAAGAATTGCTTCAGGGATTGGTTCTCCAATATAAATGCAGCATGAGGTGTCCTTCCTTTCATTTGTATTGAATCATAATTAGCCCTTATTTGGACACACAGGCAAAACTATTAATTACTTATTTCTAAAATATAATGATAACCTGGTGTGTTGGCGTGCAGCTCTTTTTTTGACAGGGAGGCCATCATACATATATATATGAAAAAATAGTATTCCTCCTTTTAGGTCTTGCAATATTACTTGATTAAAATACTAAGTTGATACTCTGTTTCCAGACTTCGGAAGTTTTTTTTTTATTCGTTCATGGGATGTGGGCGTTGCTGGCGAGGCCAGCATTTATTGCCCATCCCTAATTTCCCTCAAGAAGGTGGTGGTGAGCCGCCTTCTTGAACCGCTGCAATCTGTGTGGTGAAGGTTCTCCCACAGTGCTGTTAGGAAGGGAGTTCCAGGATTTTGACCCAGCCACGATGAAGGAATGGCGATATTTTTTCCAAGTCGGGATGGTGTGTGACTTGGAGGGGAACGTGCAGGTGGTGTTGTTCCCATGTGCCTGCTGCTCTTGTCCTTCTAGGCGGTAGAGGTCGCGTGTTTGGGAGGTGCTGTCGAAGAAGCCTTGGCAAGTTGCTGCAGTGCATCCTGTGGATGGTAGACACTGCAGCCACAGTGCGCCGGTGGTGAAGGGAGTGAATGTTTAGGGTGGTGGATGGGGTGCCAATCAAGCGGGCTGCTTTGTCCTGGATGGTGTCGAGATTCTTGAGTGTTGTTGGAGCTGCACTCATCCAGGCAAGTGGAGAGTATTCCATCACACTCCTGACTTGTGCCTTGTAGATGGTGGAAAGGCTTTGGGGAGTCAGGAGGTGAGTCACTCGCCGCAGAATACCCAGCCTCTGACCTGCTCTTGTAGCCACAGTATTTATATGGCTGGTCCAGTTAAGTTTCTGGTCAACGGTGACCCCCAGGATGTTGATGGTGGGGGATTCAGCGATAGTAATGCCGTTGAATGTCAAGGGGAGGTGGTTAGACACTCTCTTGTTGGAGATGGTCATTGCCTGGCACTTGTCTGGCGCGAATGTTACTTGCCACTTATCAGCCCAAGCCTGGATGTTGTCCAGGTCTTGCTGCATGCGGGCACGGACTGCTTCATTATCTGAGGGGTTGCAAATGGAACTGATCACTGTGCAATCGTCAGCGAACATCCCCATTTCTGACCTTATGATGGAGGGAAGGTCATTGATGAAGCAGCTGAAGATGGTTGGGCCGAGGACACTGCCCTGAGGAACTCCTGCAGCAATGTCCTGGGGCTGAGATGATTGGCCTCCAACAACCACTGCCATCTTCCTTTCTGCTAGGTATGACTCCAGCCACTGGAGAGTTTTCCCCCTGATTACCATTGACTTTAATTTTACTAGGGCTCCTTGGTACCACACTCTGTCAAATGCTGCCTTGATGTCAAGGGCAGTCACTCTCACCTCACCTCTGGAATTCAGCTCTTTTGTCCATGTTTGGACCAAGGCTGTAATGAGGTCTGGAGCCAAGTGGTCCTGGCGGAACCCAAACTGAGCATCGGTGAGCAGGTTATTGGTAAGTAAGTGCCGCTTGATAGCACTGTTGACGACACCTTCCATCACTTTGCTGATGATTGAGAGTAGACTGATAGGGCGGTAATTGGCCAGATTGGATTTGTCCTGCTTTTGTGGACAAGACATACCTGGGCAATTTTCGACATTGTCGGGTCGATGCCAGTGTTGTGGCTGTACTGGAACAGCTTGGCTTGAGGCGCAGCTAGTTCTGGAGCACAAGTCTTCAGCACTACAGCCGGGATGTTGTCGGGGCCCATAGCCTTTGCTGTATCCAGTGCACTCAGCCGTTTCTTGATGTCACGTGGAGTGAATCGAATTGGCTGAAGACTGGCTTCTGTGATGGTGGGGATATCGGGAGGAGGCCGAGATGGATCATCCATCTGGCACTGCTGGCTGAAGATGGTTGCAAACGCTTCAGCCTTGTCTTTTGCACTCACATGCTTGACTCCGCCATCATTGAGGATGGGGATGTTTACAGAGCCTCCTCCTCCCGTTAGTTGTTCAATTGTCCACCACCATTCATGACTGGATGTGGCAGGACTGCAGAGCTTTGATCTGATCCGTTGGTTGTGGAATCGCTTAGCTCTTCTATAGCATGTTGCTTCCGCTGTTTAGCATGCATGTAGTCCTGAGTTGTAGCTTCACCAGGTTGGCACCTCATTTTTATGTACGCCGAGTGCTGCTCCTGGCATGCTCTTCTACACTCGTCATTGAACCAGGGTTAATCCCCTGGCTTGTTGGTAATGGTAAAGTGAGGAATATGCCGGGCCATGAGGTTACAGATTGTGCTGGAATACAATTCTGCTGCTGCTGATGGCCCACAGCGCCTCATGGATGCCCAGTTTTGGGCTACTTGATCTGTTCTGAATCTATCCCATTTAGCACGGTGATAGTGCCACACAACATGTTGGATGGTGTCCTCAGTGCGAAGACGGGACTTTGTCTCCACGAGGACTGTGCAGTGGTCACTCCTACCAATACTGTCATGGACAGATGCATTTGCGACAGGTAGATTGGTGAGGACGAGGTCAAGTAAGTTTTTCCCTCGTGTTGGTTCGCTCACCACCTGCCGCAGGCCCAGTCTGCCAGCTATGTCCTTCAGGACTCGGCCAGCTTGGTCAGTAATGGTGCTACTCTTGGTGATGAACATTGAAGTCCCTCACCCAGAGTACATTCTGTGCCCTTGCTACCCTCAGTGCTTCCTCCAAGTGGTGGTTCAACATGGAGGAGGACTGATTCATCAGCTGAGGGAGGGTGGTAGGTGGTAATCAGGAGGTTTCCTTGCCCATGTTTGAGCTTTTTTTTTATTCGTTCACGGGATGTGGGCGTCGCTGGCAAGGCCGGCATTTATTGCCCATCCCTGATGCCATGAGATTTCATAGGGTCCGAAGTCAATGTTGCAGACTCACAGGGCCACTCCCTCCTGACTGTATATTACTATACTGTCACCTCTGATGGGTCTGTCCTGCCGGTGGGACAGGACATACCCAGGGATGATGATGGAAGAGTCTGGGACGTTAGCCGAAAGGTATGATTCTGTGAGATAGAGGCTGCAATACCGTATCCTGCCATTTTATGGCATTTAATGTCAGTAAAATTCATGCATTTTACCAATGGATTTTCACATTAAAAAAAGTACTTGTGTGTTTCAATTAAAAAAAAGTACATGTGTGTTTCAATTTGTCATTTACAAGTCTAAATTTACATTTGCAAACACTTACCACTTAATGGAATCAGACAGTAATGGAAGTGTAAGCCTATCTCAGTCTCTATAATAACTGTTGCATGGTTTCTTTGGGTTCCATACCTTTTGTCATATCGAGTGATAAACACCATTACTAGTATTGGTACTATATGGTTGTCCATGTCCAATGCAAATTTACAGCAGTCCCAATCTACAATTTCTACTAGTATTGGACCTGTAATGATGGGTAGTTATCTTACCCGATTGTACCAGTTAATGTTGGACCTTGTCTCTCCCTAAAACTATCTATTACTACTTTTGCAAATTGTGGTGGATGTGCATTAGTGCCATTGCTGCTTCCTGATCCTATGAATCAGTTACTGTTTTGTGTCTGTAAGTTTGTAACTTGTGAAACATTTTAGCTGCAATTTACCAATCTGTTCATCTTAGATTAATTAGCAAACACAAAAAGGTGAAATCCTAAGTCATTTTATGATAACTAATTTGAAAATGTTAGAAAGTGAGAGCTGCACAAAGTGTCTATTTTGAATTGAGAGAGATGAGATGCCTGTTAAAGATTTGTTCACAATGTGATCAATGTTAATGTAAAAGTCTCAACTGCATGAGGCATTGATCTGCGCTCGTGGCTTTTCCTCTGCGCAGAATCGCACTGAATAAAAAAAATGTTGGCCTGTTCTCTTTTCAGGTGCTGATGGGCCTGCTCCTCCTGGCCCACAAGGAATTTAATTTGTTTTTTTAAAAACATTCCTTACATTCTTCTGGCCCTGGCTGTTGTTCCTGGCAGGTTTGGCTTCGTGGGGAAGCCACCACTTCTCCCTCACTCAGGCCTTAGATTAAAATATTAGATTGTGCCCCAATAACATCGTCAGAGCCCAATCTACATATTTAAAGAGAACACCGTCAGCTTGGAGTTGATGACATTGCTGCCTGCAATTTAAAACTGCAGTCGGTCAGGAGTCGGTAAGTTCCCCGTTCCATTTTAACTCCCCACCTGTCTGGTTTCCACCAGGTTAGGGGGGTTAAAATTGACTTCTTGACTTCAATCCCATTCGTCCCAGTGAGGGGCTTGCTTATCTTCCAGTTACGTGTTCTGAAGAAAGGTCTGCACTTGAAATGTTAACCTAGCCCTCATCAGATGCTGATGGCTATGCTGTAGATTTCCAGCATTTTCTGTTTTTATTTTAGGAACTCTATATAGGAACATAGGAACAGGAGTAGGCCATTCAGCCCCTCGTGCCTGCTCCACCATTTGATAAGATCATGGCTGATCTGTGATTTAACTCCATATACCCGCCTTTGGCCCATATCCCTTAATACCTTTGATTGCCAAAAAGCTATCTATCTCAGATTTAAATTTAGCAATTGAGCTAGTATATGATTAGAACAATAACGGCTGTGACTTGCACTAAATCACAGATCAGCCAGGTGTGTGATAAATTTGAGCAGAAAGCCGCTTTCCGTGCTCAGAGAATGAATATCTGGCATGCGACAAACGTCATTAGGGTATCTCTTTGCACATTGAGGATTTGCCATGATTTGTGAGACCTTAGTTTCAATGTTGAAGCTTAATTTCTTTGGCACATAGATCTGGACCAGCAGCACTAAGCATCGTAAAATCATCTTCGGCTAAAGAAAATACAGAGGCTGTCTCATAAAAGCAAAAAGAAAGACTTGCATTTATATAGCGTCTTTCATGTCCTCAGGACGTCCCAAAGTGCTTCACAGCCAATGAAGTCCTTTTGAAGTGTAGTCACTGCTGTAATGTAGGAAACGCGGCAGTCAATTTGCAGGCAGCAAGCTCCCACAATCAGCAATGAAATAAATGAAATGGCACTGAGCATTACAGCACTAGTGCTTAATCCTGTGGATTAGCGATGGATCCTGGTTTGATTCCCGTTCTACTCAATTCACAGTCTGAGACACACTGAATGGAGCTACAGTGCACTCTGAAGGTAACACGGGAGAGTCATGGTTGGTTGGTTGGTTGGATGGTTGCATGGGTTCAAGGTCTGTGAAGTCTCATGGGACATTAAAGATACTACATAAATCTAAGTTGTTGTCGTCTGAGAGCAGTTTGTCTGTCTGGCTCCTCAGCTGCAGATGCTTTAGGTCACTGGGCCAAAGACAGGCCCAAAATTGAAAGTAAAAAGACTTATAAAAGAAAAGCAAATGGCAGTACAAAATACATAAAACATCCTGAAGAAATTTTCTTTCCTTTTTTCTCGCTGTTTCCCTGTTCCCTTTTGCACATATATCTCATACTGAATTTGAATTTTTTTAACAACTGCAATATAAAAATTCATGCAGGATGTGTAAATCAGGTGCAATGAACTGTTATATTTACTTTGTTTATTATTTGGTGAGAATAAAAGCTTTAGCAACTGTTTATCTATATTCTAGGCAGGAAACATGCTTTTAATCTTTCAGAACACATGGCTGGAGGGCAAAACTCCGAGCTGCTGCCTTGTAAAGGAATTTTATGTCTCTGCTATAGTCACCCAGACTAGCTCCAGTACATACGAGCAGCTTCTATATTAGTCTTTTAAGTCAGATTCTCGGAGCCTGTTGTGCATGAGTTGGCATGTGGCACTTGCTGTTAAATTTGGTTTCCACGCTAGTAGTAAAACGTAGATCCATGTAAAAATGGATCTGATTAATATAAAACGCCTTATTAATGTGTTCTTGATACTACTGAGTGCATCTGTAGTCCTTTTTGATATAACATAGTACTATTGTCTTTTTAATGTTATAACTATATGTGCCAACTTTGAAGCCCGAGTCCTGTTCTAAATAATTTTATAGCTACACTGTGATCTACCTGGTTTAGTATTTTAGAATCTTGCCATTGACACACCTTTTAAATTGGTAGTTACAATAATTATGAATAATTTTGATTTATTCTGTCCCTGTTGACAATTATAATATGGTTTAAAAAGTCAGTATGATAATGACATCTGAAAATGGCTTCAAGGAGTAATTGAGCTTGGCGTGTGAGGGAGATAGTGACTTAATATAAAGTTGAATGACAAAATTGCTTTACTACCTGGATTTTACATGGATTTACATTTACATGGATTTTAGCAAGGCTTTTGACAAGGTCCCACATGAAAGACTGGTCAAAAAAGTAAAAGCCTATGGGATCCCAGGGAAATTGGATAGTTGGATCTAAAATTGGCTTAGTGGCAGGAAGCAAAGGGTAATGGTTGACGGGTGTTTTTGCGACTGGAAGGCTGTTTCGAATGGGGTCCTGCAAGACACACCACTAGGCCCCTTGCTTTTTGTGATATATATTAATGACTTGGACTTGAAAGTGGGGGGCTTGATCAAGAAGTTTGCAGATGATACAAAAATTGGCCATGTGGTTGATAGTGAGGAGGAAAGCTGTAGACTGCAGGAAGATATTAATGGACTGGTCAGGTGGACAGAAAAGTGGCAAATGGAATTCAATCCAGAGAAGGTGAACAATGCATTTGGGGAGGGCAAACAAGGCAAGGGAATACACAATAAATGGGAGGATACCAAGAGGTGTCGAGGAACAAGGGACCTTGGGGTGCATGTCTACAGATCCCTGAAGGTCGCAGGACAGGTAGATAAGGTGGTTAAGGAGGCATACGGGATACTTTCCTTCATTAGCTGAGGCATAGAATATAAGATGTGGAGATGCCGGTGATGGACTGGGGTTGACAATTGTAAACAATTTTACAACACCAAGTTATAGTCCAACAAATCGGAAGCCTCCGAAAGCTTGTGGAATTTAAAATAAATTTGTTGGACTATAACTTGGTGTTGTAAAATTGTTTACAATAGAATATAAGAGCAGGGAGGCTATGTTAAAACTGTATAAAACATTGGTTAGGCAACAGCTTGAGTACTGCGTAGAGTTCTGGTCACCACATTACAGGAAAGATGTGATTGCACTAGAGAGGGTACAGAGGAGATTTACGAGGATGTTGCCAGGGCTGGAGAATTTTAGCTATGAGATAAGATTGGATAGGCTGGGGTTGTTTTCTTTGGAACAAAGGAGGCTGAGGGGAGATTTAATTGAGGTATATAAAATTATGAGGGGCCTAGATAGAGTGGATAGGGAAGACCTATTTCCCTTAGCAAAGCAGTCAGTGATGAGGGGGCATAGATTTAAAGTAATTGGTAGAAGGATTGGAGGGGAGCTGAGGAGAAAATTTTTCAGCCAAAGGGTGGTGGGGGTCTGGAACTCACTGCCTGAAAGGGTGGTAGAGACAGAAATCCTCAACTCATTTAAAAAATACTTGGATGTGCACTTGAAGTGCCGTAACCTACAGGACTACGGAGTGCTGAAAGGTCGGATAAATCTTGAAAGCTCTACAGCACGGACACAATGGGCCAAATGGCCTCCTTCTGTGCCGTAACTTTCTATGATACCTTCAGTAAAGGATTATATCTACTCCACTACCAACTTCCTCACACGGCCTGAGTGATGTGTGCTGCCCTTTTTTTGGGATGAGGAAAGAATGATTGGAAGGTTCCAACACGATAAATGGATTTTTGTATTAAATGAAAAAACAAAAGTGATGTTATTGATGAATTTATAGTGCTCCAATTTCTGAAGTTATGTTATTGTTTATAATAGACCTTTTGAATATGTTTGTGTATTTCTTCTTTTCCCTGCCCTTCTTAAGGCCTTGGCTCTTTGCTGGGGTAGAGTTTTATGGATACCAGCCCCACTCAGGTATCTCAACCAAATGGACATTCTTCATGTGGAAAAGTGGACACCAAGGGGGTGAAATTTGTCTTGGGCAGAAGTGGAAGCAGGCAATAGCGAAATGGCAGCTGTGTAAAACAGGCTGCCGATATGCTATCACCCATTTTACACTACTGTCCAATCCAGCACAGACCAGAGATCGATCCCAGGAATGCCTGTCCTGAGTGGCTAATATTACACTGTTTACCTGTCCTCTCATTTACATTCTAGTACTTTTATCAGGCTGATGAAGTTTCCTATTCAATGCAATGCTATACTGGTTTGTAATTGTAAACAATTTTACAACACCAAGTTATAGTCCAACGATTTTATTTTTAATCCCACAAGCTTTCGGGGGCTTTCCCCTTCCTCAGGCGGTGTGGAAATGACAATTTCGAATCCTTCGCATTTTAAGATCACATAACAATACACATCACATACTGGTTTGTGTTTTTTGTTGACTGCATTAAGGGTGCCTTTAGCTCATGTCATGTGACAGTAGAGGGTGTTTATCTAGAAAATTATTTTTCCATATGGCCAAAATGGGCAGTTTTAATGAAAACTAGTTTTTGTTCCACCAGGTTATTATGTACAGCCTGTTTGAAAATGCAGACGTCTAAGGATTGAATGGTGCAGGGGATTAAGCACACTTCCTTTTACCTCCCAGACTGATGTAATGACCATTTCCTTTGTCTGTTGGCTGTAAAATAAGTTTAGAAAATCTCAACACAATTCTGATCCAGATTTAGAGTGTGATTTCCCATCGGCTACACTCTAAAGTGATAGGATGCAGATTCAAACCCATGGTTTTGTGTGTGCTGTACCATGGAGCAGTAGAATACAAGTTCATGCCTATGATTCCCCGCATGATAAGTTCTCAATCTCAACTGTATCATTGGGGAAAGTGAGAAGTGGAAGTTGGATACATCCCTGGAGAGAGACTTAGCCCAATCCACATTTGATCATCTCCTTATTCAGATCATTGGAAGAGGCCTGGGAGATCTGGTTGCACGTGCAACTCTGGGATGTACTGTTTATGGGGAGTACTGTTTGTGGAAAAATCAAGGATGACTGTGGTTTTGCTATTTTCTTTAAATGCTTTATGGTAAATGAATAAAACCTTATCGTCAAGCTCTGACAGAACAGACCTTTTTACCTAGTATTTTTGGTTTCTCTATTAAGTGATGATCTGTGACCCGATTAATCTAGAGGTCTGATCTCATCATTCAGTGTTATGGAGAGAGACATGTTCTGGTCCAATGCTTAACACCAGGAACATCTCCATTATAGCTTTACTTCCAGAATCACTCGTCACATGTTAAAAAGTAGAATTTTTTTGAGGAAACAATTCTTTGTCTACAATCCATTATTATATCTCTACAGATACAATTGTCTCCCAGTGGTAAAGTTTACACTTTATAGACATGTCTCCTGAAACCTATGAACAGCAAGGGATCTATCGCAGGACATGAAGGATCAGATTCAGCCACAGGTGGTGGCTGTTTGGTGTCCCTTGCTGGTTTGGGTAGCTGTCTTGCATCTGAATGAAGGTGATTATCAGTAGTCAGTGAGCTGTGTGGGTGCTGTTGTACACTCAGATCTCTCCAATCAGTGTAATAACAGTTACTTTCCCTACTATTATACCTATCTATTTGTATTGCAGGCATGAGATTCAATTTTGAAACCTCTGTATCCAGTGTTTATCCGTAGAAGTGCCTCCAAGTACTTTTTGAACAAATAGTTCTTTGGATACAAACCTTCTGCACAGATTCAAGTGTCTTCCCAGCAGTACAATTTACACTTCACAGAATCTCTATTGCAACCTCTGAACAGGTAGGGATCTGCTACAGGGCAAAAGATCAGAACCAGCCAGACAGTATAGAAAGAAATTGTAAAGGATTGGGGTTGTCGTGAATGGATAAGTGGATCAGTGTTACTTGTGAGCTGGTGAATTGCTTTGTTTTCCTGCTTGCCACGGTCGAAAACTGATTTGCCCTAGGTTAGTCAGTAAATAGAATCTTCCAGCCCTGCTTAGAACATCTCACTGTTAATACCACTGACCGATGAGAATGGAAAGTTCTCTTTTGTGGATTTGAGAAAATATATTTTTGGAATAAGTATATTTTAAGTGGTACTTTGGAGAAAAAGGACATCTATGTTCATCCATACAGCATTACAGAAACTAATAGAATTTGCTCACAATTAGTAAACTACTTGAACCCTTTTCAGCTGCTACCCATTATGTGCATAAAACAATCACCAACATTTGGCACTACTATGAAAAGTCACTTTTCACTTATGCTCTGTCCATATCATTCAGGCTGATTTTCCCCTCCTTCTCCTGTAGGTGATAACGTGCTGGGATGCAGTGCCAGTAGTCCTTCAGTTCCTTACCCGAGTGCTATGCTTCTTCTGGCAAACAGTGAATTTCTGCTGCATGGTTTTGTGAGAGGAAAATCATGTCTCACAAATTTGATTGAGTTTTTTGAAGGGATAACCAAGAAGATAGATGAGGGCTGTGCAGTAGACGTGGTCTACATGGACTTTAGCAAAGCCTTTGACAAGGTACCGCATGGTAGGTTGTTACATAAGGTTAGATCTCACGGGATCCAAGGTGAGGTAGCCAATTGGATACAAAATTGGATTGACGGCAGAAGACAGAGGGTGGTTGTAGAGGGTTGTTTTTCAAACTGGAGGCCTGTGACCAGCGGTGTGCCTCAGGGATCGGTGCTGGGTCCGCTGTTATTTGTTATTTATATTAATGATTTGGATGAGAATTTAGGAGGCATGGTTAGTAAGTTTGCAGATGACACCAAGATTGGTGGCATTGTGGACAGTGAAGAAGGTTATCTAGGATTGCAATGGGATCTTGATAAATTGGGCCAGTGGGCCAACGAATGGCAGATGGAGTTTAATTTAGATAAATGTGAGGTGATGCATTTTGGTAGATCGAATCGGGCCAGGACCTACTCCGTTAATGGTAGGGCGTTGGGGAGAGTTATAGAACAAAGAGATCTAGGAGTACAGGTTCATAGCTCCTTGAAAGTGGAGTCACAGGTGGATAGGATGGTGAAGAAGGCATTCAGCATGCTTGGTTTCATTGGTCAGAACATTGAATACAGGAGTTGGGATGTCTTGTTGAAGTTGTACAAGACATTAGTAAGGCCACACTTGGAATACTGTGTACAGTTCTGGTCACCCTATTATAGAAAGGATATTATTAAACTAGAAAGAGTGCAGAAAAGATTTACTAGGATGCTACCGGGACTTGATGGGTTGACTTATAGGGAGAGGTTGGATAGACTGAGACTTTTTTCCCTGGAGAGTAGGAGGTTTCGGGGTGATCTTATAGAAGTCTATAAAATAATGAGGGGCATAGATAAGGTAGATAGTCAAAATCTTTTCCCAAAGGTAGGGGAGTCTATAACGAGGGGGCATAGATTTAAGGTGAGAGGGGAGAGATACAAAAGGGTCCAGAGGGGCAATTTTTTCACTCAAAGGGTGGTGAGTGTCTGGAACGAGCTGCCAGAGGCAGTAGTAGAGGCGGGTACAATTTTGTCTTTTAAAAAGCATTTGGACAATTACATGGGTAAGATGGGTATAGAGGGATATGGGCCAAGTGCAGGCAATTGGGACTAGCTTAGTGGTATAAACTGGGCGACATGGACATGTTGGGCCGAAGGGCCTGTTTCCATGTTGTAAACTTCTATGATTCTATGATTCCACCATATGGGGCAGCACAGCCAAGCCCAATCCTTCATTCTCACATTCTCGTGCTGTCCCAGCTAACTCAGCACAGATCAAGAATCCAATCTGGGACTTTCATGATTTCCATGGCTCAAAATTGCACCATACATCTATCCACTGAACCATTGGCGTAACCATAATGCTGCAGGTTTTATTGCAAGGTAACATCAGAAAGGAAGATGACGCTGGACAAAGCTGATAGAGTTCTTTAAGGAGTGACAGTTATGGTGGATATGGAAAATCCAACAGATGTGCTGCACTTCGGAGGCAGAGTAAATAATTCTGAGGACCAAAGGAAGCTGCAAGGGATATTGATAAGATGGTGGAATGGGCAAAGAAATAGCAGATGGAATTCAATGTCAGTAAATGTGAAGTGGTACATTCTGGTTTAAAAAAAGTAATAATTATACTTTGAATTGGATGAGGTGTCCTATGGTTTGGTTGGTAAATGCATTGCACAGTGTACAACTGAGTGATACAAACCAGGAGGATTTCAGGTGAAGTCCTTGGTTTATGCTGCATTAGCTGATCTTAGCCTCTCATCGCAGCACTAGTGATGTAATTGGCCATGTCCACAGTTCCCACTCCTGATCAGTGTCCACTGTCTTCTGCTGGAAAGTGTGCCTGTTAGGACAGGATCAAGCTCCACTGTGTTGCCTCCCAAATAAATAGCTCGACATCACTCCTGCTCCAGGCTCACACCTGAGGAATAGCCACTTGAGAAGGTGCTGCTCCTTCTGGAACCACATCCAACAAAAAGCAGCATCTTAAGGAAGCACGAAGGGTTAATGAAACAGAATTTTCCTGAGGGGTAACAAATTGGAACTCATTTATTATACATGTAAAAACAGTAAGGAATCTTACAACACCAGGTTAGAGTCCAACAGTTTTATTTGAAAATCACAAGCTTTCGGAGGCTTTCTCCTTCGTCAGGTGAGTGTTACTTGTGAGCTGGTGAATTGCTCACCTGACGAAGGGGAAAGCCTCTGAAAGCTTGTGATTTTCAAATAAAACTGTTGGACTATAACCTGGTGTTGTAAGATTCCTTACATTTGTCCACCCCAGTCCATCACCGGCATCTCCACATCATGTAAAAAGAGAAAAGACTTCCCATAACATTAACAATTACAGTCTGCTGCTTTTTTTTTAGCATTTGTGCTAAAAATAGAATTATTCAATCATTTTTGAATTCGTAAAGAGTGGGAATTTAGTGCTTAAAAAAAATTGAATTTCTATCCAATGTCTCCTGCTGGATAATTTGAATAAAGCAACTTTAGGAGTAGACTGAATAAGAAATTATTAAGGATTGGGGTTATTGAAACACAGAAAAGAGGAGCAGGAGTAGGCCATTCGTCCCTTCGAGCCTGCTCCGCCACTCAATATGATCATGGCAGATCCTCTATCTCAATACCATATGGGTTGTAGGGAATGGATAAACGGATCAGTGTTACTTGCAAGCTGGTGAGTTGTTTTATTGCTTTGTTTTTTGGTCCTTTCTATGTAAAGGGTGTTTCATTTCCCAGTAATCAAATGCAGATTATTTTTCAATATATCAGCAATAATGATACTGCAACTGTTAGCCAACAGAGCAGTTATATGCATGCAGCAAGGTCCCACATACAGAAATGAGATGAATGACCACTTAATCTCTTGGGTGGGGGTTGAATGATGGCCAGTACACCTGGAGAACTTCTTGCTCTTCTTCTTCTTCAAAAAAAAGTGGCATTGGATCTATTATGTCCACCTGAATGGATAGATGAGGTCTTGGTTTATCACCTTTTTCAAAAGCCAAGGCATAGACTTTCTTAGCGGAGCAGGACTTTTACCTAACACGGAGATGCCCCCTGAGCCTGGCCAACATTCTGATCCTAGAGTCACTTACATGCTCTTTACCTCTACCGAGGAGTCACACCAGACTGGGGATGGAGACGTACTGCAGCAGGCCTTGAGGATTGGTGCAATGGGAGGAAGAAGGCAGCCGCCAAGCTGCATGAAGAAAATAAAATGAAAAAAACATTTCTCAAGTTGCTGCTGGGGCCTGTGTACAGCCACAAACTGAAAGTGCTTGCATGAGCCTCTCCGTGGTTATATCTCCAAGGCCCCACCTGCTGACTGCTGAACGCTGGACTTCAAGGACTGCAGCAGCAGGGTAATGGCTGCTGGCTGGAGGTCTTCTAACTGCTGTCCAAAAAATGATGTGGAGATGCCGGTGATGGACTGGGGTTGACAATTGTAAACAATTTTACAACACCAAGTTATAGTCCAGCAATTTTATTTTAAATTCACAAGCTTTCGGAGATTTTCTCCTTCCTCAGGTAAATGTTTCAAGATCTTGAAACATTTACCTGAGGAAGGAGAAAATCTCCGAAAGCTTGTGAATTTAAAATAAAATTGCTGGACTATAACTTGGTGTTGTAAAACTGTCCAAAAAATGCAGTCAGAAAACCTGTAACCCCGAAGGTCGAATGGGGAACCTAAAAAAAGGCCACTTACCTTTGAGTCGACCAAGACTTTGCTACCTACCTACCCAACCCTCTGAGTTGCTCCAATTTGGGGATGGGCAATCGCCCAGGGAAGATGATGAGGTGGGAGATGTAGTTCTGTCACTCCTGTCCTTTTTGATCAGGATTGGAATGCTTGTGCCTGCTCCAGCTGCAAATATTCCATCTACCCACCACCCCCCACCCCAGTGAAACCTGTGAAAATTCCAAGGCAACGCAAAGAAGGCAGAGACCCGGTGTCATAGGACTCCGCCCCTTTGCCCTTCTGCTTTGCACCAGGAATTGAGCGATTTCAGATGCAAAGCAGAGTCAAATCAGCCCCATAACGACAAAAAAACTCTGCTTAAATATTAGGACTAAGTTCAGGACTTTGATCTAGAATTACCCTCCTCGAATAATGGTACAGTCCTTATTTAAGTGTTCTCTTTCTAATACACATATATAAGAGGTTCGACCACAAAGTAAATGAGTAATGTAAAATTTCAAATGCAAAGTTTCAGTTGCCACACCAGTTCACAATAATCCTATTTACACCAGTGGTGATTATATTGTAACCATGCCAGGATGAAAATTTCTCACCTCAGTACCTTTCCAACGTAAATGCTCATTTGGTTTGGAACCAGTATTGGTATCTCTTGGTTACCATGGTTACAGAGCTGCTGTCATTTTTTTGAAGTAGCTCTCCTTCCTGCTTTGAGCATCTGTGTCCTTTTGGTACATTGAATTCAGTCTATAGTGGTAAAAATATGACCCAAAAAGGAGCAAGTCATGGTGACATTTAATCCATTATAACTGTGCTGCCTCCGTCACAATTTAACCAAGGCAGTGATCTAGCAGTGAGATTAAGTTGCATTGGTTCAGTATAATTTGTGGAGTTGACATAACTTCCCAATTTAAATCATAATGCACATTGAAGCCACCCTTTGTCTATTCACTGGTATGGGTCTACCCTCTTGACCAGTAATTGATGCACTGTCGGTGGATGTAAAGTGTACATGGTTAAGTTTTACTGTTCCCACACATTATTTTAAGTCCACGCACAGGCATGCATAGGACACAGTGGCAGGTGCTCAATGTGTGTGGCCAGTATAACCTGGCCAGTGTGATATAAGCTGACATTTATGGTGCTTCGCTCATACCATCAGGTCAGTATGACAATGGCATTGGTCCTGTTGCTACAGAACAAACTCGGATCTAATTAAAGGGAGACTTTAGGCTGCAAAACATCTGTTTCATGTACTAAAAACTCTCTCAGTATTCAGTTCCTGGTATTAATTCATTTTTATCATTTACATCTACACAGGAATAACAAGATTAAAAGTGAATGTTTTGCACTTTTGGAAAGTGACCATTTGTTGCTGTGGAAAGAGCATTAAAAGCCATTTGTCACCAATCTGTGATGTCACGGAAATCAAGAAGTCTGTGTGTTGAGTTCATTTGGTTCCTTTATTGACATTTATAGTTTCCCTCTGTATTGCAACAGTCTGTAAAAAAGTGTGGCATCATAACCTTCTGCCAACGGCTACTCAAGATATCTCTGGTGCAGTAAATGGCTGCTTTCAATGATTAGAAAAGATTCACAAGCTTGGTGTCAGCAGACAAAATTCTGAATTTGGAATAGTAAGAACTGCAGTGGAAGAGTATTCTGTGTATTAAATAAAACATTTTTAAAGCTTAAAACAGAATCTGGACAGAGAAGCTCATCTCATTGTGTAGATGGGGTCTTAGTGCATACTACACTCTACAGTAAACCTTTGCAGTTACATTTTAGTATGGTACACTAGGCTGAGTGAGTGAGTCTTTGAGAGAGCTTAACTGAAATTCTCAATTAATCCACATTACAAGATGACATTGCAAACACAATGCAATGCTCAGCCCAATGATAGAAATTCTTTATTGGGAACAATTAATGATATTTCCTGCTGCTGGAGACTGTGAATTAAATAGAAGTGGCAAGTATATGGGCAGAATAAAATTATGTCTCTTGAAGGGTTCTATGTTTCATAACCTACTGAAGATTATAAAGATCCATAGAACCATTATTGGAAACCTGGATTTAATCCAAGGTCTACCTACTGTAAACCAAGGCTGCTAAAGACATCCAGTCATAGTCTCAGGCCAATGCACCATTTCCCTTTATTACATTGGTCTGTGAATATGGTAAATGCTACATGTGAAGAGGCCTTTTCAAAGGTCTTATGACTATACTGAGCTATGTGCTGAGCTTGGCTTTCTTCTTGTGGAGCTATTACCATTAAGAACTACATTGAATTATTAGGACTGGTGACCCAAGAGGGATGTGCAGTTGTCAGAAGTAATGAAATGTGGAAAATTAGCTATTTTTACAAAGAGTGTAACCCTTGAGTGCAACATTTCCCTTCCAGCAACTTCTTGCTGTAAGGCATTTGGAAAAATATTTTAATTTAGATTGACATTTTTCTGCCTTGCACATTGTTCCCCAATGATGTGTTCTAGGTCACTATAAAAAAAATTGAATGCAAATTTTAATTTTCCATGTCAGCCAGCTGTGACTTTCCCAGTTATTGTGAATGAAACTAGAGACATCCCCCTTTCAGCATAATTTTGCAAAGATGCAGAAGTTTGAGATTTGTTTGGAAACAGCACTTCTGTAGATTTCAAAAACATATACAAATTATTTGGGTATGAGAAAGGAACTTAGTGTCTTTGTCACTTCTTATATTGACATAAATAGAGCATATACATGTTTTATAAAGATCTTCAGCAATATTTGATCTTATTACAGGTGTCAGCCTTGGCTCACTGGTCGCACCCTCGCCTCTGAGCCTGAAAGTTCTGGGTTGAAGTCCTACTTGCAGCACTCAGGCACTGACCCATGAAAGCCAAGTTCCAGATTAAACCACTAAACTTTAAGTTAATTTTCTGATATATCCATTGCAATTTCAGGCAAATGAATTCAAGGTTAGAAAGGCAATAGTTGGCCTAGTGGGCAAAGGAACCTCCCAGTGCAGATCATAAGATCCCAGGTTTGCTGATCTCAGCTGCAGCAGCAGTTAGGGGGCTACAATTGGAAGAGGGAGGAACCAATCAGGCAGTGTTCCCACCCCTAATCACTATTCATTAACCCCTGCTGGAAGGTGCCCATCTGTGCGTGTTGGGGGTGAGAACAGGATGTGGGTTACTTGTGATGTTCATCATTAAACAACCTGCTGGCATTCACACATTAAGAATGGCTGTTTGGGGGAGATATTGGAGGACTGTTAGTGCCTATGGAACTGTACCCTAATGTGAGTTGCAGATGAAAAAAGGGGTAAAAATTGAGGATGGGGAGGATAATATTTACAAAGTTATCAATTGTCTAACCATCCATAGTTGACATACTCAAATTCTGTTCTTGATCCTCAATCACCCTGCATATCATCAATTGACATCTAATTGTTTATTTCAAATATAAACAAATGGGAAATTATTACAGATGTGCACGGAGAGACTGAGCTTTCTCATATAAACTGAAAAAGTTGTAATGTTCCATAGTAATATTGAGGATATTGATAATCAAAATGCAACCACTTCTTTTTCAATTATGATTTCTTCATTGCAAAGCTTTTAAAAAAGAAATTGCTGAATTTTTCGAGGTAGGCTAATGGGGCTTTTGCATTATATAGTTTCCAGTGTTCAAGTTTAGGGAGAGTGACCTCGTGCTCCTTTTTAACTCTGGTGCTGGTCACATTAAGCCAAGTTGTGTCATGGGAGAGACAATTTTGTCGGTGTGTAAATGAGGGGATTTGTTCCCTACTCTTAATTTACTGAAACCATCTCTTTTAATTTGAAGGTATATTCATAAACCCACATTTTTTGTGGGGTTGGCAATTTTGTTGGTTCCCCTAGCATGAGGGGTTCATGTTGCAGCTAATGGAAGTGAATCCCGCACTTCTATAGTGCAAAAGCACCTTGGGTCTCTGCAATATCTACTAAAGGTGTGCTCTGTCGTGTTTGTGGTGGTATATGGATATGATGAGTTTTAAATTCCATGGGGGTTCTGACAATCATCTGCTGTAACTTTGGCAGGAGATTGTCGGAACCCCTTCGAAAAATGCGGAGACCGGGTTGTGCTGGGTCTTCGCAGTCTTTGGGAGTTTCCTGCCTGTCCTGTAACGAGCAGAACCTCCATCTGCTCCTTGCAGGGCAAATGCTCAACGAGGAGTTCCTGCTTCTAAGCCTGGAAGAGTTACCAGGTGTTTGTGGTGGCTGGTATGTCGGATGAGCGGAGCCATACCGGCCTCTATAAGTAGGGTCGAGGCTAGACTCCTGAGAGTTTAAACATTTTTATAAACAAGATTATTCCGGATCAGCACGCTTGCTCAGGATATGACGGATAGGTTTGGGGGAGGAGGAGCCTCGGTAACTCCCCCTCCTATACTTTGAATTGGTGTATTTCGAAGTCATGGGCAGGTGCCAGAGATGCGCCTGACCCCTGCTTTTCGACTGACCCTACAAACTCTAGTGGGGTTAAGTGCTGGAGGGCGCCATCCGACATGATCCTGATATAACTGCTGGGATCAATATAATCATGCTTAAGGCAATAGCTATTAAGAGGATTACATCTGGAGTATTTATCTGCAATTCATACGCAATTGCTAATGTGCAATTTACTGCTTTTTTATATTAATTTACCACCTGCAGCAAGTTAGTCATTGTGTAATTATGCACATTAAATGGCTCTATCGGGCAATTAACCTTTGATAATGAGTCTGACCTTATTTCTACTGGTCATAGCAGAAAGAAAAGGGCGATGTGACCGTTCCAATGCCGACCTCATTGAAGTGGAGATGCCGGTGATGGACTGGGGTTGACAATTGTAAACAATTTTACAACACCAAGACCTCATTGAAAGCTAACTCAGCACCTGATCAGGGATCAAACGTGAAACCTCCGGTAGGTTCTGCTTCTGAGTCACTTGCTGCATGCTCCATAGCTTTGCCCTGCGAAGGGGGCAACCCTTCGGGCCCGGGGGGGGGACAACAGATAGGTGAGGAAGAGAAAAGGCCACCAATCCTGTCGGTTGCCAGAGCTTTATGGCAGCAAATCATCCCCGCCCCGCCCCCTGCACCAACAGTCTCTCCCACCACCAGACACGATCCTTACACCGTTTAGATGAACAGCTTCAACTGCAACACTTATACGGGTATTACTTCACCAGGTATGGTCAAACGAACACCAATCCAAAGAAACAGTACCTGCTAAAACACTGAGGCTGGTAGTACACTGCCATAGGCTGAGCCATCTAAGTCAGCATCAGTGCCCACCGGCAAGCTAGTTCCCCCTGCGCATTTGTGCTCAGTGTACCCCAGTGCTGATCCCTATAACTGATCCTCTAAACTACATGGGTTGCTGAATTCTGAGCTGATGCCTGCAAGGGTAAGGTCAAGTGATGGTGTGTTTTCAGGATGGCTGTTCTCTTTGCCACCTGCAACTGAACTTGTTGCTTGTTATGGACCAGGAAAGAGAAGATAGAGACAAGAGTTAGCAGAGACAAGGGTTAGCAAAGACAAATGAGTGGCAGCTCAAAGCAGCACCATGTTGTCACGCTGAGTTTGTGAGCGAGAGAGTTGAGTGATATGAGAAAAGGAGAGTAAGATAGCTTGTTGCGATGTTCCTGACATGTCCTCTACCCATTAGTTGCAGTGCAGCCTCTTCCAATAGGCACAGGACTTGTAAGGGTGGCAATATTAGTCCTGTCCACGTTTGCTCTTATTGTGCTGCAAAATGAAAGGGAGTGTGTTAGTGTGTGGCCTGATGAAAGGTTGTGAAGATGTGCGTTTCAGGGTAGAATAGTGTCGATTATGAGTGAATGATTCCACAGATGTGCAGAAGTGAGGGAAGTGATTGTGAAGACAGTAGCAGGTGCAGAGTGTGCAAGTAACAGCAGAAGGATGTTCACTGATTGCAGGAGAAGGGAGGGAAGGCTTGTGAGTTCTGGGGCTACAGGTGGTGTAGGGCTAAGCAGAGAGTAAGAGAAATGTGAGTCGGAGAGATGATTCAGCTCTGGCCAGATCATTGAATTTCTTGCAGCATTGCAGCCAGGTCCTGAACACAGTGCTCCTCACATTAACCTGCTCTGCCACCTCTGACCACTACTGCTGGGCTATTTGCCTTGGCACTCTTCTCCTGGCGACTGGAAAGAGAAGCTCACTCCTCCAGGTCACCACCTCCACAAGGACCTCCAGAGAAGTGTCTGAAAGTCGGAGTGCCCTTGTAGAACTTTTTCTAGCTGCCATCTTCACTTTACAGCAATGACTGAAAGCAATGTTTCAAACAACCAAATTGCACCTCCTTTAAGAGGTGCAGGCAACCTTTAAATGGCATCACTGCTGCCCAATTTCCTGCCCCCCCAAAAAAATTGGTGACCTGCCAATAAACAGTGAGAGTAGCACTAGCACCTTGCCAATCATAACCAAAACCAATTTGGCTCGTGCCTCTCGCTGACTCATTAAATACACATAATGGTCGCTACATCCGTTTTCAGTGCAAATTGACTATTTCCCCAATTCTCTACTTTGATTCCAGGAAAACTTTCTCATACTCACAAGTGTGTAATTTTATTTGGAGGTGGTGTGTGAGGTGGACTGTATCCTATTTCTGTAAATATGCTATATGTAAAATGTGTTACAGACAGGAGTTGTTAGCTCCATGTTGAAAGTGGGAAAACTTCCTCCTTTGGGACAACTGGCATTGTCACCATCTGTTACAACTTCCATCTTTGATGCTTGCTCCCCATTACTTCTCAATTACACATTTCTATGTAACTTTTCCACACATAGCTGTCTGTCTCAGTCATTGATTACATATCACTATCATTCATTTACTGCCAGTCTCTCTGACTGGGTTTCTCCCACTGCATCTGACTTTGTGTGTGTGTATCTCTTTTTTTCTCATTCTGTCAGTGTGTCTCCTCCAGTCTTGCAGCCTCTATTTCTCATTCATATAATTTTGCACGTCCCTTCACTGTTGTCATCTCCTTGGTCTCCTCCACCTTCCTCATCTACATGCTACCTCTCAGTGACATCATCTGCAAGCACGGGGTGAACTTTCATACGTATGTCGATGATACCCAACTTTGCTTTCCACCCTTTCTAACTTCCTCCAGCTCAACATCGAAGCCATTGTCTTTGGGTCTAGCTGCAAACTCTGCTGCTTTGTCACTGATTCCATTTCCCTCCCTGGCCACTTTCAGCTTTAATCAGACTGTTTGTAACCTTAACATTCTATTTGATCCTGAACTGAGCTTCAAATGCTCTATCCTTTTGATCATCAAGCCTACTTACCTCGGCCTCTGCAATGTTGCCTATATCTACTCCTACCTCAGCCCCCCTACCATTGAAATCTTTATACATGCCTTTATCACCTCCAGCCTTGATTACTCAAACGCCCTCCTTGCTGGCCTCCCATCCTTCACCCTCCATAAACTTCAACTTGTCCAAAATTCAGTCCTCATCAAGTTCCGCTTGCTTGTCACCTCAGCTACCCATCCCACACTGCATTACATTTAAAATCCACATGGTGGTCTTTAAATCCTTCCATAACTTCCCCCTCACCCTTTTTCTGCAAACTCTCTCAGCCCGAAATTCCCCCCTGAACACTCCATTTCTCTGATTCCTTCCTCCCTTTGTGGCAGAGCCTTTAGCCACTGAACCCAACGAGCTGGAGTTCCCTCCCGAAAGCTCTTTCTCTCTCCACGTCTGACTCTCCTTTTAAAAACCTTCTGAACAAAAAAGCTATCTCTTTGACCAAGCTTTTTGGTCATCCATCTTAATATCTTCATTTCTGGAACCTGAACTGAGCACCGCTGAGCAGGTTATTGGTGAGTTGGCATTGTTTGATGGCACTATCGATGACTTCTCCCATCACTTTGCTATTGATTTTAGAAGGGGACATACCAGGGCAATTTTCCACATTGTCAGATAGATGCCTGTGTCATACCTGCACTGGAATAGTTTAGCTGGTGTTGAGGATTGGGATATTCATGGAGCTTCCTCCTTCAGTTAGTTAGCTGATTTGTCCATCATCATTCTCAGGTGCATCTGCTAGGGCTACAGAGCTTTGCTCTGATCCATTGGTTGTGAGTCTGCTGCTTTTGGTAGTTAGCATGCAGGTAACCCCATGTTGCAGCTTCACTAAGTTAGTACCTCATTCTAAGGTATGCCTGGTGCTGCTCATGTTACACCCTTTTACACTTCCCATTGAACCAGGGCTGATCTCCCAGCTTGATGGTTCTCTGAGGTATGTCTCTGGTTCATTGTATCTGTGTGTATCCCTCTATGTAATATTATATCCATAGAAAAGGCCTGGTGAAGATTCACTAGAATTATACTGGGAATGAGAGGTTATAGTTAGAGAACAATTGGTGTTTTCTTCACTGGGAATAGAAAGTTAAAAGGAATCAAACAGAAGTTTTCAAAATTATGAAAGTGTTGTGAAGGTAAACAAAGAAAGATGGTTTCCACTGGTGGCAAATCAGTAACAAAGGTAGTAGACTTAGAACTGTTTTTAGAAGAAGGATGGGGGGGTTAGAAGAAATATTTTCACGCAGAGGCTTAGTGGAACATGGAATGATTTTCCACAAGTGGCTATTGAGGTGAGACTACAACATACTTTAAATGAGAACTGGATAAGTGTTTGAAAAGGAAGAATATAAAAGGATGCAGAGAAATTGGATTATGGCAGTTAACTTCAGTTGAAGAGCAGCACCAGCACAGATACGATGGGCTGAAAGGCCTCATAGGGCTCTAAGTTCTATGATTATATAGTTTCTTGTTCTATGTTTGACTGTCAAGTTGTCAGATAGTTAGATATCCACAGAAACAGTCAATTTGTGGGTGTCTATTTTCTGGTTGTGTGCAGATGTCTGTCTCTGGTTACCTTTCTGTGTTTATGATTCTCGCTTTCTCTGTGGCACAGTGATTGTCTTTCTTTGGTTCCTTGACTGTGTTTGTCTCTGTGGTTGTCTGACTCTCTTTTTCTGCCTGACTCTCTCTGGTTGCATTTCTCTGTGTTTATCTCTCTCTGGTTCTTTGTCTGGTTGTCTCTCAGATCATCTCTCAGATTATCTGCCTCTCTCTCCCTCTCTAGTGTTGTCACTCCCTGGTTATCTCTCTCTCTTTCTGGGGTTTCACACACTCTGGTTTTATCTCTCTCTGGTTCTCACCCTCTTTGGGTTTTCTGTGTCTATCTTCCTACCTGGTTCGTTCTTACACTCTCTCTCTCGCTCGGAGGTTGACTTTCTCTCGCATACATGCTCTGGGTTGGTTGTATGTGTGTTTGTCTGCCAAACACTCATGCTCTGGGTGTTTCTTTCTCAACAATAACAGCAACAAATTGCATTTATATCGTGCCTTTAATGAGGATAAATATCCCAAGGTGCTTCACAAGAGATGTAATTAAAAAACTACTCTGGGTTTCTCCCTCTCATTCTGGAGTTGTCTCTCTCTATGGCTTTCTCTTTTGGATTGTGTGTGTACCTTTCCCAGGTTGTTTCTCTTTGTTTTTTGTCTCCTTCTGAGGTTGTCTCTCTCACATTATCTTTCTTTCTCTGGGCTTGTTTTTCTCTCTCACTTGCTGTTTCTCTCTACCTCACTCTTGAGGGTTTGATTTATTTTTATTTTTCTGTCTTTCTGGTTCTCTCGGGTTGACTATCTCTCCAGCTGAGCTTCTCTTTCTCTGGTCTTGACTATGTCTGGTTGTCTCTCTTTGCACTTGTCTTTCTCCAGTTGTATGTGTCTGTCTGCCTGCCTTCCTGCCTGCCCCTCTCTCTGCCTGGGCTTGTGTCCCTCTGGTTGTGTGCATGTTTCTTTCTCTGTCTGGGCTGTGTGTGTCTAATCTTTGTCTCTGTGTGTCTCTCTCTGGGCTTGTCTCACTGGTTCTCTCTTGGGCTAGACTACCTCTGGTTGTATTTGTCTGTCTGTCTCTCTTCTGGTTGTGTCTGTATCCTTCAATTATCTCCCTGGTTGTGTATATCTCTCTCAAAGCCTGTCTCCCTTTGCTTTAGTCTCTCTCCAAGCTTGTCTTTCTCTGGTTGTGTCTGTCTCTCTGAAAGCTTGTCTCCCATGGCTGTGCCTGTGTCTATCTGTCTGTCACCCTTTGGTTGTGTGTCTGCCTCCAAGCTTGTCTCCCGCTGGTTATGTCTGTCCCTCCAGTTGCGTCTGTCTGCCTCTGGTTGTGTCTGCCTCTCAGCCTGTCCTCCCTCTGGTTGTGTCTGCCTCTCAGCCTGTCCCCCCTCTGGTTGTGTCTGCCTCTCAGCCTGTCCCCCCTCTGGTTGTGTCTGCCTCTCAGCCTGTCCCCCCACCCCCCCAAACCGGGTTGTGTCTGCCTGTCTCTCCCCCCCCCCCCCCCCCCCCCAAACCGGGTTGTGTCTGCCTGCCCTCTTCCCCCCCACACCGACCGGGTTGTGTCTGCCTGCCCTCTGCCCCCCCCCACCCCCCCACCCCCACCCCCACCCCCACCGGGTTGTGTCTGCCTGCCCTCCGCCCCCCCCCCCCACCGGGTTGTGTCTGCCTGCCCTCTCTCCCCCACCCCCCACTGGGTTGTGTCTGCCTGCCCTCTCCCCACCCCCCCCACCCACCCACCGACCGGGTTGTGTCTGCCTGCCCTCTCCCCCCCCCCCCCCCCACCCACCGGGTTGTGTCTGCCTGCCCTCTCTCCCCAACCCCCACTGGGTTGTGTCTGCCTGCCCTCTCCCCACCCCCCCCACCCACCCACCGACCGGGTTGTGTCTGCCTGCCCTCTCCCCCCCCACCCACCGGGTTGTGTCTGCCTGTCCTCCCCCCCCCCCCCCCCCCCCCCGGGTTGTGTCAGCCTGCCCCCCCCCGGGTTGTGTCAGCCTGCCCCCCCCCCGGGTTGTGTCAGCCTGCCCCCCCCCGGGTTGTGTCAGCCTGCCCCCCCCCGGGTTGTGTCAGCCTGCCCCCCCCCGGGTTGTGTCAGCCTGCCCCCCCCCGGGTTGTGTCAGCCTGCCCCCCCACCCCCCGGTCGTGTCTGCCCCCCCCGGTCGTGTCTGCCCCCCCCCCCCCCCCCCCGCCCGGTCGTGTCTCCCCCGGTCGTGTCTGCCCCCCCCCCCCCCCCGCCCGGTCGTGTCTTCCCCCCCCCCCCCCCCCCCCCCCGGTCGTGTCTCCCCCCCCCCCCCGGTCGTGTCTCCTCCCCCCCCCCCCCCCCCCCCCCCCAGGTCGTGTCTCCCCCCCGCCCCCCCCCCCCCCCCGGTCGTGTCCCCCCCCCCCCCCCCCCCCCCCCCGGTCGTGTCTCCCCCCCCCCCCCCCCCCCGTCGTGTCTTTCCCCCCCCCCCCGGTCGTGTCCCCCCCCCCCCCCGCCCCCCTGGTCGTGTCTCCCCCCCCCCCCCCCCCCCCGGTCGTGTCTCCCCCCCCCCCCCCCCCCCCCCCGGTCGTGTCCCCCCCCCCCCCCCCCCCCCCCCCCCCGGTCGTGTCTCCTCCCCCCCCCCCCCCCGGTCGTGTCTCCTCCCCCCCCCCCCCTGTGTCGCCGTCCCCCCTCCTCCCCTGTGTCCCGTCCCCCCTCCCCCGTGGTCCCCCCCCCTCCTCTCCTCCCCTCCCCCTCCTCCCCTCCCCCTCCTCTCCTCCCCTCCCCCCCCCCCCCCCCCTCCCCCCCCCCCCTCCTCCCCTCCCCCTCCTCGCCCTCTCAGCCTGTGTCCCCCCGGGTTGTGTCTGCCTCTCAGCCTGTCCCCCCCCCCCCCCCCCCCCGGGTTGTGTCTGTCTCTCAGCCTGTCCCCCCACCGGGTTGTGTCTGTCTCTCAGCCTGTTCCCCCCCCCCGGGTTGTGTCTGTCTCTCAGCCTGTCCCCCCACCGGGTTGTGTCTGTCTCTCAGCCTGTTCCCCCCCCCCCCCCCCCCCCGGGTTGTGTCTGTCTCTCAGCCTGTTCCCCCCCCCGGGTTGTGTCTGTCTCTCAGCCTGTTCCCCCCCCCCCCCCCCGGGTTGTGTCTGCCTCTCAGCCTGTCCCCCCCCGGGTTGTGTCTGTCTCTCAGCCTGTGTCCCCCCCCCCCCGGGTTGTGTCTGTCTCTCAGCCTGTCTCCCCCCCCCCCCCCCCCCGGGTTGTGTCTGCCTCACAGCCTGTTCCCCCCCCCCCCACCCCCCGGGTTGTGTCTGCCTCTCAGCCTGTCCCCCCCCAGGTTGTGTCTGTCTCTCAGCCTGTCCCCCCCCAGGTTGTGTCTGTCTCTCAGCCTGTCTCCCCCCCCCCCCGGGTTGTGTCTGCCTCTCAGCCTGTCCCCCCCCCCGGGTTGTGTCTGTCTCTCAGCATGTCGTCCCCCCCCCCCCGGGTTGTGTCTGCCTCTCAGCCTGTCCCCCCCCGGGTTGTGTCTGCCTCTCAGCCTGTTCCCCCCCCCCCCCCCCCCGGGTTGTGTCTGTCTCTCAGCCTGTCCCCCCCCGGGTTGTGTCTGTCTCTCAGCCTGTCCCCCCACCCCCCCGGGTTGTGTCTGTCTCTCAGCCTGTCCCCCCACCCCCCCGGGTTGTGTCTGTCTCTCAGCCTGTTTCCCCCCCCCCCCCCCCCCGGGTTGTGTCTGTCTCTCAGCCTGTTCCCCCCACCCCCCCCCCCCGGGTTGTGTCTGCCTCTCAGCCTGTCCCCCCCCCCCCCCCCCCCCCCGGGTTGTGTCTGTCTCTCAGCCTGTCCCCCCCCCCCGGGTTGTGTCTGTCTCTCAGCCTGTTCCCCCCCCCCCCCCCGGGTTGTGTCTGTCTCTCAGCCTGTTCCCCCCCCCCCCCCCGGTTGTGTCTGTCTCTCAGCCTGTTCCCCCCCCCCCCCCCCCGGGTTGTGTCTGTCTCTCAGCCTGTTCCCCCCCCCCCCCCCCGGGTTGTGTCTGTCTCTCAGCCTGTTCCCCCCCCCCCCCCCCGGGTTGTGTCCGTCTCTCAGCCTGTTCCCCCCCCCCCGGGTTGTGTCTGTCTCTCAGCCTGTTCCCCCCCCCCGGGTTGTGTCTGTCTCTCAGCCTGTTCCCCCCCCCCCCCCCCGGGTTGTGTCTGTCCCTCAGCCTGTCCCCCCCCCCCGGGTTGTGTCTGTCTCTCAGCCTGTTCCCCCCCCCGGGTTGTGTCTGTCTCTCAGCCTGTCCCCCCCCGGGTTGTGTCTGCCTCCCCCCCCCCCCGGGTTGTGTCTGCCTCCCCCCCCCCCCCGGGTTGTGTCTGCCTCCCCCCCCCCCGGGTTGTGTCTGCCTCCCCCCCCCCCCGGGTTGTGTCTGCCTCCCCCCCCCCCCCCCCCCCCGGGTTGTGTCTGCCTCTCCCCCCCCCCCCCCCCCCCCGGGTTGTGTCTGCCTCTCTCCCCCCCCCCCCCCCCCCCCGGGTTGTGTCTGCCTCTCAGCCTGTCCCCCCCCGGGTTGTGTCTGCCTCTCAGCCTGTCCCCCCCCGGGTTGTGTCTGCCTCTCAGCCTGTCCCCCCCCGGGTTGTGTCTGCCTCTCAGCCTGTCCCCCCCCCGGGTTGTGTCTGCCTCTCAGCCTGTTCCCCCCCCCCCCCCCCCCGGGTTGTGTCTGTCTCTCAGCCTGTCCCCCCCCGGGTTGTGTCTGTCTCTCAGCCTGTCCCCCCACCCCCCCGGGTTGTGTCTGTCTCTCAGCCTGTCCCCCCACCCCCCCGGGTTGTGTCTGTCTCTCAGCCTGTTCCCCCCCCCCCCCCCCCCCCCCCGGGTTGTGTCTGCCTCTCAGCCTGTTCCCCCCCCCCCCCCCCCCCCCCGGGTTGTGTCTGCCTCTCAGCCTGTCCCCCCCCCCCCCCCGGGTTGTGTCTGTCTCTCAGCCTGTCCCCCCCCCCCCCCGGGTTGTGTCTGTCTCTCAGCCTGTCCCCCCCCCCCCCCCCCCCCCCGGGTTGTGTCTGTCTCTCAGCCTGTCCCCCCCCCCGGGTTGTGTCTGTCTCTCAGCCTGTTCCCCCCCCCCCCCGGGTTGTGTCTGTCTCTCAGCCTGTTCCCCCCCCCCCCCCCCCCCCGGGTTGTGTCTGTCTCTCAGCCTGTTCCCCCCCCCCCGGGTTGTGTCTGTCTCTCAGCCTGTTCCCCCCCCCCCCCGGGTTGTGTCTGTCTCTCAGCCTGTTCCCCCCCCCGGGTTGTGTCTGTCTCTCAGCCTGTCCCCCCCCGGGTTGTGTCTGCCTCTCAGCCTGTTCCCCCCCCCACCCCCCGGGTTGTGTCTGCCTCTCAGCCTGTCCCCCCCCGGGTTGTGTCTGTCTCTCAGCCTGTCCCCCCCCGGGTTGTGTCTGTCTCTCAGCCTGTCCCCCCCCGGGTTGTGTCTGTCTCTCAGCCTGTCCCCCCCCCGGGTTGTGTCTGTCTCTCAGCCTGTCCCCCCACCCCCCCGGGTTGTGTCTGTCTCTCAGCCCGTCCCCCCACACCCCCCGGGTTGTGTCTGTCTCTCAGCCTGTTCCCCCCCCCCCCCCCCCGGGTTGTGTCTGCCTCTCAGCCTGTTCCCCCCCCCCGGGTTGTGTCTGCCTCTCAGCCTGTTCCCCCCCCCCCCCCCCCGGGTTGTGTCTGCCTCTCAGCCTGTTCCCCCCCCCCCCCCCCCCGGGTTGTGTCTGCCTCTCAGCCTGTCCCCCCCCCCGGGTTGTGTCTGTCTCTCAGCCTGTCCCCCCCCCCCCCCGGGTTGTGTCTGCCTCTCAGCCTGTTCCCCCCCCCCCCCCCCGGGTTGTGTCTGCCTCTCAGCCTGTTCCCCCCGGGTTGTGTCTGCCTCTCAGCCTGTCCCCCCCCCCGGGTTGTGTCTGTCTCTCAGCCTGTCTCCTCCCCCCCCCCCCAGGTTGTGTCTGTCTCTCAGCCTGTCCCCCCCCCCCCCCCCGGGTTGTGTCTGTCTCTCAGCCTGTCTCCCCCCCCCCCCCCCCCGGGTTGTGTCTGTCTCTCAGCCTGTTCCCCCCCCCCCCCCCCCCCGAGTTGTGTCTGTCTCTCAGCCTGTCCCCCCACCCCCCCGGGTTGTGTCTGCCTCTCAGCCTGTCTCCCCCCCCCCCCCCCGGGTTGTGTCTGTCTCTCAGCCCGTCCCCCCCCCCCCCCCCCCCGGTTGTGTCTGCCTCTCAGCCCGTCCCCCCCCCCCCCCCGGGTTGTGTCTACCTCCTAGCCTGTCCCCCCCCGGGTTGTGTCTGTCTCTCAGCCTGTCTCCCCCCCCCGGGTTGTGTCTGTCTCTCAGCCTGTCCCCCCCGGGTTGTGTCTGTCTCTCAGCCTGTCCCCCCCCCCCGGGTTGTGTCTGTCTCTCAGCCTGTCCCCACCCCCCCGGGTTGTGTCTGTCTCTCAGCCTGTTCCCCCACCCCCCCGGGTTGTGTCTGTCTCTCAGCCTGTTCCCCCACCCCCCCCGGTTGTGTCTGTCTCTCAGCCTGTCCCCCCCCCCCCCCGGTTGTGTCTGTCTCTCAGCCTGTCCCCCCCCCCCGGGTTGTGTCTGCCTCTCAGCCTGTCCCCCCCCCCCCCCGGGTTGTGTCTGCCTCTCAGCCTGTCCCCCCCCCCCCCGGGTTGTGTCTGCCTCTCAGCCTGTCCCCCCCCCGGGTTGTGTCTGCCTCTCAGCCTGTCTCTCCCCCCCCCCCCCGGGTTGTGTCTGTCTCTCAGCCTGTCCTGTCCCCCCCCCCCCCGGGTTGTGTCTGTCCCACAGCCTGTCCCCCTCTAGTTCCTTGTCTGCCTGTCTGTATCTGTGGTTCTCCCTGTCTGGCCGGGTAATTTAAAATTCCTGTTCCGTTGATTGGCGGTTGGTGGGTCACGTGGCGCGCTCTCGCTCTCCGTGCGGAGGCTGGCGCTCGTGCCACAGACGGACCCGGCTGCACTTTACTCGGTTCCGCTCCGCTCCGTCCCGTCACTCGCTGCTTCGGGCTCAATTCCCATCTCCCCTCATTCTCAACCGACTCCTTGCGGCATGGGGGACAAGAAGAGCCCTAACAGGTAACGCACGCCGTCTGGCCGCGACGCGCGCCGCTCGAGCTCGAGCTCCGGCTCGGCGGGTGAGGAGGGAAGACCTTTAAATGGTGGTGATGGTGGTGTCTGTGGGGTTTTTTTTAAAAAAAAATGTGTTCGCCCGGTTTGCCCAAGTGGCCGTCTGTATCTCTCTCCTGTGCCAGGGCGAGCCGTGCAGCTATGGCGGACGGCGCTATGTACCCACAGGGAGGGAGGAGAGGAGAGGAGAGAGCCGCGGTGGGTGAAAGAAAAGACGGGAAAAAAAAAACAGGCGATGTTTTTTCTTACCGCGGTGACGGGAGCTGAGCGGCGCTGGTGTGTCCGGGGGCCGGCAATGTCGGAGTGTCTGTGAGTGTGTGTGTGTATAATGTTTTCCTCCTTCCCTTTGTTTTTATTGCAGTTTTTCAAGGCCAAAGAGGCAAGCCAAACCTGGCTCGGAGGACGGGTTCTGGGACTGTAGTGTCTGCACCTTTAGGAACAGTGCGGAAGCTTTCAAATGCAGCATTTGCGATGTACGGAAAGGGACGTCCACTCGGTGAGCGACGGGTTCTTCTCTCGATTTTTTTTCTTGTTGCCCTTTTTGATTTGTGTGTGTCGGGGGTGGAAGCGGGGGGGAGAGAAGAGATGTGTGCCTGGAAATAATTAAATACTGGTTGAATCCAAACTTGTTGATTTTGATACCGTGGATGTATTTACATGCAGACAATTCGATTGCTTTTTTTTTTGCTTTGTAATGGAATGGTTACATTGTGGTGCCCCCCCCCCCCGGTGTGTGTGTTGTGTATATTTGCTGGACGATCAGTGTTTATTTTAAATGCTAGGATTTGGGCTGCCATGACATTCTGTTCTAAATGGCAGGCGACTGGAGATGGGCATGATCTAGGGTGAGGGGGAGGTAACATAGAAGGGTGTGTGTGTGGGGGGGTGGAATGTGTTTAACTCTTTAGCCCCATACAGATAGCTGTTATCACCCACTTGGTTTATGAGAAATTTCACGTCGAGGTGAGTGCGCGTTTGTCCTTGGGCAGGTTTAAAATTGAATATGCCATTGCAGATGGTGTGCAGAGGTTGGTGTTTTTGTTAATGCATTTTTTTTTGCATAGCGACACACAGTGCATGGAGAAGTAATGTGAGGATTTATTTCTCTTTGTGTATCTTTCCAGTTTGATCGTACGTGACTCTTAGCTTAAAGTAAATCATTTACCAATGGTTTGAGTAAATCCACTTTCTTTAGTGGTTGACACTGCACGTCTGCAGTTAGTGATGAGTACGTGGAAGGGTTTCAGGAACTGCTTTTATAAACTTCGATGATTGTCGTCATTTATGAAAATATTTTTTCTTTTTTTTTTAAATGACGGCATTTCTGTACTTGCTTCCAGCTGTGAGTAATAATGGACTTTCTACAGAAATCCCTTTGTGGGTTGTTTATTGTGATGTGGCCGAGTTCTGACTATTTATCTGACGCAGCGATTGAAACTCATTGTGGGGAAACACTTTCAGAAAGTTATGTCTGTTTTCTGCGGAAACAACTGATGCATGATTTTAAAAAAATAGCCAGAATGTTGAGAACCGTAAGATTTCAGCATGTCACCCCAATCGCAAGCAAATACGTTTTCCTGTCCCTTTAAATTGTTCTGACGTGTTGGACGACTTGCTTTACAACGTCGGACAGTTTGGTCAACCTACGCCTTAATTTTTTAAAGACGTTTTTGTTTGCTAGAATTTATTGCTAGTTTTCTAAGTGTTGAATATCGAGGCAAAAGTCTTTGATGGGGGATGGGGTGGGGCAGCGCTTCCAGATTCAGTCAATCAACCGGCGTAACTTCTATCCCATGGGGCTAAGAGGATGAAGCATGTTATGTGTAGAGGCGTCACGGTGGAATACATCTTTCAGTTCATTCAGTGGCGCGATACTACACTGGTCACTGATTTAACTAGCTATTTCCCGGAATTAAATGAACATACGTAATGTTAGCGAAGGGCAGCATTGTTACTGCTGTTATGTCCACAGCATTATCGATTTGTGGGATTGAGTCCTGCTTTATAAACCGTTGTAACAGTTGCATTCCCAATCCCTTTGAGACCAAAACACCATTTAAGACAACTGCAAATTTGAAACACGCCGATTCGTTTTTTTAAATTGGGGAACACCATTGTCGTGAATTTGCATTTCTTTGTATCTTTATATCTTTTCATTGAATGCACCTTATGCAAGTTATTTGATTTAAAATCTACTACAAGCTTGGGCCAAAAATGACTGTGCAAATAGAATATATAGAATTTTTTTTTTGCTTGAACCATACCTTGTGTATGATGGGAATGAACAAGGTGCATTTCCATTTTGGAGTTCTTTGGTTGAATCAGTTACAGAAGCCACTTTGAAGTTGGTGGAAAATCCAAATGTTGAATGTGTTTTCAAAATGACAAACTATACCAAATTTACTACCATGTCACTGGGGCATGCAATGTAGGTTTGCTGTTCTTTGTTTTGCAGTTTTGGAATTTTGATTGCAGACAAAACTAACAAGCACTTTGTATCAGTTTTCACAGTGGAGGAAGAGGACAAAATATCAACAGCACAAGGGAACTTAAAAATAAGTAATGTGGAGTAGCTGAGTGAAATTAATATGTTTTAACAAATAGTAACTCAGAAATAAATGGGATTTAAGATCGACCAATTTCCAGGACCTGATGGTTTCCACCCCAGAGTATTAAAAGAAATAGATGAGGAAATTGCAGAAGCATTAGTTATAATTTTCCAAAACTCTCTAGATTCAGGAATTGTGCCTTGTGGATTGGAAAATTGCAAATGTCACTCCATTATTTAGGGGTATCAGTTGTGGGGAAATTTCTGGAATCTAATTTTGGAGACAGTGAATGGGCACTTGAACAAGTCGGAGCTGATCAGAGAGTCAGCAATATTCAATCTCAATATTCACTATCAGGAAGATTAAAGCCATTGTTTTCGGCCCTTGCCATAAACTCTGTTCCCTTACCGGTGACTCCGTCCCCTTCCCCATAGACACCATCCTCCCTCCTTGGCCACTCGCTCAGGCTGAACCAGACCATACAACATCTTGGTGTTCCGTTCAACCCACAGCTGAGCTTCAAAGCCCACAGCCTATCTCCCAAGACCATTTACTTCCACCTCAGCTCCGTTGAAACCCTCATCAATGTTTTCAGTCACCTGGACTCTCTCCGAAGTCTGTCTTACTGGCTTTCCATTTGCTACCCGACCTAAACTCCAAATTCTCTAAATCTTAGGTGCCTTGGCATGTTTCCAAGGTTAAATGAGCTATATAAATGTAAGTTCAATCTCCAGCCTGTGATTTCGGCTGAAGGTGCGACAGTTGGCCTTGGTGCCCTTGAGTTGAAGAGGGGGAAATCAGTCAGAAATTTCTGTTCTTACTCCTTATTCGGCGATCCCCTGTTAAAAAGCATGAGCATTGGATAAGAATGAGATTGGGTTTAGCAGCGATTCCCTCCTATCCCCTGGATTGGATATCCTGTCAAGATTCACTGAGCTCACATGGATAGACACACCACTGGGTGACTTATCAGAAGGATGTGGCACTTATGCATTTGTACTCCAATGTGTTCAGGAGAGGAGTGGAGAAATTTGATTTGCTCCTTTTGTAGAATAGTGACTATAACAAGCACTTTGTAATGCAAAGTTTTGCAGTTTTAATGGAGAAGGTTGTGAGGGACATTGTGGCTAAATGTCAGGGTTTACACCACCTCTAGTTTGATATCCATATGTTCAAAATTAATACTGAAGAGGATGAAGAGACATTACCTCTTGAATGCTAATAATTCAGGATAGCATTGTTTGGTGTTTTTTTATAGAAATTAGTTGTTGAGCTTTTTTATTTTGGGTAAAGGCTGGAAAGTGAAGTGTGGCTCAGAGGGGTGGTTTGTTTCTGCCCTTTTTTGTTTATAATTTTGGACTTAAAAACTGACTAGATCAACACAATTGCCCAGAATCGTTGGAGTTGCTGGCACAATTGTTTAATAAGCTGTTCGATATACTGGCTTGCATACTGTGATGTGTGCTCAGTTTGTTTACACAGTGTACATATCTTTGAATTTAGTGCAAATGTTGGTTTATGTTATGTTTGGAACCATTTAAAGTTATTAAACTTCATTTTTCTGTAAATTGTTATATAATTAAAATACTTTGGGATTTACAGGGAATATAGCAATACATTGTCCCCTTTTTTCTGTTTTCTTTTTTTCTTTTGCTCTTTTTTTCTGGCGTGGGATATTATTTGCAGTGTTAAGAGCGTCTGTACTGCTTTTCTGAAAATGTTTAAATGAGTCACTGAAATTCTTTTTTCGCTGTCATTGTTGAAAATGTGATCGGGTAACAGAGAAAGTTGAGGCTACCAACTTCACTGCAAAACTAGAATAGTGTGGTTGATGTGTCAAACTGAGATTTCAGATATCTGCCTTGAGTACACATGCACACCTTTTCAATACATTAACCCTCTAGGGAAATTTTATCTTTTAACAAGTTTTTGTACCATGTGACTACAAATTTTACTACTTTTGGATGGCACAACAATGAAACCAAACCGTGTTCTGCACTTAGAAGACTTGTGAAAACATGCGAGCGAAGACACATTAGTTTGTACCTTCATAAGTGCATTTAATTAAAACAAAAGCATGATGATCAGGAAAAACTTGTATTCTCTGATACCTGCTGTATAAATCTTTTGAATTCTCAAAACTGTATGCATTGAATGGCCTACTGAATGTAGAATAACAATTTCTTGCATGAGGAACATTCAGTACACATTTTGAGGGAACACCATTGCATACCATTCAAGGAAAATGTTTCCCTGTAGAGTCAAGTGAGCTCACTTTCTCCTGTATCTTCCATATGCTATATTGCTTCTACCCAAAGTTCTTTACTCCTTTCTGAACTGTTGCATCTTAATCTGCATTTCATTCCTATTCTGAAACCTTTTTCTTCGATTAAAATTTAAAAATTTTTTTTGCTGTATTATGTTTCTCTTCCTCTAACCTTTACTATCCTTCAGTTGATAATTAAATCTATTTTGGAGTTAAATGTGCACCTGGTTGTAGATCAAATAATGGGACCATTGGGATTAGTTTAAGCAAATTATCAGCTAACTTTAGTATGCAAGAGAACATTGAGGAAAAAATTGGAAATTTGAAGTAACAAAATGTTGGAAATGAACAGATCTGTCAGCATCTGAAAAGAGCAAGGATGGGTTGATTTTTTTTTGCATGTATTCCCTTCATTTAAAGGAGATGAGCTGAAACTTGCTGGAAAAATAATGTCGCGTTAACAACACACGCCCGTGATGCATCGTGAATTGCAGATCTCCAGAACTTGCCGGTCGATTGATGCCGCTGCGCTGTTTGCTTCGCACAAACGGCATCTCGCCTTTAGCCTCGTTTTAAGAACTTTTTGGATTTACGCATTAATTGTCCATTTAAACTCGCCGTAGAAAGTTGGAACTGCTGATTAAGAGCGTGAGTAAGTACCCTTTTAACAATGCAGTGCCAATGAACTTCTTCAGCCCAGAAAGGTAACAGTTTAAACTGTTCGATCTCATTCCTGCATATAGCAAATTCTTCTTAGAGATTAAAACAATTTCAGTTTAAATTTTTTTGTGTCTCAATCCAATCTTTCTCTCTCTATCTCTGTACCTGATGTGAATCTAAATTGCCCTCCTTCTCCATTGTTTCTCTCTCAATCCTTAAATCTCATTGGGTAAGGAGATAGGCTATTGGTCCAGCCTTTCACTAAGATCGCCGATGCCCATTGCCCTTGCTGCGCCATTATCAGCTTGCACTTTCAGCAAGTTATGGCGCAAAGCATCTTCTGCCCTGAAGGGTGCAGGAAGAAAATCTGTCTAACAGCGTATGCTGCGTACTCCATCAAGATTTGGCCCTGCATTAGCTGGCTTGAACTTTATTACAGTGATATGATATTGTTCTGATCTTGTAAAAACCACAAGAGTGAAGCTTGGGCAGTTAACATGGTCATTGAACCCTGTGATCATTGGAACTTGCACTCCTAACTTCTTATAACTTCCATAGCTGTCTAAATTTTGTGGTTGAACGTTGCCATTTGAGTATGTATTTTCTATATTTTCATATTGGGGGACGAGAATAGCATACTATTTATTTACAAGAATATTTCCTACTCAAGTTTGACATGATCTATGTAACGGGTTGTATTTTTCCTACCACCATACTGAAATTACTATGAGGCTGCAATATTGCTGTAGTTACCAATCTTGTAACTTATTTTCTTCATGTCTGCCAACTGTCAGCATTTTACAAGAAAAATCTGCTTTTTTTTCATGGGATTGCAGGTTGATGTGAACAGATCAGTCAGCAGGCACAACTGGTGGCTTAGAATTTAATTTTTTCTCCCACTATTGGTTGTGGAGAAAATTGAGGTAGAAAAGTTTGAATCGAGCTGATTTTTTTTGAGTTGCAGTTACAGGTGCTTTTGTTTAGTGCTTGTCTTTGAAGGGGTTGTGTAAATAAAAAGTTGCTGTAACTTAGCTTTTCAATTTTTAAATTGTGCACATGCGGTTGAGGGTCCTTTGTTCCTGTGGAGTAACTGCGTGTCATCTCTTTAGTGTACTAATGAAGAGGGACATCAACAATCAATATTTGACCTCAGACTGGAGGCAGTGGGGTGCAAATGATAGCACAAGATTCAACCTCCTATCCTTGTTCATGGAAACCACCTTTTTGTGTACTTCTTGCTTTTTTTTTTAGTGATTGTAGTGCGTAATTATTTTGTCCAGCAGAAGAAAATAAATCTTTCTGATCACTTCAAAAAACAACCTCGGATAGAAATAAATTTCTGTTGGCGGTGACAGCTGGCAGACACTTAATGTTTTTTTTTGGGCATGTCTCTGTGCATTATTTTAATAGGTTTTAAACTAGTTATTTTAAACTTGCGAAGTTTTATTGAAATCCATATAATTTGTACTCGATTACCTCTAACCCTTCCAGGAGAAAACCTAGTTGTCGCCTCAAAAACAGCATTATAGAAGGCTGGAAAATGCACAAAGTCAGGTGTCAAAAATCTAAATCTACAGAGAAGACACGTTCACAGATCTATAGAAAATAAATCTGACTTTCAGCACTCGTTCTAGTAACTTCAGGCAGCTTTCCTGGGACTGTGTCTGCTTTTGTTGTTTTTGTAGATTGCCATTTGTATTTTGCACCTCTTTGCACATAAAAGGCTTATTATATTAGCTGTGCAGACCTGGAGTGCATTTACTCTACACCTGTAGTTTTGGTCTCAAGCAAAATGACTTTGCACTGATGCCACAGGTCTAGTGTAAATGCAGCCTGATAGTGGAGTCCAGCAGAGTGAGATTCCCTGGATTTCATTAAGCTGTAATGCTAAATGTTGAGATTTTCATACAATACTTGTATGAAAGTGCATCACAACATTGAAGGGTATCGGCTTAGATGATATTCCAATTTCCTACATTGTTACCAATGCATTAAGGAGCCTAATGACAAACTTATAAGGTGTTAATTGCAGAGATGAGTGCTTTCTATAGAATAAAATGGGAGGTTAGCAGTAGTATTAAAATGGCGGGTTTTCAAGAATAGGCTTTGATTGAAACATGTTATTCATAAATTTCAAGTTCCAGTTTTGGCAGAACGATAAAGTTGTGAAAAGGTGATACCTACAGGTTTGTTCTTTAGTCTACCCTCCCCCCCCCCCCCCCCCCGCCCCCCCCCCCCCCAACACACCCCAACTTGAGTGTACCAATGGAGGAAAGAGCACAACAATGGTGTACGAATGGGAATGTTGTGCTAGTTTAGACAAAAAATGTATTAACAAAATTATTATAGCTCTCTTGTGAAGAAATGATTTTGCAAACTAAATTTAGAAATGTGCAAAATGTTTTAGTCTTGTAAGTTTTATATACAAACATTGTGAGAAAATTATTGTGGCTATGGTACTTTTATTTACGAGGGATAATTTTAAAGAAGCTAAGAGGCAATTTGTTTTCTATTTTCAGTTGTTTATTCTTGAAAATCATGACCTCCTTATCGAGTTAGTTTTGTTGTATATAAGCTGTGATACTTCCCTGTCTCAGATAATAAAATTCCAGTATTTTAAGTGGTACAGAAGTCGGAGCTGACACTTCCACCATGATGTCTCTGCTGGTAAACTGAGCATATAAGATAATTCACACATAATGTACAGTTGGATGGTTAGGATGATGTTGTAAATGTCACTTGATGTTGATGGGCTGCTCAAATTTCATTGCAGTCGCTTGACATGATCCCAACCCCTCTTAATTTTGTCACATGTTTCAGATTTTATTTAAAACAAGATAATTTGCATTGGATGTCATATTTGGATTAATGCGGAATGTTCAAATGCAATTGCATTAGGTCTCTTGCATAAATCTGGAGGTTTATTTAGAATGCCAGTAACTCTTCTGCTCATCTAAGAGGGCTGAGTGACCATTGTTGCGGTGGATCAAGAAAGAGAAAGAACTTGGATTTATATTGCATCCTTCATGACCTCAGGACGTCCCAAAGTGTTTTGTGGCTAATGAAGTAGTTTTTGAAGTGTAGTCTCTGTTGTAATGTAGGTAAACATGGCTGCCAATTTGTATTTGGAACGGTTTCACAAACATCAATGTGATAAATGATCAGATCATCTGTTTAAGTGATGTTGGTTGTGGGATAAATGTTGGCCAGGTCACTGGCCAGTGACCCACACTGCCACCTGTCAGTGTAGGTCACCTTTTCTATCCATTCTGGGGTTAGTTTGGTGCTTGTGAGATTGAAATGATTGGCTGGCTCAATGATCTGACTTAGTCATCATTTCTTGGCCAAGCAACTGTGCCCTTAAATTGTTTGCTCGATCTTCCAGAAAATAATCTTTTAACATTAACTCATGCACTTCATAAGGCTTTACATTTGCTCACTCCAAATGCAATTTCCGCACGTTTTTCATTTTCTATTGACAGTTCTCTAACTACGATCCTGACATTTCTGTAACATTTTAAATGTATGCTTATCCATTTCTGGTATGAATTCAAAAGCAACGTGAATCGCTCGTTGGACTGCATCATGATCCACACTGTCCATCGAATGTGATGACACCAGCCTTTCTCTTTACGCTTCTTCTCTGCCCCTCCCCCCTCCCCCCCCCCCCCCCCCCCCCACAAAATAAAACACGTGTCTTATAATTAGAACCCCATAAGAAATTGTTTGTTATCCCCTTCCTTAAAATCTAGAATAGCATTCGCTTTAAGCTATTTTTAATTAATTTATGGCCTGCATTAACTGGGCACTCACTTCGGTCTCGGTCACTAAATGTCTCTGTACCAGTTCAACTGCATGCTGGTGCTGCTGCTTCTTTTTCTCTGCTTCATGTCTGCACTGCTTAGTCTCATGTTTGTGGTATGCCTCCTTGTACTGTTGCTCCTTTTCTTTAGATTTGTCTCTACCATTCCTTTCTGGCCTCCAAGAACTTTTAATTGGCACTCATGAGCCTCCTGTTTGTGCTCCAGTGCCAAGTATTCATGCTGGCACTTTTTTGCTGCTCGACAAGATGATTTCTAACTTGATATTTTGTGCTCACATTAAGTGTTGTTTGCTTCTAGCTTTCTTTAAGTCTTTATAGTCTTCAAATGATATTTATCCCACTTCAGCTATCGTCAGTTGTAAGGGTTTGGAGAGTCCCCCAACACTTGTTAACGGCAAAAGTAAATTTCCATAAGCAGACTGACTCTTGCACAAGTAACATCTTTTGCCATTGTACAGGTGTATGTGCTAGTTGGGCCAGGTTTAACAATTAACCCTGAATTCTTGTTCATAGTTCATTGTAAATAATGTCTGATGCCTGTCACATTCTGTTGTCTCTCTTGAAAGGTGGAAAATACTACACTGACAGATCAAATGCATTTCGGCTAAAACTAATTAGATTATTTGTAGATTAAAGCGTACATAGAAGCCAATTACATAAGATACTGAATCAGCATGATAATTTGCATCAATCCACGAAGGATAAAAACTCCACTTCGGCATATGCTTCGTTAGTATGGCTGTTGGTGAAACTTTCAGCCGCAGTACAAATTTCAGTTGATCTGAAGAGCTAAGTATTATGCTGATTTGCTGTCTTGCTATTTTTCTTCTGTGCATTTGACCTTTTTTAAAAAGTAATGGTTTTAGCCTCTCTGCATTGGTTTGATGGCATGCATTGGTGAAGTTCTTAAGTTAGTTTTTCATTCAGTATTTCTTGGCATTGTCACACTTCAGCTTGTATTCTAGGTAAAAATTCTGTTTGGTCAATGTTTTACTTGACATTCCACCATCTAAACCTAGGTATTGTTTCTTGACTTTTCCATGCCTGTAAAGTAATTCCTTATTCTAAATTTCATTGTCCACATTTACAATGGAAATTGCTTGTATAACTTATTAAGCTGTAACTACACCCTCCTGACAATGATGGGAGTTCTGACAAAAGGCAGTTTTGATTGTAAATGTGGACATTGGAATTTATAATGAAAATAAGGGCCGAATGTATGTATTTAAAATGTGACTGAATTAAGCATCTGTGGCCTGGTCCAATTATCCCTTGGCCTTGACTCCCCATGAACTAAACCATGGGAGATTATCCAAGTATTTGTAATGTATATGTTAAACTATGTTCACAAATTGACTGGTCATAATGTTACTCCACTCTTATTCACATCTGATTGTATTCTGGGTCAGTTATATTTGCTGTACTAAAATTTTCAATTTATTGGGTTATTGTGCAACAATGCAATGATATATGACCATGCAATTCAGAAATCAAAGTGGCTTGTAGTTACACTATGGCTAGACTTTGTCATATATTAACTGAAATTTAAATAAAGTTTAAAATATGAAAGAAGGAGCTGATATTGTGAAAAGAGAAATAAATACTCTCAAACAATTTTTGTTTTTCTCCAAATTAAATTGCAAGTCACATTGGGCTGGAGTAGTTTGTTTTGTGATCTGAGTGACGCCCCAACCCCCTCTGTTTTATCCCAGTAGTTAATTCCTGTAGTGGAGTATAGTTCTGCAGACCTGTTGGCAGTCCTTCAGTACCATACTCAAATAGCCCTTCACGTGTCAGCCTTGGAAATGTTAGCTGGCTAACTGACTGTGGAACACACTACAACTGAATCTGCCGATCCTCTCGCATATTTTCTAGCAAGGGTGCTGGATAGTGGTGAGTGGGAATCCTGGGTTTTTTCACTTCTTTTGCTCTTTTCTTCCTTCTCAAAAAAATAAAATAAAATGCATAAGGCTGCTGAGGCTGTTGGAGCACCCCAGCTGCTATTACGGCTTAGATGGCTCACTCTACACACACCGGGAATTGATCCGTGGATATGCCTGGTTGCTATGGCTTAGCATCCCATTGAGTAGTGCATTTACCCATTGAGTCACTGAAGTGTGACTGACTCTTATTTTCTACCCTCGCTTCCTGTAAGGAATAACTATCCTCAGCTTGACATTTTTCTGTGGTGGCAGGTTTGAGTTTGGAAACTTGTAATATTGGCTGCAGTTTGGAATTGTTGACTTATTACATGTGGAGTAGTACATCAAAGCTCTACTGGGCAATTGCATATAAAATTACTACTTACAATTGGTGCTGGCTGGATGTTGCTTTAAGATTTGTGGGGGGTGGTAATCGATTGAGTGAAGTTATGGTATATGAATGAAATACAGTCCAATTGCCTTGGGGCTAGTGCATGTGACACATTGGGACAGACTTTGCTGTGAGCGGCAAACAAACAGCATCAACCGTTCATTAAACTTGCACTTGCCCATAGACTTTCAATGGGGTTTAGCCTCACAGTTTATTTTCACAGCAAAATCCGGCCCAATGAATTTGATGTGGTTGCAGAATGCAAGTATAATGGAGAGGAATGGCAGTAGCAGTGATGGGGATTATTCTGCACCTGATCTCTGTTGTTACTCTTGGACTTTTTGTTCTTGCAGTGAAATTGCCTTTGGGGTTTGAATGAATCAGTAACTGCATCCAAGAATTTATCATTGTTCCCACACAAATGCTATAGCCCAATCTCTATACTAACATTAATTAATTTCTTGCTTGAGTGAGCATAAGGAAAATTAATGTACTAGTTTCCCAAAGTTTTACAGATTCTATTGTATAAGATGAAGTGCAGTTGAATTCTAATCAATGTATGCCTAGTATGCCAACTTTTATTCTTGGCTCTCTTTTTAAAAAAAAAAGCAAGATTGTGATCTTTGCACCTTTTCCCGTTTAATCACTCAACCTATATGAGTCTAAATTGGAATGCTGCATTCTACAAAACTAATCTTTTACAGCAAGCTGTTAATGAAAGAAGACAGGTACTGGATTGACAGGATTCTGTATATCAATAAACGTACATGTGAATAATTGGGATATTTTAAGCTTCTCAAAACTCTTGAACAAATGAAGTGATTTTATTTAGTAGTTGTGTGCAGAGGTTTCCCACCCCCAAAAATAAAGGCTTTTTTTGAAGGGGAGAGAGAGATGAGACAGTGTTTCGTAATGACAGATCGTTTACTTTTTGATTCTTCGAAAATGGGTATATGCTCCCTCTGTACAATCTTTTCCTGGAGAGGGCTAGGCAAACATCTAATGTTAGTGAGAGCCATAGCCCAGATCTTCCCCAATTATAACCAGTCATGCGCAATTGTATTTCATTTCCTTTTAAATAACACTGATTTTAAAAACTAATTTCATGTAGTGTCAGTATCCCAATTTAAACTTGGGAAAATATTCCTTGTTCCATTTCTTTTCCTTCACCACCCCCACCCCCTGCAAACTACATATTACAGTGTGGCAATCTTGCTAGAATAAGTACATTTTCAAAGTTATTACATTGCACTCTGCTCATGGATAACACTTGTAGATTTTAAATGGAAAGGGCTAGTGGAGCATGGGCTCAGTACATATTTCAAAACTGGGTCCTTGGACTCTTGAGGGTTCATAAGGCCATCAGATTTCTATACTTAACTATATTTGAGTTACTAGCACATTATTTTTGTTGCTGCACACTAGTATCACTGCAATGACATCCCTCTTTTCATTTGGATAGCTCACACTGTCTTCTGTAAGTTAGAATGCCGATCTTTGGGATTGTGTGAATATTTGCAGGGGTACTTATACCTGTTTGAAAAACATTGATCTAATTGGCTTTTGTCATTTATTGGTGTTTTTGCCACCAAAATACAGGACATTTGTGAGTTATGTGCACTATGATGATGTAACATCATTGCTTCGAGTCTGGAGCGCTGATTTGAACTTGGCATGGAAGAGGTGGTATAAATAAGGTGGGAGAACTCTGCTATGCTTCATGTGACGTTTATAGTTCAGAACTGCTTTTGAAAGTGACTTTGTAAATTGTAGCTTTGCTCTCCTGCTGGCAAAAGGGTTGGGCTGTTTGACTAGCGGGAAGGATAGTGACCAAAAATGGCAGTTCTCAGCTTGCCTCCAGCCTTGACTTTTTGATCTATTTCACAATTAAAATGGCCTTTGGAACTTTAAATGGTGCCACTTTTCTTCTACCAGAAGGAAACTGATGCAGTGTTGCTGGACATGCATGGAACAATATATGCAGTTAATTTTAAAAAAAACTTCAAGTGCTTTTTAAAAAAAACATTTCAGAATAGTACAATACAGCTTTGGTAGGAGTGGAAGAGTTGAAATGTGCAATTTTTTGGGTCCTTACAACTTGATGCCACACTTTTTGGTAGGAAAGCAGAGACTAAGTTATATCTGGCCACTGCCTGTTGCAAAGACACCAAAACATTGTGTTATGTTTAGGTTTATTAGAATCCTATAATGACAAATAGCCTAATTGTTTCTTTTGGCTTTTGGTTGCTCCTGAAAATGTTTAACTAAGTTGAACAGGTTGCATTGCAAGCAAAGCATTGACCGTTTTAATGTAGGTGATGGACTTTGAGAGAATAATGGCATTTGAGACCCACTTTTCATGGGTTTTGTGAGCAGTTGTGTGGCTTCCACTTAAAATTAAACCAGTGCAGCCAGATTATCCCCCCTCCCCCCCCCCGCCCCTGCTCAGATATGGGAACTGCAGACTTCTGGCTTTTAAAGAGCCTCAATTTTGAGCTGCAAGAGCAGCTGAAGTAAACACTGCAGAGCATGGAGGTTGCAGGTTTCTATTTGAGCATCATTGCCTCCATGGTGCCTTATGAAAATACAAGTGTTTTAATTCTCTAGTCCATTAGAGTTTAGTTTGGTCTTTCTTTGACTAGGAGATTGATCAATTCCAAATAAGATTCTCTTGTTTCAATCCGTGCCCCATTGTACTCTCTTCAGTGAGTTAACTCCACTTCTCAAGCCATTCTTGTTTTGAGATTCCGAAGACAAGGGAGAAGAGAATGTTTTTATTTTCACTCGTTTATACTGCAGACCAAGTTAGAATGAGTTTTAGAATTTGGAGGCATCATCGGTTGGGAAAGCTTATGGTGCACAATTGGAAAGATGATGAACATAGTCAGTACCCAAATGGGGATTCCCTTCAGTGGTATCTCCAATTCTTCTGCCTTTCTCTCCTGGTGCTGAGTGGTACCCATAGAGCCAGCATGCTCTCTTTACACACAAGGGACCATTTTTATGAGGTTAGACAGTGGAATCTGGCAAGTTATTTGACTGACAGAGGGTTTTCATTTGAGTCTGATCTGGTCTTTGTTCAATGTTGGATTGTTCTTTTCATGTAGCAGGGATATGTACTAACGAGATTCACTTGGTGTGATATAATGTTATCTTAGGGGTTTTAAACTCTTAATTATTTTTCAAAGATAAATTGACAGATTTACTGTGGTTTGCTGGGGCCTGACCTTCATTTGACCCTAAACCAGGACTAATCTGCCTGAGCAAACAGGGTATGCCTGTAATGGGTGAACACATTGGCCCTTGAAATAACTCTTTTCAAGGTTTCCTACGTATGCTTTGACAAGTTAAAAATTGCTCTGAAGACCTTAAGTTGCTTTACAATAAGTGTTTTGCCATTTGTGAAATAAAACTCTGCAGACCTGACTTGTTTGGACTTGCTTTGGTCACTTAATTGGAAGCGCTGAAACATTTTCATGGATGTACAGTTTTGCAGCTGAGATAAGAGAGCTGAATTTAGCAACATGAATGTGCGGAGCTGGCACATGGATATTGCTGTCCTCTGATCTGAATTAAGCGAGTGCCAAATGGATTCCTAAATGCATGGTTTGGGGAAATGAAGTAGAAGAAATACAGCTAGAAGTGAAGTGGCAGTCAGATGCCATGAAATAGCACCTTTCACATCAGAACATCTCAAGGTGCTTTTCACAGTGGTTTGCTGTTTGATCCGACACAGGTATTGCACAACCAATGGTAGCATCAAAATAAAAAGGTAAAACTGCAAATGTTGGAAATCTAAAATAAATACAGCAGATCACAACTCATGAAGAGTACGCACCTGAAACATCATAACTTGTCTTCTCTTTACAGATGTTGACCCGTGTATTTCCAACATTCTCCAGTTTAACAAAGTAAACCTGCCAGATTTGCTAAGGCTAGCTGGTGGGCAGACCCCTTTGGCACTCTGGTGGGAGACTGGGACCTTTTTTTCTTAGCACTTCTGTTGTAGGCTCATTGTGCTGTACTAGTGTAGGGTGTTTCCGATCATGTGAGGGTCGTTCAGCCTTGGTCACAACCAAACTCACTTATTTACGGTCGAAGGTCTGGGCTTACCCGTATGAATCACACTGAAGGATGATGAATAATGCACCTGACACAGGTTTCAGATTTTTGAATAGTAAAGGTATGTTTAATATGCACAGCAAATCTCGATTATGGCAAAACCGATGCTAACGTTCCGATGTGACTACGAACAAATAGATTACTTCCCCTTGAACTTCTTGCACCAAGCCCCTCCGTGTTCCCTTACGCACGGCTGTTAACTTCTAACACTACACTTCTAAGGTTTGGTCGGGACACGCTGAGGTAACTTTCCACACGACTGTGAGTTGAGTATTCTGCAGGCTGCGGTTGAAATGCTCAGCCTGCTGACTTTGGCTGCTGGGTCGTGACTTCTATGATCGAAGTCCTTGGGGCCGTACCCGTTCCTTGGGGCATGTGACTCCCTTTGGTCCTGGTTGTAGAAAGAGCGGCCTGCTCTGCTCTTATGTTGTAGAGCTGTGTGGCTGGTGTCCCTTTGACATCCACTGTTCCCTTACTGTTCGACTTCCTCCTGTTCGAACCCTCACTGTTCGACCCCTCCTTCCTGAGGCTGCAACAGTTGGACTTTTTTTTCTGATGTGGAGATGCCGGTGATGGACTGGGGTTGACAATTGTAAACAATTTTACAACACCAAGTTATAGTCCAGCAATTTTATTTTAAATTCACAAGCTTTCGGAGGCTACCTCCTTCCTCAGATGAACGATGTGGAAACTTTTTTTTCTGGTTGATCTCGTCAGATGGTGCAAAATGCTATGATTGGTCCCTGGAGAGAAAGCTTTGTTTGAATGTATTATTCCCGCCTCTCTCCTAGCTGGTGTTGGAGGACAATGGGAACTGTTGACTATATGAGGTGTGAACTGTTCTCAGATGGGTTCTGTTGTCCCGACCGATTGACTTAATTATATCAACCGGCGGGGGTTGGGGGGGGGATTTCATTGTCTCCTTAGCCAACTCGGAGCTGGTGATGATGTGAGGCACTGTCTCAGTTGGGTGGGGTGGGCTTTAGTTCAAAAGCTTATCTGGGAACTGTGTTTTAAACAGGGTCCTTTTCGCAGCCATTTTCCCAAAACTGGGGTTTTCTCCTGGCGAATAAAATCTTGGATTAAAATGATAATCTTACACTAGGTAGGATGCTGCAGGCCTTCATATTTGCGAACAGCGCATTATGTACTGGGGAAACAACTTTGTAAGAATTTGGACTATAAATAAAAACATGGTTTAAAAATTGAATATTTGTGGCATAAGAGGTTAGCACACTAGGACTATTGCCGAGTGTTCTATGTAACAAGTCACGTTCTGCAGCACAGAATACTGCTTTCAATGAATCCCTGCCTACAATGCACATATTTGCTCTAGATTGTGTGTAATGTAACAAGGCAAATAAGGCATACAGAGGACAAACAAATCATTCCGGTTACAATTAAACTAGCACCTTTTGGGATGCCGGTCGTCTTTTCCTTCCCTCCCCGACCCCTTACTGAGCACAAATGTTGGCTATGGGTTGAAATGACAAGACCTATGATTTTCACATTTATCATGGAACACGCCAGCAGCAGTGATGGTGCTTTGATCCACTTTTTTTGCAGTCAGAGCATTCAAACAGGAGAGATGGCAGTAGCAGCTATTCGCTTTGGGACAAGATGAATTTGGGTATTCTGTCGGGAAGGCTTTAGAATTGGGGGCTCATTTGGGGAAAGGTTAGTGTTGGCAAATTGTAGTTAACGTAGAAAAATTCCGTGTAGAGGGAACGCTGGCATGTAACATTCAGCATGATGCAATCATGTTCATATGAAAGGTTGACTCTTAACAAATCCTGCTGCAGTTATCATCTTTTTACATTTATTGGTTGCCTCAGAGATATAGCTGGTTGGGGAATAAGACATTTTTTCTTACCATACTTGGTTGGACAGCTCCCTGTAATTGAATCTTGAGCCATCTGTTTATGGAATGCTAGGCTGTATTATACGTCCTTTGCCCCTGCAGTGTATATGCTCAGATTGTGGGTGGACAGGACTGTTCGTTTGATTCTCAGGTGTGATTCTGTCTTCGCTGATAATTTGAGGGTTGGTCAAGAATAAAGGGGATCTTTACATTCATGTGTTTCTTTTGCCTGGTTAATGCGTATTTAACAATATTTAACTGCTCCGATACCTGCATGAATGAGATTACTTGGTGCCATCCCTGCGCCATCTAAGTGGATGTAGTTAACTTCAACTATGCATTTGGTTCATTTGTTTCGAGAAGTCACTTTTTCATAGATGCTCTGGTGAATTTCACAAGAAGCTATCACTTGCATTGGCATCCTTTTTAGGAACATAGGAGTAGGCTATTCAACCCCTTGAGCTAGCTCCGCCAATCAATTAGATCGCGCCTGATTTACCTATCTTAGCACCATATCCCTTAATAGTCTTAGCTAACACTAATCTATCGATCTCAGTGTTGAAAGCTCCAATTGTCCCAGCACCCACAGCCTTTGGTGGGGGAGAGAATTCCAGATTTTTAGATGTGATAAGTGCATAACTGCTACAGTGATAACTTCAGACTCTTGGCATGATGCCACCATGTTTCTTCTGTATCCTGTAATACCAGTCTCATAACTTGCATGTGATTACAGAATTTTTCCTCCAGTGTGACTGCGCTATTATTGTATGCTTATTTCACTTGGTAACATTCTTGTCTTGAGTCAGAAGTTATAGGTTTAAACCAGGACTTGAGAATATAAATTTAGGTTGACACTCCCATTGTTAGAAGTACCATCTTTCAGATGAGACGTGAAACTAAGGTCCAATTGCCTGATCCAGTGGTTCAGGTGAACTTTGATAATTTCATGGTACTATTTGAAAAATGGTGAGTTTTCCTAATGTCTTTACTAATGTTGCTGCTTCAGCCAACACCACTAAAAGTAGATGAATTTGTCATTCATCTCATTGCTGTTTGTGGGACATTGCTGTGCTCAAAAATGGCTGCTGTGTTATGAATTTGAACATAATTTATTGCATGTGAAGTGCTTTGGGACATTTCAGACCTGGCATTCTTTGTTCTGAATTGGTATAAACGGAACAGACTTCTTCCAGCACCTCCCATGGATAAACAATGTCAACCTTATTGTTATTTGGGTGGTTCAAGAGCCCCCTGATACATGCTCAGGATTTTCCTTAAAAATGGAACATAATTTCCCAAAGTTGATAGTCCTACCTCCCTGCATTAATAAAGCACCAATCTCTCAAGATTCATTATCTCAATAACCGGATTCATTGGGTAGGAGTATATACATGATTCCCTTCATTGCCACACAGAATAATGAGCTTCTTTGCTAGTAACTGATCCAGCAGAATTTCATTATCCAGATAGCTGCATCCTGGTCCTCTGGCATAGGGTTGCTAAGATACCACAAGCATCTGGTATGTTACATTCAGGAAGAAATCATATTCTTTTGATTTTGGAGAAATATCTCTCTGTTCTCCATTCCTGGCGTGCTGGTTCCAGTGACTTGCTTAGTGCTCATTGAGCAATTGAATCACTTTTATTCTGAGCATCAGTATGGTGGTCTTTCAATTTCTCTGGATTGTCTGTTTTTGTTAAAGAACAGGCTCCTAATTCACATCCTTGTGGTTTTGGATTGGCTTGGAGAAACTAATATTTTCCATTGTCACCTCTTATTTGGTGCTCGCAGTCTGCTATGCTTCCCTTCCCTTTATCGTTTTTCCTTGACATTGTTTTCCCTTGAAAATTCACATGAATTTGGATTTCCCTGACTTTTCTGCCCTTTTGTAGAAAACACTGGATCATATTTTTCTGCTGCTTAGGGGATCAGTGGATGGCCTGCTTCCCGGAGACTGCCTATACTGCTAATTTCCTGGTAACAAAGAGGTATAGAATGACAGTTTGGTTTTTTTTCTTCTCCTTATAGAAAGACCTTAATTTCAGTTTGGCATTTCCCTCAACACACTGCCATCCTACTTTTTCTCTAGTGGATTTCTATTATGTTAGCATAGCTAGTCTATTATTCCTAGCTTGTTAGCTGCTGTTATCTATGCAAGTTGTACCATGGGATTATCTGCTTGGTTTCTGTTTTAGTATGCTGCATGTGACCATTTTTTTCCAGATCTTATAAACCAAATGAATATTGTTTAAATCAAGACATAGATCATTTAAATACCAAATTTGAAATTCTTTGACTTAGAGGTGTCCTGTACCCCTTTTGGTGGTTTTAATATGTATAATTCTGACCTGTAGCTATTACCAAGCTCTTTATAGTATTGGCTCATGATTAGGCAGAAGTTCAAAAATTGCTGTGTGGGGAAGTATTTTGTGCTTTCTGCAGTAGGTTGACAATAGTGGGACTGGTTGGTATAGGCGTTATAGAACAAGACTTGTGCTGACTGACAGTGGCTTCACTTGAGATTGGAGCTAATCAAGTATCAACCCTGGACAACCATTTGGAGGTTTCCTGTTGCCACAAGTAGGAACAGGACTGCTTTGGAGTATTTATGCTGAACCATAGCAATTTCTCCCTCCTCTCAGTTTTTTCTTTCCTCGTTAAGTTTAAAAGGGTTACCTTTTTAAAAAAAAATTGCACTTGAGCAGTCAAAGGTTTACATTGATGGAGGAATAGAGTAGCAGTGTCCTTTTACTTCTTACACCTGATTCTCAATCTATTCCAGATTAATGTGATGGATGCAGTCATATACCAGTGTTTATCTACGTGGCAATTCCTATACTGCTTAACCATGGTATATGGATTCTACCATACTGCTGCTTTACAGATTGCCTTGAAGACCACCTTAGAACTAAACCATGTGTCGCTATAGAGCTCACAGAATCAGTTTTTCTGAGATTTACTTTAGGTGGGAGGTCTCAAAGATGGATAAGTCAATTTTTTATATCTCTGGCATTAAACTTTGTCAAGCCAAGGCTTCATTCATCTGTTACAGCAAAACTGTTAATTTATTTCACATGAAAGCATTATACACAAACTGAACTTCCATTACATCGGAAAGTGTTCCTTCGATGTTGGAAGTGCAGCCAGTATTCTGCACGACTTCCTATTGTCACTGCATTAACCCTTCCCTTGGTTGGGTGAGTTATTGGATGATTTGTGGAACTGTCTTCCAGTATGACTCATGACCTTCAGGAGTGATGGACTGTCAATGGAAATCCTGTCTTTTATTTCAGGTCAAAAGTGTTTAATGCCACACTTTTTTGTCAACTATATGAGTTCATTGAATTTTTACTTCACTGGTATGATTTTCTGCCTGTGCAGTGCACTGCATCAACATCTTGGGTTGCTTCCTGTAAATTGGTTTACTGTCATTTTTACAGTCCTGAGAAATCAATTGAAAAGTATTTGTTTGCAAGGAGGAGAGAGGCAAACCCCATCCAAATTTAACTTCTATAAAAATTTAATTTTTAACTTGGCAAATGTTTTTGTTAAGTATACAGTACTTGAAAGCAACTTCAGCCAGCTACAGTATTGTAGCTAACATTTTCAATGTGCTCAAGTCCTCAGTTTAAAATGCATATCGCTCCCGTCCACCTATTTTCTGTAATCTCGCAGGAAGGTTTATTGTTGACTTATCTATCTTTGAGACCTCCCACCTAAAGTAAATTATTATAGCAAGTCTCAAAAGTTGATTCTGTGAGCCCTATAGCGACACATGGTTTAGTTTTAAGGTGGTCTTCAAGGCAATCTGTAAAGCAGCAGTATGGTGGAATCCATATACCATGGTTAAGCAGTATAGGAACTGCAGTTTGTTGTGGTTATGTTGGCCTCTGCAGAATGCGTCAATATATAAGGAGCAAATGGAAGAGCAATATGAGGGCCTCATTCTAACAAGAATCTATAATGGCCATGTATTACTGCTCACATGCATTCTGTAATTTAGTGCTGTATCGTGTTTGTCCTGATGACAAAGTAACAAATTTAGCATTGGAAATCTGAATTTCGACATCTTTCAAATCTTGCTGGTAAGCTACATATTTCGTCAATCTGAAAGATAAAAGCACTGTCTTGAACAATTTGAAAAAAATGAAAAACTAATAGTTGGAAGGTTTGCACCAAGTTTTGAACTTGGGGATCTTTCATGTCAATTTGCTTGACCTAAAAAGTCAAGTTTGAGATTTAAAATAGCAGCTGTGGGACATTGGTACTTAACAAAAATGCAACCTTGCTGAATGTTCTCTTTGAAATTCAGTGGACTCAGATTTGCAAAAAGCTAAATTTGGTGAGAGTGGCCATTTAATCTATCCTCCTTGATGTGAAGATTAATTATATGGAGCCCAATTCAGGGTCACGTACTTATTTCAAGTGAAATATGCATCTTATGAGGAGTCAACTAACTTTCTATTTGCTTTTTATTAATCCTAGTTTTCTCTCATTCACTCATGAAAACACTGGCTTATAATTCCATGGGCAACAGTTGTCCCTAATTATCATTCATGTGGAAGCCTGGACCATAAATGTTGATTGAATACAGAATACAAAGCTGACTACAAGAATCTCTAGACAATCTGCTGTGGCACGTGGATAGTTGTTTCCTGCAGTCTGATCAACTGTTACATTTCTGTATACAGTTCTTGAGGGTTTCCTTTTCTGATGTGACAATTAGGAACATAGGACTAGAAGTAGGCCATTCAGCCCCTCGAGCCTGTTTTGCCCTTCAGTTAGAACATGGTTGATCTCTATCTTATCTCCATCTACCCGCCTTGGTTCCGTAATCATGAATAAATACCCTTGCCTAACAAAAATCTATTAATCTCAGTTTTGAAATTTACAGTTGACTTAGCCACAGCAGCTTTTTGGGGAGAATGTTGCAGATTTCCACTACCCTTTGTGTGAAGAAGTACTTCTTGACATCATCCCTGAATGGCCTGGCTCTAATTTTAAGGTTATTCTGGACTCCCCACGAGAGGAAACAGTTTCTACATACCCTATCATCTCCTTTGACCGTCTTATTCACCTCAATTGGATCACCCCTTAATCTTTTATATTCAAGGCAACACAAGTTTAGTCTATGCAACCTGTCGTTATAATTTAACCCCTTTTATCCCCGATATCATTCTGGTGAATCTGCACTGCACCTCCCTGCAAGGCCAATATATCCTTCCTGAGGTGCGGTGCCCAGGACTGAACGTAGTACTCTAAATGGCTTCTAACCAGAGCTCTGTACAGCTGTAACATTACATCCACCCCTTTGTATTCCAGCCCTCATGAGATAAAGGCCAACATTTGATTAGCCTTTTAAATTATTTTTTGTACCTGTCCACTAGCTTTTAGTGATTTCTGTTCTTGGAAGTAGAAAGTAACTTCCAAGTACTTTGGACCCCTAAATCTTTCTGCTTATCCACAGTTCCTACCTTCTCACCATTTAAAAAAAAAAACTCTGATCTATCTTTCTTTGGTCAAGTTGATGACCTCATACTTTCCCCACATTGAATTCCATCTGCCACAGTTTTGCCCACTCACATAATCTATCAATGCCCCTTTCTGTTCCCATCTACGCTATTGTGCCACCTAACTTAGTTTCATCAGCAAACTTAGATATATGGCTCTCTATTTCTTCATCCAAGCCATTTACAAATAAAGTGAAAAGCTGTGGCCTCAGTACAGATCCCTGGGGGACCCAAGAGTCACATCCTGCTCATTTGAGTACATATCCATTATCCCTACTCTGTCTCCGACCTCGTAACTAATTCCCTATCCAAGCTAATAGGTTGCCTCCAATTCTTTGCGTGCTCGTTTTTGTTAAGTCTGTTATGTGGAACCTTGTCGAATGCCTTCTGGAAGTCCATATAAATAACATCCATAGACACTCCGTTATCTACCATGTTTGTTAGCTCAAAAAAAAATTCAACTCGATTCGTTAGACATGACGTACCCGTTACAAATCCACCATGTCAAATCAGTTTGACATAACTGGCCACTCCTTGTGTTTCAAGTGAGCAGTCAGTCCTTGTTGGTGCCTCTTGTGCTTTGTTTCAAACGTTCGCTCATTCATTCTTGGAAGTTTTAAATGGCCAACAATACGACATCGTTGCGCATATGCAGCAAAGGGCATTTGGGTAAAACTGAGACATCTTCTCGGAGCGTGCACTGCACAAACCTGCTGGAAACACTGTGCACCTCTTCCATTTCAACACTTCTGTCTGCCAAATAATGTTACAATCAAAGATGATCCATACGAAGATCAATCTTAAAATATATTACTTTAAACATGGAAAAGGCAAAGAGCCCACTTCCATCATTGCATAAGTTCAATATTGATGTTTAGATTTTTAAAAAATAAGTACACAACTATATGTATAGACATACAGTACATTTAACTTGTAGCCAATTACATGTCATGTGACCCCCAAGAATAAGTGTCTCCCTAAACCTACTGAGATTTCTTAGGCAAAAGCTGGCAAGATGAGAAATAAAGGGTGGTATCAAAGTTAATATCTTGTCCTTAGCCAGATCAAGCCTCCCTCCTTTGTATCTGGAATTTGTCAACTTCTTAATCGACAATCCTGGCCAACATTCCTCCTTCTGTCAATGCCACCAAAAACAAATCAACTGGTCATTCATCTCATTTTCTGTTTGTGGGACTTGTCTGGATATTATGCTTGCCCTTTTCACTAGGTGTCCAGAGATATCCTGCATCAAGGAAAAGGGATGGGTGTACCAGGATGTAAATAACACGCATGTGCCAAAAGAGATCAAAAATCTAAATTTCTTTGTGGGGGGAAGTGGGAATGCAACCAGTCCCCTCCCCCCAGGGAAATGAATCAGAGATCACTTCACCCATCAAAAATTTCAAAATCCACCATCACAAAAATCGTACTTTTGAGTACTTCGATTTCCCCCCCGCGCGCCCCCCCCCCCCCCAAAAAAAAATATAACTGGAATATTGGGCATCGCTGCAGCTAAGCCCCAATAAGTTTATGTTCCTTTGCACTCCAATTGTAACTACTTTCTGTATATCATGTTCAAGTTTTCACAGAAAAATTGAGTTGCATGATATGATCCTGAAAAACACATTGGATTTCGGAATTTCTATATAATAAAAAGGAATCTAACTTATTCAGTTGCTTTGAAGCAGTGGCTTTGGGTCAGAGGCCTTTATTCAGGGCTGTTTTTCAGCTTGCTTTTGTTTTGGGCTGTTAATTTTTTTTTTCAAACTGTGGCAGTTTTTCTGAGTTTTGTTGACAAGGTATGGTTTGAAGTAAACTAGTCTCTTCAACAGAACAGCCTAGCATGAGACTTCAGTGTTGCAAATCCCTTGGTGATGGCGACATTTTATTTTCATCTGGGAAATCTCTGTTGCGTATCTTTTGGCAACAACATCTTCAAAGACTAAGTTTTTGTGATTTGTATGCAACATGCCAGTGAAATAGCAACAATCATCTGCTCACTACCGGTAAATTTATATTTAGAATACTAGCCATTCCACTCATTGGTAGCACGTCGATGTGTTTTTATAGCTTTCTAGAGTGCTATTAAAAGACTAAGTTGTGTGTGAAGGGAATTAATCCATCTTTTCCTTTTGTCATTAATCAGCTGTGGTAGGGAAGGCAGATCTGCTTCCTCACCTTTTCGAATACCAGGATAACCTGGCTTCTGAGAGATGCAAAACATTGGCTTGGCCTGAGTTTTACTCCTGTACGAATCCTAAAATGCCAGACTGGTTATCCTTTTTATGGACAATCCTTCCTTCAATCACTGTTGCAGCATTTTAATAGTGGATTCCAGTCTGATCTGCTATAATGTGCTCAGTATACATTGCAATGTTTGAAGCAATCCAGGTTTCACCTGTTAGTGGCAGCTTGATTTTCTTGGTAAAGTTAGTTATTGTATTCGCTTTGCAAAGCATCTTGAAGGGTTTGCTTAGAACTGTATTCATGGTTTGCAATTGGTTGGTCATCCACCCTGGTATTTTAGCCAAATCAGTGTTGCATTGATCAATGAATCTCTTAATGGTTAGCTAAATGACCACGGACAGCGTTATAGCATGTTTGTGTAACAAGGCACTTAGCTTTTGTTTCCACAGAGTTGTTATCCAGTTCCCTCTAATTTGGGACCTTTCCCAGGGCTGCATATGTATGCAAGGTGAAATTTAATTCTTTTTTTTTATTCGTTCACGGGATGTGGGCGTTGCTGGCGAGGCCAGCATTTATTGCCCATCCCTAATTGCCCTCGAGAAGGTGGTGGTGAGCCGCCTTCTTGAACCGCTGCAGTCGGTGTGGTGACGGTTCTCCCACAGTGCTGTTAGGAAGGGAGTTCCAGGATTTTGACCCAGCGACAATGAAGGAACGGCGATATATTTCCAAGTCGGGATGGTGTGTGACTTGGAGGGGAACGTGCAGGTGGTGTTGTTCCCACGCGCCTGCTGCTCTTGTCCTTCTAGGTGGTAGAGGTCGCAAGTTTGGGAGGTGCTGTCGAAGAAGCCTTGGCGAGTTGCTGCAGCGCATCCTGTGGATGGTGCACATTGCAGCCACAGTGCGCCGGTGGTGAAGGGAGTGAATGTTTAGGGTGGTGGATGGGGTGCCAATCAAGCGGGCTGCTTTATCTTGGATGGTGTCGAGCTTCTTGAGTGTTGTTGGAGCTGCACTCATCCAGGCAAGTGGAGAGTATTCCATCACACTCCTGACTTGTGCCTTGTAGATGGTGGAAAGGCTTTGGGGAGTCAGGAGGTGAGTCACTCGCCGCAGAATACCCAGCCTCTGACCTGCTCTCGTAGCCACAGTATTTATATGGCTGGTCCAGTTAAGTTTCTGGTCAATGGTGACCCCCAGGATGTTGATGGTGGGGGATTCGGCGATGGTAATGCCATTGAATGTCAAGGGGAGGTGGTTAGACTCTCTCTTGTTGGAGATGGTCATCGCCTGGCACTTATCTGGCGCGAATGTTACTTGCCACTTATCAGCCCAAGCCTGGATGTTGTCCAGGTCTTGCTGCATGCGGGCTCGGACTGCTTCATTATCTGAGGGGTTGCGAATGGAACTGAACACTGTGCAGTCATCAGCGAACATCCCCATTTCTGACCTTATGATGGAGGGAAGGTCATTGATGAAGCAGCTGAAGATGGTTGGACCTAGGACACTGCCCTGAGGAACTCCTGCAGCAATGCCCTGGGGCTGAGATGATTGGCCTCCAACAACCACTACCATCTTCCTTTATGCTAGGTATGACTCCAGCCACTGGAGAGTTTTCCCCCTGATTCCCATTGACTTCAATTTTACTAGGGCTCCTTGGTGCCACACTCGGTCAAATGCTGCCTTGATGTCAAGGGCAGTCACTCTCACCTCACCTTTGGAATTCAGCTCTTTTGTCCATGTTTGGACCAAGGCTGAAATGAGGTCTGGAGCCGAGTGGTCCTGGCGGAACCCAAACTGAGCATCGGTGAGCAGGTTATTGGTGAGTAAGTGCCGCTTGATAGCACTGTCGACAACACCTTCCATCACTTTGCTGATGATTGAGAGTAGACTGATGGGGTGGTAATTGGCCGGATTCGATTTGTCCTGCTTTTTGTGGACAGGACATACCTGGGCAATTTTCCACATTGTCGGGTAGATGCCAGTGTTGTAGCTGTACTGGAACAGCTTGGCTAGAGGCACAGCTAGTTCTGGAGCACAAGTCTTCAGCACTACAGCTGGGATGTTGTCGGGGCCCATAGCCTTTGCTGTATCCAGTGCACTCAGCCGTTTCTTGATATCACGTGGAGTGAATCGAATTGGCCGAAGACTGGCTTCCGTGATGGTGGGGATATCGGGAGGAGGCTGAGATGGATCATCCACTCGGCACCTCTGGCTGAAGATGGTTGCAAACACTTCTGCCTTGTCTTCAGGCTTTGCACTCACGTGCTGGACTCTGCCATCATTGCAGAGCCTCCTCCTCCCCCCATTAGTTGTTTAATTGTCCACCACCATTCACGACTGGATGTGGCAGGACTGCAGAGCTTTGATCTGATCCGTTGGTTGTGGAATCGCTTAGCTTTGTCTGTAGCATGTTGTTTTAGTATTGAACCAGAGAAGATTTTGTTTCCTGCAGTTTGCTTAGATTTCCCCTGGATAACTGTGATTGTCTACATGTAATCATTTTTTTCCACTTCCTAAACTACCTCCTCGTGCTCAATTTCTGGGTGAACCCCCATGTGCACATCTTAAGTGTTTTCTATTGCAAAGAAGTGGCAGGCAGTTTATCCTTGTTTTTCAGCCAGTTCCCACAGAAGTCAATGAGAGGACAGGACTGGTTCTGTGCAAATGTTAGCCACTTTTTTTTTTCTCCTTTCATCTGCTTCCAGGGAAGGAAAAAAGTCCCTAGTATAAATTGAGAAGCTTTCTGTGCTGGGAGAAACATGGAAGTTAGATTCATGTGCAAATTCTTCCAACTTACTTTGCATGTTAAATATGAACATAAAGGCAGTTTTATATTTCATTGTGCTGCCAAGTCGTGTTCTTTGGATTTTAAACATCTGATTGAAGTATGGTGTTGCTTTTGTAAAAGGAATAAACTGTAGTTAACACCGTAATGTGATTTCAATGGTAGCCACTGGATTGTTCGTCTTGCAGCCATTAAATTAATTGCATCTTAATCACAATTGATAAATGGCTAACTACTGACTTTTATAGCAATAGTTTGCCTTTTTTGATTAAAATTGTTGTCCAGATTTATTATACTGCAGTGCAGCTTGTTTGGGTGTGCGGGGGTCCAGTGACCATACTATGTGTTGTGTACTTTTTAAATTTACCAAGAGCACTGTACTTGTCAGTTGTACCCCTTTTACTTGGGGAGCACTGCTGCTGATGGCAGTGTTGTGCAGTAAATAGTAATATTGCTATCTGCAGGGATGCCAATAAACACCTTTTTAACCCCTTGAGACAGCAGTGTCCCGGCTGCAAATATAAATGCTGCCACTGGAAGGAGGGGGCAGCACCTCTTGCCTGGCTACAGGTGGCCTGACCCATTGTGGTTTCTTATTTACTGCCCTGCAAGTACCTTTCCGAGCCACTGGAAAAGATCCAATGGCTTGAAAACCAGTCATAAGTTAAGACTTTAAAATAACTAATTTTTTGCTCTGGTGCTGTGGAATTATCTCAAAATATAAAACAAATGAATTATACAGCACAGGCACCCTTTGGTCATGCTGCAAAATTGGCCAATGATATTGAATTGATTGGGAGTATTTATTGGAGGGGGATTCACATGATATTGTGGATAACGACAGATTTTGAGTGTTTTTGTAGTGGTGGCTGAGGCGAGCCTAGTTTTTTTTTATATCTGAGAAATGCTGCTCAGCCGTGTTTGATGTATTCTATTAATTGCAGTAAACGTGAGTTGGCAAAGTGACAGAATGGTGCCCTAGATACACATTTTCCAACTCTTTGGCAGCAGGGTGTACCTTTTTTATTTGACTTGTTATATTTCTTGCAGTATTTGCATTGTAGATAAAATGTTAGATGCATGCAATTAAGTGTTCGTTGTATTCTGTGCTCTGTTGGACTTCAAATGAACTTTTCGTATTACATGTCCAATTATTCTATATTCAAGCTTGATCATTTTTAAAAAAACTATGCAGTGTTGTTTAGGATATTCTTTCATCAACTATTTGGATATATTGGCAGCTAGAGTTTGGTGATGTCGACACCTAAAATTGTAATAAAAGATGCATGTTCCAGATCAAATCACCAAACCTCAATATATAAACCACCTGTTTTCCCTTCCCTCATGGCCTCCAGTGTTTAAAGATTATTACAACATACTACAGTATGAAGGGACAAAAGGGTCCCTCACTTCAGTAATGTCTTCCAAAATGTTTTGTGCAATGGCAAGTATCTCTTGTACAGGCTAAATCAGCAACATTCTATGCATCATAATTAAGACAGGTAGTGTTTTAGTGCAAATGGTACTTGCTGAAGCCCCCATCTCAATGTTCCCTCTAATTTTTTTGTGTCATATGCGGAATGAATTTGGGTTTGTGCACCAGTATAAAAGCTGTGTGCACCACCGTAAAAAAAAACACAACTTTGAATAGAACATCTTTTTAGGAAACATTATTCAGGGTATATAACAAACCAAGCAGATGTACAAAATAGAATCGTAGAAAGTTACGGCACAGAAGGAAGCCATTCGGCCCATCGTGTCCCTGCTAACCGAAAAAGAGCTATCCAGCTTAATCCCACTTTCCAGCACTCTGTCTGTAGCCCTGTGGGTTATGGCACTTCAGGTGCACATCCAAGTACTTTTTAAATGAGTTGAGGGTTTCTGCCTCTACCACCCTTTCAGGCAGAGAGTTCCAGACCCCCACCACTCTCTGGGTGAAAATATTTCTCCTCAGCTTCCGTCTAATCCTTCTACCAAATACTTTGTATCTATGCCCCCTGATCACTGACTCCTCTGCTAAGAGAAATAGATCCTCCCTATCCACTCCCGTAATAATTTTATATACCTCAATTAAATCTCCCCTCAGCCTCCTTTGTTCCAAATAAAACAACCCCAGCCTATCCGATCTTTTCTCCTAGCTAAAATTCTCCAGCCCTTGCAACATCCTCGTAAATCTCCTCTGTATCCTCTCTAGTGCAATCACATCTTTCCTGTCATGTGGTGACCAGAACTGTACGCAGTACTCAAGCTGTGGCCCAACCAATGTTTTATACAGTTCTAGCATAACCTCTGTGCTTTTATATTCTATGCTTCGGCTAAAATAATGGATAATTGTAACTAGGCAAGCTGTCAAGGATTTTTAATTAAACAAAACTGGTTATAGAAATTTCAGAAGTAAACACTGCCACCAGAGGAATGGGAACATCCTGATTGAGACCCAGAGTCTGTAGATGACAGGTCAGATGGTGGAGAAGAGGGTAACTGTCTCGGTTTGGATGTTTTTCTCTTCTGTCTCTCCCTCTCTACCAGTGTTTACTTCTCTACCACTTGACAGATGAGATTTGATCTGCATAAGCATATCAAGGTGATTTTCTTTCTAACTGTTTCGTGATTTTGTTTTAATATTATTCATAAAGCTGAAGCCATGCTCACAGTCAGCACTTGAAACTTGAAACTTGAAACATGAAATTATCCACTCCTTCCAGCTGCGACTCATCGGGACCACGAGTTGAATAAAGCAATATCAAGCCCTTCCGAACAGTAGTGGACTTTATGTTTATTAAAAAAACAGAAAAGCTGCTCATTTAGATTGGAGAGGCTTCAGGTAAACTGTGCATTAGGACCTGAGGTTTAAGATGTCTGCAAAAGTCAGAAAAGATGTATTGAGAGCAATAATAGAACACACAGGCGCTGGGACAGCGCGGACCGAATGATGAAGTGCGCGGTACACAGACTGTTGCGCAGCTGCGCACGTGCACAGCTGAGAGGGAATAGTGCCCCATATGTAAGTAACCATCCCTTTGAACTCAAATTTAAAAAAATTTGATTGAGTTAATTTTTCATGCTATTTCCATCTGAATTATTACTGGACACAAGTACAGTAATTGCATTACAATTTTAGAACATTTTTTGTAGGTATTATCAACTGACCACCATGTGGAGTACTGACTGCCACGACACTGGTGGCAAAAATTGAAATCCTGAATGAATCAGCCATAATCTCATTGAATGACGGAGCAGGCTCGAGGGGCTGAATGGCCTACTCTTGTTCCAATGTTCCTAATCCGCCCCAATAACTTCACATTACATCTTCAGGGCGATGAGAGTTTGTCACCCATGATTCAAATACTAATAAGCTGCTGAGGCTCACTTAGTGTGATATTCATGCCCATACTGCCCTGTAATAACTTCTGGTATTTTTAAAAGAATCCATAAGTTTCACTATTCTGTGTGGTGGCTTGTACTTATCCCATTTTTAAAAATATTCCAAAAATATATGGAAATGGTTTCTCTGTATGCTTGCAACAAGTTGTCTCTTTCCAGTTGTAAAGCTTTTCCTGTGTTTGTTTGTGCCTGTGGTATATGAAACGCTATCTGTGGTATACAAAATTATTCAAGTTAGTTTAGAGATTGTTGCCTAGGTTTTCTTTTCATGATGCTAATGATAGCCCATCCTTTTAATGGGTTACAGTTGGCATTATGATGGTAAAACCCAGCCTTGTGTCTTCATTTGGACCTCCAGGCTTTTGAACAGTGTGATACTTACAAAGCCTATTCTATAAACACATTTTATATCATTTGATTTTCTTTGGTTGGATTCCCATGGAGTCTAAGTATTTTGCATCAGATTTGGAATTTTAAAAGTTACAGCTGTGGTAGTTAATGGAAAGATAGAGCAGGCACAGTGAGCCAACTGGCCTACTTTTGATCCTGTTTTCCTTGAATTGCAGTGAGGGCCTGTCAGTGTGTTCAATACAAATTTTGGCATTGCTGTCATATAGTACTTCTTGAAAGTACCATCCACAAAGGAGTAGATGGAGTAATTCCATTTGAGATCCAAGGAGATAATGAGGCCAAGATGTTGACAGATAAAGGATAAAAAGTTTGTTACCGTTGGTTGCACTCGAGATATGCAGAATCTTGCCATTGAGTTGCCCCATCTTCTAAGTTATGTGCATGCTTCTTTTGGGGGAAGTTCTTGCATTGAGGCTTTGCAGTAATGTAGCTTACATGTTACATATCTTGATGTTTGTGACATCTGGTTCGAATGACCTCTGCCTCATTCAAGTTGGGCATTCCTAGACTGCGAGTGTTGGAAGGATATTTGTGTGCATGTCGGTGGGAGGGAGATAGAATTCCAATGTCACTCAAGGTAATAAACGTAAGACATAACGTGATCACTTGACCGATGTGCCTAACTGATTATGAAAGTGGGGGGAAAGATGATGATGATTGATAGGTGCTGAAGTCATCTCAAGGGGCTCGAATACAAAGGGGTGGAAGTTATGCCACGGTTGTATAAAGCTCTGGTTAGACCACATCTGGAGTACCACATGGCAGGAAGATATATTGACCTTGGAGGGGATGCAGCACAGATTCACCAGAATGATACCGGGGCTAAAAGGGTTAAATTATGATGGCAGGTTGCATAGACTCGGCTTGTAGCTCTTTGAATGTAGAAAATTAAGGGATGACCTCATTGAAGTGTTAAAGATGATTAAAGGATTTGATAGGGTAGAGACAGAGAGAGAGAAACTATTTCCTCTAGTGGGGGAGTCCAGAACAAGGGAACATAACCTTAAAATTAGGGACAGGCTGTTCAGGGGTGATGTCAGGAAGCACGTCACACAAAACGTAGTGGAAATCTGAAACACTGTCCCCAAAAACTATATTGAGACTCGGTCAATTGAAAATTTCAAAACTGAGATTGATAGATTTTTGTTAGGTGAGGGTATTACGGGAAATGGAACCAAGGTGGGTAAATCGACTTTAGATACAGACTAGCCATGATTTAATTGAATGGCGGAACAGGCTTGAGGGGCTGAATGGCCTACTCTTGTTCCTGTGCCTGTGCATTTAATTGGCTTAGTTTTGAATCCTACAAAGCCTTTGCAAAAAATAAGTTTCCACATTTTTGTAAAATTGTGAATTTACAACAAAATACAGCTGCAATTTTTTGCCTTTTTTTTGTTTTAATCTGGTGGATGAAGGAAAAAGTAGACATACAAAGGTCCCTGTTAAATTGTGATTACTGCACTGGAATAAATTAAATGTAATTAACTTTTCTACATTCGCCATCTAAAGAAATCTGTGATGGATGATTGCAGGATTGCACCTAGCAACTGATAATTTTGCCTAATGTCTTACAAAACTTGAGATTCTTGAATGTTCATCCAAATAATGTCTGCAAATCTGACTTGCGTAGTGCCAAAAATTTTCTTCTAAAGAGTGGAGGAATCTCTTCTAAGCTTATCAAAGGATCGTTTGGCTCATCATGCAAGAACTTGCTTGTTTAACTAATGTGCTGTTAGACATTTCTGTACCAGTTTTGTTTTTCTTTTGATTGCTACAGTTGTACACCTATATTGTTTGCCAGTACCTACAACTCCACTGGTTATCTTATGGGATGACCTTGCATTAATCAAAATTTTAGTCCTTCTAGGGATGTCTTAATTTATTCCAAAAAAAATGAGATTCCGACAAAAGAATTTAAATACAACTATCTTGTGCAATAACAATAGAGGCTGATCTTTTGCATTCTAAGAGTAGCGTGAGAAACAAACATTGGAATATTAAATGAGTGACCAGGAGTTAGTTTTTTTTATATAACTGATCTCTGCTAGTACCCAATGACAATAGAATTTTTATACATGCAATATTAGCATACATGTGTTCCCAAAAATAAATTGTGCTCGTGAAGTCTTGTACGTGACAGTGTTTTGGGGTTTTTGCTCAATTTTTTTTGGGAGAGGGGCTTGGTGTAGAGGAGGTGTAGTCAATTACTTGAGCCTTCTGTGATTGATGTTTGGCTCGTTGAATGCTTTGTTTGGCTTCAACCCAATACAAGAGATGCAGAACAAAATCAAGGATGTGATCAGCTGAAATAAATCTTGATAGCCTTCCTCCTCTTCTAACCCAGCTATCCAATATATTTAGAATTGTAGTCGTTGTAAATATTAATTATAGCCTGAATGTGCCACCACATTCAGTAGGGGACTAGCTGTATGCACTGTCAATAAACTTGTCTGGAGCGAGCCGAACGGTCAGACAAGAAGTACTGCTACCATCACACAGTGCACCACTGGCCTTGGTTGCAGAAAACAAGCCAAATAGTTTAGAGTGAAAGAATCGCTAAGGTTTATGCAACCTAGCTGTTGGTGGTAACTGTCAGAGGGGTGGAGAGAGTAAAATCCAGATTTCTGGTGAATGAATGGAAATATTTGGGCTAGATTATAACATTTCTTGCACAGTAAATTTAAATTAGTTTTAGTCAAACGACCAGAGAGCGCACTGGCATATTATATTTAAACTAGTGTTTTTTTTTGGTTTTCAGCTTTGGAAGTTTGACCATAGTTGGTATAAAACAGAAGAAATGGGAGCAGGAGTAGGCCATCCGGCCCCTCGAGCCTGCTCCGCCATTCAATAAGATCAATCTTCTACCTCAACGCCGTTTTCCTGCATCATCCCCATATCTCTTGATGCCTTTAATATCCAGAAATCTATCGATGTCTGTTTCGAATGTACTCCACAGCGCTCTGGGGTAGAGAATTCCAAAGATTCACCACCCTCTGAGTGAAGAAATTTCTCCTCATCTCAGTCCTAAATGGCCTACCCCTTATTCTGAGACTGTGACCCCTGGTTCCAGATTCCCCAGCCAGGGGAAACATCCTCCTTGCATCTACCCTGTTGAGCCCTGTAAGAATTTTGTATGTTTCAATGAGATCACCTCTCATTCTTTTAAACTCAAGAGAATACAGGCCTAGTCTACTCGATCTCTCTTCATACGACAGTCCTGTCATCCCAGGAATCGGTCTGGTGAACTTTCGTTGCACTCCCTCTATGGCAAGTATATCCTTTCTTAGGTAAGGAGACCAAAATTGTACACCATAACAAAACATAACTAAATAGCCCTTATTGGTCTGTGCTCTAAGACTTTGTTTGGAATTTATTAACAGCAATTGCAGTATATCAGAAAATGTGCTTTTAATCTCAGAAAAACAGGTCATTTTGCTTAAATACTCCAAATCCATGATATATATGATTTAGACCATCTCCAACAAGGAAGAGTCTAATTGCCTCCCCTTGACATTCAACGGCATTACCATCGCCGAGTCCCCCACAATCAACATCCTGGGGGTCACCATTGACCAGAAACTCAACTGGACCAGCCACGTAAATACCGTGGCTACAAGAGCAGGTCAGAGGCTGGGTATTCTACGGCGAGTGACTCACCTCCTGACTCCCCAAAGCCTTTCCACCGTCTACAAGGCACAAGTCAGGAGTGTGATGGAATACTCTCCCCTTGCTTGGATGAGTGCAGCTCCAACAACGCTCAAGAAGCTCGACACCATCCAGGACAAAGCAGCCCGCTTGATTGGCACTCCATCCACCACCCTAAACATTCACTCCCTTCACCACCGACGCACTGTGGCTGCAGTGTGTACCATCCACAGGACGCACTGCAGCAACTTGCCAAGGCTTCTTCGACAGCACCTCCCAAACCCGTGACCTCTACCACCTAGAAGGACAAGGGCAGCAGGCACATGGGAACAACACCACCTGCACGTTCCCCTCCAAGTCACACACCATCCTGACTTGGAAATATATCGCTGTTCCTTCATTGCTGGGTCAAAATCTTAGAACTCCCTTACTGTGGGAGAACCTTCACCACACGGACTGCAGCTGTTCAAGAAGGCGATTCACCACCACCTTCTCGAGGGAAATTAGGAATGGGCAATAAATGCTGGCCTCGCCAGCGACGCCCATATCCCATGAACGAATTAAAAAAAAAATCTTGACTATCCTAGAACAAAACATTAATCCCAATAATGTAGGGCCCAAATAACTGTAGATATGGAGGGCTTAGTCTTTAGGGCTCTGTATCTTGAAGGGTTGGAGTTCTTTCTACTTTTTTTGCTTTATTTTGATAATTTGAAAAATACTCGTCCAGTGCCTTTATTAATGTGTGTTTTGTCTTACTGGTATACCGTAAACATTGATTCAAGGATGAATTTTGTATCACTGATGGAAAGTGGCTTCATCAATCAGCTTGGTTTCCCACAGCTTTTTTTGGAGAAATATAATGTTTAAATAGTTAGCCTGCCTAACTCTTTGTAGATATGCAGTACTCTTTGCTTTCACTTCAGAAATATTGCAAAATTCTTAAACTTTTTTATCTACTTAAACAAAAGAAAAAATTGAAGAGAAACTGTCCATGATAAATTTCCTGTTGTCTTCCTGGTAAGATGAAATTTGCAGAATATGTAAGTTCTTTTGTATTGTGGATGTCGTCGAAATGCATGAGTCTGAATTATATGATTTGTTACGGAAGTTACTGTAAAGTGCCAGTATACCTGTCATAGGAATTACAGTTTCCAAGAGCGGAGAGTGATGGATTTGTCACCTGTTTAATTTAAATGTCAGAAAAATGATAAGGTGCCATAGAATATGATTTAAATCTGAGTGAACTGACCTGTTGTCAACAACATGAGTGGGATATAAATCCTATCCCATAGCTAATGTGTGTTTATTCTACATAACAGGTAATTAGAAGTGAACAATTGTATTTTTCACCAGTATGAAGAGAATTTCTCCCCTTGGCCATACTGCTCCATTTTTTAAAACTGTAATCCCTAATAAGGTGTCACTGGTTAACTATCGGCTGTTGGAAACCAAGCTGATTGGTGAAATAACTTTCCGTCAGTGATACTAAGACCAATCATATCATTCCCTTCTTTGCTGCTACCATAAGTGTTGTCTATTTCGGTACAGATGAAGATTTGAATATTTCATGTATGCCTTAGTGTTGCACCGTTTGGACTCTGGGAGGGGGAGGAAGGAGTGAAACTTGCAATTTTTAAAATAAGCCATATTAATAGCCGGATTATGGATTGGTTTCTGTGATCTGTGAAATCGAGTCATGTGGAGCATCGTGTGTGTTATTTTCTAGCAGAGGCAGTTGTATTGGTGAAGAATACACATTGTCAAGTATCTGTAAAATAACTCCACAACTTTTTGTGTTTTTAAATTGCAATTGTACATTTTATGGTTGAGGGTCAGGATCCAGGCTGTGTCTTTTATAACTGAAGTCTTCACCGGTTCAGAACATAAACTGTCCACCCTGCTACAAGTTTTGTTAGAATTTGTTCTGACTGAATTGATGGTCTTTATGGTCTGTCCCAACTATATGGGAAGGTGCATGGTCTTAAACACTAAAAATCCAATTACAACTTTTCTCTAGCTGAGGCGGTGCCGCTATCTGTGCAATGTGGAGGGAGCTGAAACACGTGTAGAACTGCTTCACATTCTGCAATATACACATGGAATAACATTTTCTGCATGTTGCACTTTACAGGGTTAGGGTATTGCTGTGGAATCAACCCATCTGCAGTCAAATCACTTCATTGTAACCTCACTCATCCAGCTGCTGCTGTTTCACAGTTAAAAAAATTGTTATTGTTCCTTCACTGACCTGGCAATCTTGGCCTGCAATTGACAGATGCTGTCTTTACACAAAGGTTAAATAAACGAATAAGAATGTAAGGTTACCTGCTGTAGGTATGGTTTTCCTTCTTTTATATGAAAGAATTTCTACCTTCAAATGCAGAGCTAGCTCCTCAGTTCTTACCTGACTTAGAGTTGTGCTCTGGTTTCAGTACTGTCTTGTCTGCTCCAAGAAAGAAGGACACAGATCATAATGAGTGATGTTATAGTAGAGTCAGGAAGATCAACTCGCCATAATTGCCTGAATTTCTTGATGTATATATTTTCCCCGAATATTGAGGACCATGCCCGTTTTTGGATTTGGGCTCACTTTTCCTAGCTCCTTTTAGTCCATGCAATGTATATTTACATCTCCAGCACCAATAAAATAGTCTGACAAATTGATTGTTAGAGCTGTTTATAATATTGTAGAGAATATTGGGCAGGATGATTTTGATGTAGTGCTTTTTAAAGTAGGAAAATAGCATTTATGCTCCACACGAGCCACCTTTTTATTCCTTTCTTCCTCCTGTGTGTCTCAAGCTTCCTTTTTAAATGCACCTAAGCTGTTTGACTCAACTATTCCTTGTGGTAGCACGGTCCATGTTCTTGCACTCTTTGGGTGAAGAGGTTTCTCCTGAATTACTTATTGGATTTATTAGTGACCAACTTATATTTATGACCTCTAGTTTTGGACTCCCTCACAAGTGGAAACATTTTCTCCACATCTACCGTATCAAACTTCCATTTTCTTCAAGACCTCTATCGAGCGACCCCTCAGCCATCTCTTTTCTAGAGAAAAGAGCCCCAGCCTGTTCAGCCCTTCCTGATAAGTATATCCTCTCAGTTCAGATATCATCCTTGTGAATTCTTTTTGTACCTTCTCCAATGCCTCTATATCCCTTTTATAGTATGGAGACGAGAACTGCACATCACCCCAAGTGTGGTCTAACTAAGGTTTTATACAAGTTTAGTATAACTTCTCTGCTTTTCAATTCTATCCCTCCAGAAATGAATGTCAGTGCTTGGTTTGCCTTTTTTATGGCCTTATTAACCTGCGTTACTCCTTTTAGTAATGTGAATCTGTACCCCGAGATACTTTGCTCCTCTACCTCATTCAGACTCTTATTATCCAAGCAGCATGTGGCCTCCTTATTCTTCCTACTAAAATGCATTACCTCTCACTTATCTATATTGAAATTCATTTGCCAATTACATGCCCAATCAGCAAATTTATTAATGTCATCATGCATTTTGATGATTTCTTCCTTTTGTATTAACCACACCCCCCAATTTGGTATCGTACTTCTGATTCCCGAGTCCAAATCGTTAATGTAAATTGTGAACAACAATGGTCCCAGCACCGATCCCTGTGGAACACCACCATTTGCCAATCTGAGTAGCTACCCTTAACCCCTACTCTCTCTTCTGTTTTCACATAGAATCACACAAGACGTGCAACACAGAAACAGGTCATTTGGCTCAACACGTCGATGCCGGTATTTATGCTCCATGTGAGCCTCCTCCCACCCCTCTTTATCTAACGTGTTCTGCGTACACCATAGATTTTTTTGCTGTGAGAATGGCATAAGAGTCGCAGGTGCAATTGCTGGTTCCAAAGAGGAATTGGATATAATGGTCTCATTCATTGAGCACAGCAGGAGGCCGAACCATCTGGAACGCTTTCTGATTCCATGTCGTGAAACAATTGGAGTCAGTCCTTGACATACAGGGCTGCCGGGGGTGGTGGGGCTGAAGGGGGTGTGGTCAGATGTCAAACTCTTGGTTTTTCTCTTACTGCAGACAGACTGTTGTTTTAGCAAGTTTGGGTGTGGAATAACGAGAGAGGCAGGGAGGTGTCTGATTTTGTAAAGTTGGTGCCAGCTGGTTTTGCAGCACCGACTTAGAAAGTGAAGGTCGGCCCATGTCAAGTAAAGTACGTAATTCAGTGTTTATCACAACAGCCCACACTTGGAGGCCAGAAACTCTGCCAACTGATGCCGGGACAAAAATCAGCCTCTCGTTTAAGGCCAAATACGGATCTATGCCCCTTCCCTTTCCAGGTGCCTGTTGGAAGCTGTACTTTGCTGATGCGGTGCACCCCCTCCCCTTCTGTGCGTTACACCAGGGGTTTGGACAACCTACAATTAAACAATCACTGGAACGTTTTGGGAAGTGAGAGGTTCAGGGTCTATCTCAGGAAGGGTTCAGTGCTTCTCCCTCGTTCATTTTCAGACCGAAAGAAGGGTTCTGCCCAAAACATAGTCCTGTCTTTTCTCTCTCCAGATGAAAATAATCTCCAAACCTCTCCTTCCATTCTTTTGGAAATGTCTGCTGTCCGGTTACTTGGTTGTATGTCTATGGTACTTTCTGTCTATAAGTGGTTCAGAACACATCTCCATGTACTGTTCTGTTGGCCATTTCCTGCACTAATGGAAAATCTGAGCACCCACAATCCCCTGCGCTCCAGAAACTGCTCCATCCGCTGCACTAAGGGTTCCAGCAGAAGCGCACTTGTGCCTTGGATGGAGGGGGTGAATTGTCGCGGTGCTTCGTGCGAGCGCTTGGTTGCGGCAGTTTGTGGAGAGTTTGGGTCAAAGCGAGGCGGCGGGAGAAGCCAATGCCGTTTTGTAGCCAGCTTGCTATCTATATTCTGCTACCTGTTCCCTGACTCCGCATGCTGTGACCTTAGTTATGAGTCTACAGTGAAGACCTTTTGAAAACCCAAATATAATACATTTATTGCATTACCCTTGTCTACTCTTTCTGTTACTACTTCAGAGTAAAGCTCCCTCTACACTGTCCCATCAAACACTCCCAGGACTTGCCTAAATATCTCTGCAATCTCTCCACTCATGCATTTCCTCCTAAATGCTACACCACTCCGATTTTGATTCTCTGTGCATCGCCTTTTTCTTTTGCCCCATTAATGGCAGAGTTTGCAGTTGCTTTGGTTCTGCGCTTTGGATGAAATCCAAGGCTTCATATGTAGTTTCTTATTGTCTGGGGAATATCATGTTTGCATCAATGGGTAGCACAGTAACTGTGGGAGTTTGAGAAAAAATAACTAATCCATTTCACCGACACAGAAACCCAGTACTGTTGCACAGGACGACTTGAGTGATGGACAACAGTCAGACATCTCCAGGAGTTGGTAGAGAAGCATGTCTGATGACGAAATCTTGTGTTTATCACCGGCCTGGTTCTGTTTGAGTTCATTGTAGACCTAGCGAAGATTGTTGGCTGCTTTTCCCCTTCTCAAATAAAGGAAAAATTTGAAAAGGAAATATGAAGTTGCATACACTGCAGATGAAAAAATAATTAAATTTAAACTTGAGGATGGGTGGAAGGATGGTAAGAATAGCCAAGGTCAGAGATAACAAATGTTATGAGTGCTGTCTTTAAAATTCAGATCCTTGAATAGAAAGTGTGCCTGGTTAGGTTTGAAGTAGTGTCTGTGAGACAAACGTGTCATACTTCAAATCAAAACCTCTTTTTAATAGCTTTATTACATGTTGGAGGTCACACTTATTTGTTGATCTTAGCGCAAGTACATGTTGATAACGATCAGTTTGTTGAATCTGGCAGCTTATCACCTTGTTAGATAGGCGACGGATTCTGGGAAACCAGCTGTGTATCTTTGAATCCTGCAGATGAGTGACAGTTGTATTTGTATCTTCTGATCCTATTCAGGCCGGTAGACAAAATCTCATGTTAAGATAGGTTACAGGTGCAAGCCTGGACTTAATGCTACTAAGAGAGATATAGAAGTGTTAATCTTTTTGTATGTGGGGCAGTCTAAGTGGTTATTCTGTAGTGGAGGACATCAACTTGTATTTCTGTAGCACCTTTTAAAAGTAAGGAATGTGCCATGGCACTTCACAAATAGGGATAAGGAAAACAGACACCGTGAAAGGAGGACAGAGATTAAGAGGTTGACTAAAGGTTTTTAAAGTTGGAAATGTGAACGGAGTTCCAAAGAGCAGGACCAAAGCAACTGAAAGCTCTGCTATTAAAGGGGCAAAAGGAAAATGCGATGCACAGAGGATCAAAATCGGAAGAATGTAGCATTTTGGAGGAAATGCATGAGTGGAGGAGATTGCAGAGATATTAAGGCGAGTCCATACAGTTTTTTTTCCACCTTTTTTGTGAGGACAAGGATTTGGAATTTAATATGCTGGACCAGGGGCCATTGTAGTAGGTCAGTAAGGGGATGCGGTGGCAAAGTTCGGACAAGTTAGAGTATATGGAAAGTGGAAGATGTGGAGGCTAGTACGGAAAGTGAACCTGGAGGCGACACAGGCATATGAAAGGGTATCAGTGACTGAGGGGCTGAGCTAGGGGTGGAGGCAAGTAATGTTGCAGAGATGGAAGTAAGCAGTTTTGGTGATGGATGGGATGTAGGGTTTAAAGCTCAGCTCAGAGTCAAGCATGAGGTGCCAACCTGGTGAAGCAACGACACAGGACGACGTGCATGCTAAACGATGGAAGCAACATGCTATGGACAGAGCTAAGCGATTGTACAACAAACTGATCAGATTAAAGCTCTGCAGTCCTGCCATGTCAAGTCGTGAATGGTGGTGGACAATTAAACAACTAATGGGAGGAGGAGGCTCAGTGAACATCCCCATCCTCAATGATGGCAGAGTCCAGCACGTGAGTGCAAATCCTGAAGACAAGGCAGAAGTGTTTGCAACCATCTTCAGCCAGAGGTGCCGAGTGGACGATCCATCTCTGCCTCCTCCAGATATCCCCACTATCACGAGCGAGTCTTCAGCCAATTCGATTCACTCCACGTGATATCAAGAATTGGCTGAGTGCACTGGATACAGCAAAGGCTATGGGCTCCGACAACATCCCGGCTGTAGTGCCAAAGTCTTGTGCTCCAGAACTTGTCGTGCCTCTAGCCAAGCTATTCCAGTGCAGCTACAATGCTGGCATCTACCCGACAATGTGGAAAATTGCCCAGGTATGTCCTGTCCACATAAAGCAGGACAAATCCAATGCAACCAATTACCACCCCATCAGTCTACACTCAAATCATCAGCAAAGTGATGGAAGGTGTCGGCCGGCGACAGTGTTATCAAGCGACATTCACCATCCAATAACCTGCTCACCGATGCTCGGTTTGGGTTCTGCCAGGACCACTCAGCTCCAGACCTCATTACAGCCTTGGTCCAAACATGGACAAAAGAGCTGAATTCCAGAGGTGAGGTGAGAGTGACTGCCCTTGACATCAAGGCAACATTTGACCGAGTGTGGCACTAAGCAGCCCTAGTAAAATTGAAGTCAATGGGAATCGGGGAAAACTCTCCAGTGGCTGGCGTCATACCTAGCACAAAGGAAGATGGTAGTGGTTGTTGGAGGCCAATCATCTCAGCCCCAGGACATTGCTGCAGGAGTTCCTCAGGGCATTGTCCTTGGCCCAACAATCTTCAGCTGCTTCATCAATGACCTTCCCTCCATCATAAGGTCAGAAATGGGGATGTTCGCTGATGATTGCACAGTATTCAGTTCCATTTGCAACCCCTCAGATAATGAAGCAGTCCGTGCCCGCATGCAGCAAGACCTGGACAACATCCAGGCTTGGGCTGATAAGTGGCAAGTAACATTCGCGCCAGACAAGTGCCAGGCAATGACCATCTTCAACAAGAGAGTCTAACCCCCTCCCCATGACATTCAACAGCATTACCGTCACCAAATCCCCCACCATCAACATCCTGGGGGTCACCAGAAACTTAACTGGACCAGCCACATAAATACTGTGGCGAAGAGCAGGTCAGAGGCTGGGTATTCTGTGGCGAGTGACTCACCACCTGACTCCCCAAAGCCTTTCCACCAGCTACAAGGCACAAGGGACTACATTAAAAAGCAGAACCACAAAGGTAGTAATCTCTGGATTATTTATTACCTGAGCCACGAGCAAATTGGCATAGGGTCAATCGGATGAGGGAGATGAATGCGTGGCTCAAAGATTGGTGTGGGAGATGTGTTGGAGCACTGGCACCAGTACTAGGGAAAGAGAGAGCTGTTCCGTTGGGACGGACTACACCTGAACCATGCTGGGACAAGAGTTCTAGCAATTCAAATAATTAGGGAGGTAGATAGGGCTTTAAACTAAATAAGGCGGGGGGGGGGGGGTGCGGGTAGGGCCCCGCTGGAGAAAAATCTAGAATGCTAAAGAGAAAAGACAAAGAGGCAGTGCAGGAAAGTGATTGGGGTAAGGATAACAGATTGTGTCAGGAAGGGACAGAGCGTACAAACAAACGACAACAAATAGGGTCCGGGTAAGAAGAAATGGTAATAAGACAAATGGAGCCAAAATACAAAAAAATGTTAAGATGTCTAAACTTGTTAAAAAGACAAATCTAAAGGCACTGTATCTGAATGCACAAAGCATTCGTAATAAGGTAGATGAATTAACAGCGCAAATTAAACGGATATGATATAATAGCAATTACAGAGACATGGCTGCAGGGTGACCAAGGCTGGGAGCTGAATATTCAAGGGTATTCGATATTAAGGAAGGACAGGCAAAAAGGAAAAGGAGGTGGGGTGGCGTTGTTAGTAAAGGATGAAATCAGAGCAATAGTGAGAAAGGATATTGGCTCAGAAAATCAAGATGTAGAATCAGTCTGGATGGAGTTAAGCAGCACCAAGGGGAAGGAAACACTGGTGGGAGTTGTACATAGGCCTCCAAACAGTAGTGGTAATGTAGGGGATGGGATAAAACAGGAAATTAGAGATGCATGTACAAGGGTATCACAGTAATCATGGGTGACTTTAATCTACATATTGACTGGCCAAACCAAATTAGCAATAATACTGTGGAGGATGAATTCCTGGAGTGTGTACAAGATGTTTTTTAGACCAGCACGTTGGGAGCCAACCAGGGAACGAGCTATCCTAGATTGGGTATTGTGTAATGAGAAGGGGTTAATTAATAACATTCTTCTGTGGGGTCCTTTTAGGGGAGAATGACCATAACATGATAGAATTCTTCATTAAGATGGAAAGTGAAGTAGTCCAATCCAAAGCTAGGGTCCTAAATCTAAACAAAGGAAACTACAAAGGTATGAGGAGTGAGATAGATTGGGAAGCTTCATTAAAAGGCATGACTGTGGATAGGCAATGGCTAACATTTTAGGAACGAGTGCATGAATTGGCACTAAAACACAAAAGGAAATGTGGCCCATCCATGGCTAACAAAAGAAATTAAGGATAGTATTAGATCCAAAGAGGAGTCCTATAAAGTTGCCAGAAAAAGTAGCAAGCCTGAGGATTGGGAGCAGTTTAGAATTCAGCAAAAAAGGGCCAAGAGATTGATTAAGAGGGGGAAAAATAGAGTATGAGAGTAAACTTGCAAGAAACATAAAAGTGGACTGTAAAAGCTTCTACAAGTATGTAAAAAGAAAAAGATTAGGTCCCTTAGTCAGAAATGGGAGAATTTATAATGGGGATGAAGGAAATGGCAGAGAAATTGAACAAATACTTTGGTTCTGCCTTCACGGAAGAGGACACAAATAACTTCCCAGAAATGCTAGGGAACCAAGGGACTAGTGAGAAGGAGGAATTAAAGGAAATTAGTATCAGTGAAAAAAAAATAGTGCTGGAGAAATTCAAGGGACTGAAAGCCGATAAATCCTCAGGGCCTGATAATCTGCACCCCAGAGGATTAAAAGATGTAGCCATGGAAATAGTGGATGCATCAGTTGTCATTTTCCAAAATTCTATAGATTATGGAACAGTTCCTGCAGGTTGGAGGGTGGCAAATGTAACCCCACTATTTAAAAAAGGAGGGAGAGAGAAAACAGGGAACTGCAGACTGGTTAGCCTATCATCAATAGTAGAGAAAATGCTAGAGTCTATTATAAAGGATGTGGTAATAGGACACTTAGAAAATATCAATGGGATCGGTCAAAGTCAACATGAAAGGGAAATCTTGTTTGACAAACCTACTGGAGTTTTTTGAGGCTGTAACTGGTAGAATAGATAAAGGAGAACCAGTAGATGTGGTTTATTTGGATTTTCAGAAGACCTTTTGATAAAGTCCCACATAAGAGGTTAGTGTGCAAAATTAAAGCACGTGGGATTGGTGGTAATATACTGGCATGGATTGAAAATTGGTTAACATACAGGAAACAGAGAGTACGAGTAAATGGGTCGTTTTCGGTGTGGCAGGCAGCGACTAGTCGGGTACTGCAGGGATCAGTGCTTCGGCCCCAGCTATTCACAATGTATATCAATGATTTGGATGAGGGAACCAAATGTAATATTTCTAGGTTTGCTGACGACACAAAACTAGGTGGGATCATGAGTTGTGAGGAGGATGCAAAGATGCTTCAAGGCGATTTAGACAAGTTGAGCGAGTGGGCAAATACATGGCAGATGCAGCATAATGTGGATAAATGTGAAGTTATAGATTGGGAAATAGATAGCTAGATTGGGAAATGTTGACGTAAAAAGGGATCCGGGTGTCCATGTACACCAGTCACTGAAAGCAAACATGCAGGTGCAGCAAGCAGTTAGGAAGGCAAATGGTATGTTGGCCTTCATTGCAAGAGGATTTGAGTACAGGAGCAAGGATGTCTTGCTGCAGTTATACAGGGCCTTGGTGCGACCACACCTGGAGTATTGTGTGCAGTTTTGGTCTCCTTACCAAAGAAAGGATATACTTGCCATAGAGGGAGTGCAGCGAAGGTTCACCAGACTGATCCCTGGGATGGCAGGACTGTCATATGAGGAGAGATTGGCTCAACTCGGCCTGTATTCACTCGAGTTTAGAAGAATGAGAGGGGATCTCATTGAAACATAAAATTCTGACAGGGCTAGACAGACTGGATGCGGGAAGGATGTTTCCCCTGGCTGGTGTGGCCAGAATGAGGGGTCACAGTCTCAGGATACAGCGTAGGACATTTAGGACGGAGATGAGGAGAAATTTCTTCACTCAGAGGGTGGTGAACCTGTGGAACACTCTACCACAGAAGGCTGTGGAGGCCAAATCACTGATTATATTTAAGAAGGAGCTCGATAGATTTCTAGACACAAAAGGCATCAAGGGGTATGGGGAGAGAGCGGTAATATGGTATTGAGATAAAGGATCATCCGTTATCATATTGAATCCCGGAGCAGCCTCGAAGGCCGAATGGCCTACTCCTGCTCCTATTTTCTATGTTTCTAAGTCAGGAGTGTGATGGAATACTCTCCACTTGCCTGGATGAGTGCAGCTCCAACAACACTCGAAGCTCGACACCATCCAGGACAGAGCAGCCCGCTTGATTGGCACCCCATCCACCACCCTAAATATTCACTCCCTTCACCACCGACGCATCGTGGCTGCAGTGTGTACCATCTACAGGATGCAGTGCAGCAACTTGCCAAGGCTTCTTCGACAGCACCTCCAAACCCGTGACCTCTACCACCTAGAAGGACGGGGCAGCAGGCACATGGAAACAACACCACCTGCACGTTCCCCTCCAAGTCACACACCATCCCAACTTGGAAATATATTGCTGTTCCTTCATCATGGCTGGGTCAAATTCCTGGAACTCCCTACCTAACAGCACTGTGGGAGAACCTTCACCACATGGACTGCAGTGGTTCAAGAAGGCAGCTCACCACCTTCTCAAGGGCAATTAGAGATGGGCAATAAATTCTGGCCTTGTCAGCGACGCCCAGATCCCATGAACGAATAAAAAGAAACACTGTGATTAAGAATGGTCTGATTCAGCCCAAATGAGTGGCCAGAAAGAAGGATTGCATCAGTGGCAAGGGACTGTAAATGGTACCTTTTGTTCCTTCTGATGTTAAGCTGGAGGAAGTTGACTTATGAGACTTGATACCGGACAGACCACCTGACAGAAGGGAGACACAGTCAGAGCCGTGCCGTGTTGAGGGGTAGGGGGAAAGTAAGCTGGGTATTATAAACTTGGGTTGTAGTTTATAGTCTAACTCACATAGTCTGACTGTGTTTAATGTTTCACTATCCAAGCTGGGAACATGAGAAGGCTCATGTCAATTCATTGAGCTAATTATACTGCTGATTTCTGCTCGACCCCTACATTGCCCAACAGAGTATGTATGAAGTTACAATCTGTTTTAAGGATGGGAGAGCTTGCTTACAGGAGTGGCCCATGGCATAAAGCACAGATCACAAAAGGTCGACTTTAGGATACTCATATTCAGCATCCGATAGTGACTGTTTCTGAAAATCTGGCTGTACCGCACTTGTGTTTTGCTTTTGCCAGATTAAAATGGGTTGCTGTAGTATTTACAAGTTTTCTTGTTTGTGCAAATGATGAAGGATTAGAAAAGATACCTAACATTTGAAGGTCTTAGGCTTTTTTTTTGGCTTAATGCTGAGACATTGAAATGGATGGAAGCTTTAATCTTGTGTTTGTAGCAATGGAACTTTATTGAAGATTTCAGAACTTCATTTGTTTCAGGCTTATTGATGCATCCTGAATTTAACACCAGTGACTTAGAGATCTTTTAAACTAAATTCTTGAAAAAAACGTATGGTTATACGTATTTTGCTGCTGTTGTTGTCGAAATATGGTGCTGATATTTCGGCCAAGATTCTCTCCTTGTCCTTTCTTAAAGACTGTGACTCCCACTGAGCTAGTTGCACAAGTACCAGCAAACTTCTGGTGATCAACAGACTGAAACAAATGCATCTATCAACTGCACTTTGCTGTCTGACCACTGCTAAGAAAAGTGATCGTTTAAACAAACAGTCTTTGGAAAGCTTTCTTATTACTCTGGAATCCGTTGAGTGATCAATGTGGACAGGTCCCAATTTGAGCACTGTAAGTGGCTAATTATGCCAGGTGACTTGCTGGCAAGATCATCTGTGCTACACAGCTGATGTGATCCCCACGTACCTGCCTCTGGGTCATTTAGAAGGCTGTAAAACATGTTTGACGAATTAGTCTTCATTTGGATAACTGCAAATTTACTGGTGTGGATCTCAGACGAGCTGCTGGCTAGATTGCTGGAAGTGAGTGCCCACTAATAACATTTATCTTTCATTGGGAGTAGGGGGTGCATGGCAACTTGAACCAAGGGACGCAACTTGTATATTCTAAAATGTCTGTTTTGGGTCTGTGCTGGATCTGGGCATGTGTTGAAGTCATGAACTGCCACATCAGCTGGTAGATCAGCTGTGCAGCAGATAAGCAAGAATTGCAAGAGAACAGAAGCTAAATAGCACCAAATTATTTGCTGACCAGCTGTTTCGAGACATGCAAAGGGGTATGATTTTTTTTTTGGTGACTGAACACAACGGTTAGTTATGAACCTGTACTGATTGGTACATTTGGTAGGAAAAGCAATGACAACTTGCAATTTGGTTTTGGAAATCATAATTTGAGCACTCTTATCTGCAGAATCACTAAAGTGGGTTCTACTGCATTGATTGCCCATTTGATACTGATAGATATTTAAACTTCTCAATAGTGTGGAATTCTGTGATCCAGGTTGATTTTCCTATATCAGTTACAAGGTGTAAATCTTGTATTTTACAATGGTTATTAATTTAGTTGACACAACGCCATTGGAAAAAATTGTGGATAAACTATTGAGAACCACTTGAATGCGCTACTGTAAGATTTCATATCGAACATTGTTTCAAAAATGTATTCAGGCAAAGAAAACTGGTTTGATGTTTCAATCAGGAATCCATCAAAGGTATGCTGTTGCTCCACACTTTTCCAATGCAGTCATTGTTGGTTGTGCTTCTTAAATAAATTGCCATGGGTTTTGTAGTAGACATTCTTAAATGTTCAGGTCTGTCCTTTGGAGATGAAGTTGCTATCCTGGGAAACTCTCAAGATAGAAACAAATGCATGAAGAGTATTCAGTCTAGAGGCCAAGAAATTGAACTTAAACTGAAGCTGCGAATGCTTCAAGATTGTTACAATACTGTTCGCAAGAATGTAGTTAATAAACATTCATATTTATCAGTCTGTAATATATGGGTAGATGCTCAGTAACACAAGAATACCCAATGGACTCCTTGTGCATACGCTTGTTTCACAATTTTTCTGATGATCTCTGAAGAAAAATGTCATCTATCATATTCTTGATTCACTTTGTCTCTGAATTGATCAGTTGTGTAAAAACAGACACAGAAATTCTTTGCATCTCTGATGTGGCTGGCAGACAAATGGATGTTATATGGAAAAGATTTGTCTTCAATTGTACTGCATGCTGCTGGTAAAGATTAACTAGGTGATGGAGCAACAAGTGCAGATTTGGCTGCATTGTCTGGCCACTGCCTGAGGCTGAACCAGCCGTTCGCAACCTTGGCGACCTATCTGATCCCGAGATGAGCTTCTGACCACATATCCGCTCCATCACCAAGACCGCCGACTTCCACCTCCGTAACATCACCCGTCTCAGCCCTGCCTTAGCTCATCTGCTACGGAAACCCTCATCCATGCCTTTATTACCCCCCAACTTTACTCTTCCAGGGCTCTGCCGGCCGGCCTTCCATCTTCCACCTTCTGTAAACTTGAGCTCATCCAAAACTCTGCTGCTCGTAACCTAACTCACCCCATGTGCTCGCTGACCTACATGGGCTCCCTGTCGGGAATGCCTCAATTTTAAAATTCTCATCCTTGTTTTCAAATCGCTCCATGGCCTCACCCCTCCCTATCTCTGTGACTTCCTACAACCCTCCAAGATCTCTGCCTTCCTCCAATTCTGGCCTCGCGTATCCCCGATTTTCATCATTCCACCATTGGTGGCTGTGCCTTCAGTTGCCTAGGCCCGAAGCTCTGGAATTTCTTCCCGAAACCCCTCTGCCTTGCTAACTCTCCTTCTTTAAGACCCTCCTTAAAACCTACCTCTTTGACTAAGGTTTTGGTTACCTGTCCCAGTATCTTATATGGCTCGGTGTCGCATTTTGTTTGATAAGCCTCTTGGGACGTTTTACTACGTTAAAGGCGCTTTTTCAATGCAAGTTGTTGCTGCATTGCAGCTAGTCAGACTGGTGTTATTGACTACTGTAAGATACAGAAGGTTTTTAAAGAAAATGGTGAAGGTATTTTCAAGCAAGAATGATCTATAAACAGGTGCTAAGTTTACAATTGATTTGATATTTTCTCAGTAACACTGGAGAATAGTTTTTGCTTTTTGTTAGAGCTCTGTCCAGGAAAATTCCTTTTGTTTAGTTATATTAAGTAATGTCCAGCTTGAGATAGCTACTTCAAAAATGTGGTGTGGTGATGAACCACTTCTTGGGTGCAGTTCTGAATCAGATAAATAGACTACACAATCGAACGTTCCCAACAAAATTTGATGGATTTGCTTAAGGTTCAAGACCTATTTACAGGATACACAACTAGTATTTAGACTGCAATTGTATTGTGCCTACTGGTCTTAGTCTGATGTTTGTGGAATGCATTGCTCAGTAGGCGCAGCAGTGTGCATTGTTACTGGTTGCATCGTCAGTTTCTAAGGAAGTCTGTATGTGAGATTGGGAGCGTGGGCAGAGTCTGTTTCCTGGAGGAGTGAATTTTTACTGTTAGTGGGCAGGAATATCAGCCTTTCAAAGTGTTGAGGTCAGTCTTGAAGTGCGCCAGACTACTAAAGGGCTGCTCCTGTATGATGCCCTTGGGAGGTTGACTTCCAAGTTATACTGCCACTTTCAGATAGAGGCATGCCTGAAGCAGTGCTGATTTGATGTGAAAGTGAGAGTATAACTATACCCTTTAAGCACATGGACATTTGTAATTGTGATGAACTTGAAGCACTTCAAAGAAACACCTTGTATTAACATTCAACTTAAATTTGTATTTATCAAATATTATTGCCCCTAATTGTCATGCAATATTTTGCATCTGGAGTACTTTGGTATCATTTAGCAGACTTGCTGTTAGGCTGGAATCTGGAAGCAGAACACCTGGAGTTTGTTTCTACAAACTTGTAGCTTGTCTTGGACATGTAACTCTTCGTTTTGCACTATGCAATCTCCATACTCCATAGGCGTATAACCTAACTTGATAGGTTCCAGGGAAACCTTTTTATTGAACACACGTAATGTTGTCAGATAGACAGTGCTGCATGTTGTCTACTCCTGCATCTTTTAAAGCTTTAGGACCTGTGCCATTGCATCAGCCAGTTTTACCCCAGCTAAAAAAAAATTATCCTGCCTCAAAGTTTTTGTCATCAAAAGTTTGGGATGGTTTGCTTTAGGGAAGGCTTTAACACATTTCAAATAAATGGTTAAGGTCTCCATTGAAATAGTGACCAGAAGAATATTATCCAAATGTGTTAAAATGTTCAGCTGCTACTATTGTTAACTATAATTTTCTAACCTATAGAAAACAATAAAGTTGGCAAAATGAACACTCACATTAACTTAAAAGGGCTAAAGTAAAACTGGAATTATATTCGGCACAGAGCATGTTTTCCTCGCCAGCTAATACTAATCCATGTTATTCATCACCTGCATCAGAAACAATGTAAGTATCTCTGTAATTAGGTCAGCATGTCTGTAAAAGCATATGCCAAAAACTTTAAATACTGTGTAAAAGGCAGTAGTCCATTCATGATTGGTGTTCACAGTTGTTGTAGAAAATGCTTGTCACTGAAACATGGTACTGCCAAATTTGCCTCAAGTTTACAGAAGCACTGTAAGGAGCAACATAAATGTTTCACACTGTTCAGAACAAAATGATAAATATTATAAGCCGAAGAAATGCAACCACACCAAGTTGGGCACTGCTGAATATACATTGGAACCTGTCCAGAGTAGATAGTTCATGCACGTGGTCTCCTACTTGGAAAGCCCTTTTCTGCCCCTCTCTGCCAAGGGTTCATTGGCACCAACCAGCACAGAGAAAATTCTGGCACTGGTAACTGTCACCAAATTCAGTGATTGAGAGAAGATTGCTACCAATCCATTCAAAGACTTATTCTGTCTGGTTGCACTGGACTTGCTTCAACTGAGAGATCCTGGCACCTTCAGGGCAATTTTTAGTAGCAGTCTTGGTGCTGGTCGACGTCCTCGAGTTGCACTTCTTGAAGATAGTCAGAACAAAGCATAAATATGCTTCAAAGGAATACTGGGACAACTCACAAACCATGACACCAAAGTATATCAAAATAATCCTGCATTGGAACTCTCCCGCTCCCCATCTCTATTTGCATAGGCGTGATTCCCATTCACATTCTTAAGTGGGAGCTGCTCCATCTCGGAAGCAAGACTTAAGCAAATGGTAACTATCATCTTATTCGTGAATATTAAGTCAGGGACCTTCAGAGCACTTGGGACCAATTTGACTTCCTGAACAAGACTGCCAATGATTTGAATCATGATTTTGGATATAACTGGCAGATGAGAGCCCAATATCCATTGGAGATTCGAACACCTGCTTTAAAATCTTTATCTTCATTGCAGTACTGCGGGAGTGCTGTGCTGTTGGAGGTGCTGTCCTTTGAATGACATATTGCAAGTGGACGTAAAAGATCCCAGGGCACTATTGGAAGAAGAGCAATGGTGCTATCCCAGTGTCCTGGCCAATGTTTAGTCAGATTATCTGGTTCATTTATTTCATTTTGGCTTGTGGGATCTTGCTGTGTGCAAATTGAGTGCCGTGGTTCCGACATTACAACAGTGGTTACATTACAAAAGTGCTTCGGGATGTCTTCCTTTCCACTACTCTTTTTTTTCTCGTTTTTGTTGTTTCCTTTTTGTCCCTTCCCTCATTCCTGATCTTTTCTTTCTTTCTTCCTGTCACTCGGCGTGTGCCTGGCCCCCACCCCCCGGCTGGGTCTGTCACCATTCCCCCCCGCCCCCCCCAGTGCGCTCTTGGTGTCCACCCCCCGCCCCAGGCGTGGGCTGTGCCGTGCCCCCACCCCCACCTCAGCGCACATGCGTGGGCTCTGCCCCTCCCCTGCACAACCTGCCCCCCTTTTCCCCCCTGTCTCTCCCTCTCTTTCCACCCTCCCCCTGCCCTGCCTCTCCCTCTCTCTCTCTCTCCCCTCCAGCCCTGGCTCCTTCTCTTTTTTTTCTCTCCACACACACACACACACACACACACACACACACACACACACACACACACCGGCTCCTTCTCTAACGGCATGCTGCAATGATTCAGGGATTGTTTAGTTAGCAGCCAAAGGAAGACTGGTACGAGAAGTGGAGCAAAAAAAACAAATATTACAGAAATACAGAACATTAAAATACGTACATTGCTCTATGAAAACTCTACTCCAAAAACCTGCCGACTACACCAATATTTTTAAATTCAAAATTTTTCCAAAAGGGACTGTACCAGATCCTCCCCTTTTTCCCTCTCCCTTCTCCCTCCCCCCCCCCCCCCCCCAATCTCCACAATTAAGTCAAGTACTTTGTGTTTATAGCCTTAGTGAAATTTATAAATCAGTCACTAGAGTGTAAGAGATTATCATACATTTGGTGGGGCCTCGCCCCAAATAAGTTGAGAACTGTTGTAGCAGTATTAAGAATGCTGGTCAATAATGTTTTTTTTTTGGTAAAAATTTCCAATGGACCCAGCATGATTGAACCTTGCCACTCCCTCTGTGGGAGACAAAACATAGTCTCTGGTTGATACTTTCCCCAGTGATAATACATTTGAGATTGGGAAAACTCTTGAGAATTGCAAGCACTAAAACTATTTGCTCAAAGCACTTTTGGGCAGGAAGTGGTGAAATGGATTGTGAAAAGCCATATTAATGGAATCAAAATGAAAACCCCAATCAATTCAGATTTTTATTTTCTTTAGAAAACCTCGATTACTGTGCAATGTTGGGTTCCATACTATAGGAAGGATATTGAGGCTTTAGAGAGGGTACAATACAGACTCTCGGGGTTGCTGCCTGATATGGGGAAATACAAATACAAAGACAGACTTGCAAATTGGGGCTTTTACATTGGAAGATAGGTAAGATAGAAGCCCATGAAATCGAGGGAAAAGTACGGACTTGGTTAGGAAGTTGGCTGAGCGAAAGGCGACAGAGTAGGGATAATGGGTAGGTACTCACATTGGCAGGATGTGACTAGTGGAGTCCTGCAGGGATCTGTCTTGGGGCCTTAATTATTCACTATTTATTAACGACTTAGATGAAGGCATAGAAAGTCTCATATCTAAGTTTGCCGATGACACAAAGATTGGTGGCATTGTAAGCAGTGTAGATGAAAACACAAAATTACAAAGCGATATTGATAGATTAGGTGAATGGACAAAACTGTGGCAAATTGAATTCAATGTAGACAAATGTGAGGTCATCCACTTTGAATCAAAAAAGGATCGAATAGGTAAATGGTAAAAAGTTAAAAACTGTGGATGTCCAAAGGGACTTAGGGGTTCAGGTGCATCGATCATTGAAGTGTCATGAACAGGTGCAGAAAATAATCAGTAAGGCTAATGGAATGCTGGCCTTTATATCTAGAGGATTAGAGTACAAGTGGGCAGAAGTTATGCTGCAGCTATACAAAACCCTGGTTGGACCGCACCTGGAGTGCTGTGAGCAGTTCTGGGCACCGCACCTTCGGAAGGACATATTGGCCTTGGAGGGAGTGCAGCGTAGGTTTACTAGAATGATACCCGGACTTCAAGGGTTAAGTTACGAGGAGAGATTACACAAATTGAGGTTGTATTCTCCGGAGTTTCGAAGGTTAAGGGGTGATCTGATCGAAGTTTATAAGATATTAAGGGGAACATATAGGGTGGATAGAGAGAAACTATTTCCGCTGGTTGGGAATTTTAGGAGTAGGGGGCACAGTCTAAAAATTAGAGCCAGACCTTTCAGGAGCGAGATTAGAAAACATTTCTACACACAAAGGGTGGTAGAAGTTTGGAACTCTCTTCTGCAAACGGCAATTGATACTTGCTCAATTGCTAAATTTAAATCTGAGATAGATAGCTTTTTGGCAACCGAAGGCATTAAGGGATATGGGCCAAAGGCAGGTATATGGAGTTAGATCACAGATCAGCCATGATCTTATCAAATGGCGGAGCAGGCACAAGGGGCTGAATGGCCTACTCCTGTTCCTATGAACAGTGCAGAATATGGGGCAATATAATAGAAGTGTTGAAAATTATGAAAGGAATGGGACAGGGTCGATAGAAGTGTACAGTTTCCTGTAGTCGAATGATCTAGAATGAAGGGCCATAAATGCAAGATTAAACATAAGTGATTTAGAACAGAGTAAGAGAAACTTTACACAGATTTGTAAGGTTGTGGAATTCACTTCCAGGGTTAGTGTATGAGGCAGAAACTATGTCGATACTCAAGATTAGATTGGATATGTGGATGAAGGAAAAGTGATAAAATGATACGAGAACAGGGTGTGTAAATATGATTGGGATGATTTGTTCATGCGGAGGATCAATATTGACTTTGATCAGTTGGGTAAAATGGCCTGTCCCTGTGTTCTAATTTCTGTGTATTATAGATAAATACGCAGTTTAATTTTGCTAATGGTATTTCCTCCTCCTTTCCGGAAAATGGTGACTGCTGCTAGGGAGCAGCTCCACAGCCAACTTGGCAGTCTGGTGCTTCGTCCAAATGGTCATCGTTCTCATCAGAATATGGCTCGTGATTGTGTGCTATTCAGTCGCGCGACCGTACTACCAAGTTTGATGCTGTTGTCACCAAATGCTCATGTGCATGTTCCCAGCAGGGATTAATGTATTCCATTCAGAAAAGGAGTAGAGCGCAGTGGATGCAGCTGCACAAATGGTCTAAATTTTAGAGAGCAAGATATCCATGAGCTCTTTGCACTTGATGTTCAATTTAAGAGTGGTTGCGGCGGGGGAAAAAGGTTTGAGGAGATGTCTTGGGTGGTTTGGGTAGCTGTCTTTTGGGCATTAGACAGGGGTTCACTGGATTGTATCAATATTTGCAGGGGTTCCCCCACGCAGACACTTTTGAAACCAACTGTTGAATCTAGTAAGTGTTTCATTTTTCAGCAATAATATCTTTGATCACACAAATCACTTTCTCTTCTCTTCCCACACGTGGCATAGAACTGAAATGTCAACCTTGTGAAGCCTCTCAGAAAATAAAGCATTTACATGGAATGTTCATGTGGAATGTTTTGGTTTGTTTCTGTGCCCATCAAGTTGAAAGATGACAGTGCTGAGGCTTGCAACATCTTCTCAGTTACACCATATGTGTGAATGTTTAATGCCAATATTGCATGCTAAAATTGGGATGAAATACATTGAACAGTTGACTCTAGAATGCCTTACCAAATGTGTCTTGAAGGGAAATGGAAGGGTATAAAATGAACACTTTACCACAATTGTTTTTCGATTCATTTTTATTTAATGTATTTGTCAGGAGGTGGTCTGTGAATGCCACCATTTAATTTGGTGATATCTTTTGGGGAAGCTGTTTGTTCCAACAATTTTAGTGCTAACAATTCAGTTGTTGAAATGTTTTTAAAAGAAAAAAGACACAATACAATTTTATTGTGTTGCAGGAAAGCCCCTAAAATAATCAATATGATGTCACTTAATTGGTGGGACCTGCACCTTCAATAAAAAAAATGAAATATTCAGTCTACATAAGGGAACACTTGTAGTGGAAAGTGCTTGTTTTGTACACTTTCATTCCTCAATAACTCTCACTTCCAAAGTGCACATGCACTATTATGTATTTTGCATTTCCCACGTTTCCTTTTATGGTTCCTCTAAAATTGTTTTGAGGTAAGTGTTAAATTAAGTTATTTTGGGCAATGGTCCTACGCTCACTGCAAGTGGAGTGAGCCTGTCCAATTCGATTTTACATAAACCTTCACAACCAACTGAGAAAGGTGACATTCATCCTGTTTGTGGGCTGGGCCCCAGAGGTGAAATGTCTTCTAATCTCTCTAGATTCTTTTGTATTGATATTTGGGAACTTATTGATTATAAATCTTTAAATTGCTTTGTGCTACTTGAATTGGACCTTGTGTGTGATTCGATCGTCTTAGAACTTGGGACTATTATTGTTATAGTAGTTTTAAGTTCCATTGCAAATTAACTTTCAGATACCAGTCGTGTCAGTTTCAGTGTGTACATAAATTGGATTCCTTGTAGAAAGTGGGTGTGTTTGTATTTGGGAGAGGGCAAGCTAATCATTCCTGTCATGGCAAAACAGTTGCTAAGTACAGAGCATGAACTCATTAAACTTGGCCATTAAATGTTAATAAAGTTAATTATAGTTAAAATGCTATTGATTTTTCCAATAAAAATTGGTTGATTATCTTAATAAGGAATGCCAGACTCTCACTTGATGTAATGAGGATTGTACAGCACCGCTGAAATCAAAAATAAATGTTAACATTCAAATGGCCTGGGGAAATTAAGTTTGGTGAATATTTCCAGATTTAGTACTTGTAGTATATTATCTTTCTATGGATCTGTTTATCTTGTAGACACCGTAGCAGGATAGAGCCTGCCTACTTCAGTCTATTTGGCATTCCTCCATTCTTTTTGAGCAGACTATAATTGAGGGATTTTGATTCTTTTGTCAAGTTATTGTAGTTAGTATTTGGATTTAGATCCTTAACTGTAACTGAGATTTTAATTAGACTGACCTTGTATATGCTATTAAAACAGTAATATCTCTTCAGTTATATAGAATTCCCTTCTAAATCGTTAAATTATTCTGATAGATAATTGTGATTTGTCCACTGTATAGATTAATTTTTCTGTAAAACTTTCATGGAACATTAAGTACTGAATATTTTTTGCTCAAACTTGTTTTCAATCAAATGAGGTCTACATTCCAACTAGAAGTATATTGTATAAATGACTAGGGTGTGAAATCTGCTTATGTATCCCAGACTGTTAAAGTGATTGCAAATGAAGTGTTCTTTGGGCTAATTGAACATTTCATTACATGGAATAAAAAAATCAAATCCTGTAAATTACAAAATATTGTACAATGCATGCTATCTGAATCATGACAGTTTTTTTTTAAAGAATTGTTAAAATTTTCAATTGTTACCCAAAACAATGGCATTAGTTAAATTGGTGGTTGGATATCTCTCTGATCTGCTATTTATGCTTGAGTAAAGAGCTATATTTTACATTATTAAGATGTTTGAACTTAGCAGTTGGTGCTGTGAACAATGGAGAGTATGGGACGACGAGATCTGGCTATCAGGCCAAGCAGTCCAGCATCAAGGTTTATGCTGCTCAGTCTAAAACGAAGTTCATTAAATCTTTTCAGTGAGAAATCTCAAGAAAAATCAATATCTTGCAGAGCGTAGTTTCAAACTTTTTACTCTATCAAGGGCCTGCATTAGTGTTGAGAATTGTAGGTGCAAATGCTCTTCTCTCAGAAGACTCTAGTTTTAATTCCTATTTGGTGTTGATTAGATAATCTCAGCTGATGTGGTAGTGGGCATCTTGCAATTGAGTTCAACATCCCTAAGGTTGTGGTGCTGAAATACTCAACAAGGTATTTTCGCTTCTCCTCCCATTCACTTCCTTGAGCTGGAAGTGCACATGTGAATGTCAAGTGAAGGTAGGGCCTTTCACCATTGTAATGGGCAGTGATTTTTGTTTGAGATAGGTTTTACCTGCTTTTAATTGCTTTTGGCTCTATAGTGTTGAGATCTCGTTTTAAAATCAGCATTGAATCTTATGAATACTTAAGTGAGTAATGGCTACAATATGTTTGTTATTCAGCAGCATTATGTAAATTTTTGAAATTAAGCTGACTTCCCCCAGCAGAATGTCCAGTTGTGGCTTCTCTTGATCTTTTATGTCGTGAAGTTGCATCTTTTTAAGAAGCATAGCTCACAGATCCAGGTTACAAAGAAAATTGACAGCACCAAGCAAAACCTGTTGGTTCAGAAGACTGGGACAGAGGTGTTTTTGCTGACTGATACAGCCTGCTGAATCTGTAATTCCAAAATTACTCCATTTCAGCACCCCCTCTGTCATCCTTGCTAGTGCTGTTTGACTTCAAGCAAAGCAAGTGACCAAACCAGCAAATTATTTCCTCTGGTTTCAATAGACTCATGACTGGCAGTACATAGTTTGGTACTGATTGAAATTTGGCTTGCTCTAGATTTATTCCCAGAGTCAATAGTGGATCATCAAGTGTCAGTATCTCAGATGGTTCTTGGAACAGAAGTTGTTGCTTGAAGATATTTCCCTTTAAACACACCTAAAGATGGCTCTGAAACCATATCCTTATTTACAAAATTTCTTTCCAAAAAGATATTGGGAGAGTCAGTTGCAGGTAGTCGGACCTCTTTGAAACTCCTCAGACTTTTCAAAGGAGGGATATATCTTTAGAGATGATTAGGACCGATGCATAGTGTTTGTCCTTACTCTCCCACTCTCTAACCTCTTCCTTTGTTACTAGGCTCACTTCCTGACCTCTTCCTATGTTACATTGATGCCTCTGGTGCTGCTTCCTGCACATATTCTTGAATTGAAGTTACAATGCTTCCATTTTTGACTCTTCCCTTTCTTTCCTGCATTTCGCTTTCTATCTCTGGGAATGGACTTTCCAGGATATCTATATTTAAAATGTTGCGTGGTAACAACATACAAAAGGTATTGTACCTGTAGGTGGCCCTGTGAGCATAATGTTACGAGACATTTGGATGCATTGTTATTGCGCGCATAACTCACTAACACCCAAAATTCATTTAATCCATGTATTTGCTTTGTGCCCCAAATGCATGTGTCTCTGGGTGCGAATACGTGGGGAAACTCCAGAGTTAGAAGCCCACTTTGGAATCATGCAACAGAAAAAAAATTGAGTTTTAAAAGAAGGGACACAACTTATTAAAATGATGCAAAATGTATGAATTGTGAAAATGATTAGAAAATTGAAGTGAATGAAGAAACTGAAAGTGGCCTTCTAAAAGTCAATCCCACGATCCCCTGATCAAAATGGGAAAATGACCCCCCCCCCACTCAGCTAAGATAACATTTGCATTCTCACATCCCCCCCCCCCCACCGAGACAGACGTGCCCTTTTACTCTCGTCCTCACCTCGCCTGCCCTCCTGCCTCGTCTCATCTCAAAAATATGGATTTTCAAACTATATATTTTGTATCTAGAGTAGTTTTTGATATATAGATTTGGATAGATCCCATTCTAGTATGAGATTTATTCTGCCATTGAGTGTTGATAATATGAATTTTTTGCGCAATCAGTCCTGTGCTTACTATGCGTGAATTGGCTGGCTGCTGACAAAACACTCCATTTGAAAGGTAGTTCATTGTGAAGCACCTTTGGGCTCCTTAAGGACATGAAAGATACTTTACAAATGGAATTTTTTTTCATTCATGATAATGATTCTCGGATTCAATCAAATTGTCTTGCGTGGAAGTTATGTTGGAAATGGCAACTCTTAAGCAGAGATTTGCATCCAGCAGTTGTATATCATCTGCTTGATATGCCTGTTCATAGATGTATGTTTAGTACTCACTTCTAGTGTAATATTCGCTTCTCGTGTAATATTCACTACTTGTGTAAAGGAACAAAACTTAAAATGACAGTGCAGCGGCAGTCGTTTTGTAAAAGTAACTTTTAATGGTTCCTTTGCAAACAGAGGAGCATGTAATCCTTTATAGAAAGAAAACTTGCATTTATATAACACTTTTCATGGTCTCAGGATGTCCCAAAGCTAATGAGGTACTTTTGCAGTGTACTCACTGTTGTAATGTAGGGAAATGCTGCAGCCAATTTGCACACACCAAGGTCCCACAAACAGTAATGAGAGTAATGACCAGCCTTTTTTTTAAGTGATGTTGGTTGAGGGATAAATATTGGCCAGGACACCAGGAGAACTCCTTTGATCTTCAAATCATACCGTGAGATCTTTCAAGCCCCATCTGAGGTATCATAACGGTAGTGATTGAATTTCAAAGTAATTCACATTATGCATTTTTGGGATGGTGGAGGGGACCTCTGATTAATGTGTCATTCGAAAGACGGCACCTCTGACAGTACAGCACTCACTCGAGTACAGTACTTGAGTGTCAACCTAGATTTTGTTCTTGAATGGGACTTGAGTCCACAACCTTCTGATTTACAGATGAGAGCATTAACACTGAGCCAAGGCTAACCTGTTTTTGTAATAAAATGCTTTTGTAAAGCTTTCAGACAGCTCTCAGACTGTCGTAAAGAGAGAGCAGACTATTGACGGTAGTTGAGGTGATAGCAATTTATTAAAAATAATCCAGACTTGCATCGTTTTGCTGCTGGCCCGACTTGCTGCTCTTTCCCTCTGCTGCTGCCGCTGCTCGTTGCTACTACTGATCACCTTAATAGGCAGAAGGGGTCTTGGTTTATCATCTCATTCAAAAGACATCACCTATGACAATGCAGCAGTCCCTCAGTACTGTGCTGAATATTAGCTTAGATTAAGTGCTCAAGTTCTGGAGTGGAGCTTGAATCTCTTGCTGCCAAATGGAACTGTATTTCTGTCTCTTCAGTTTTGGCTTTCTAAATTAAGAGCTGGTGGATTGGAAAAGGGTTGATGTATTAGAAAAGACCATTCTGTCATTGGCAGGTTTCATAACAGCAATAACTGCACTTCAAAGTAATTCATGTGCGTTTTTGGGATGTGTTTGAGAAATGTGATAAGGCACTATATAAATGCAAGTCTTTCAGCATTTACTGTTTGAGCAAACATGTTGAACAAATTGAGAGAACAAAACTAAAATGTTAATCAGTTCTTTAACATTTTAAATTTAAAAGGAATCTTGGTGAGATGCTATATGAATTGAATAAAACTCAAACATTTATCCTTCTGGTAGGTGAATTACTACAGACTGTATTTGAGACTTTTATTTGTCCAAAATTATAAAAATTATAACTACTTAGCTTCATAAAATAGATCTGATGTGATTTTAAAATGTACATTTCTGGAAAAAAAGCAAAAATGTGTTTTAAAAAAATCTAAGAATTTAGAGTATTATGGCTGAGACTCGAATAATGTGAGCGACTCCAGAATCAGAACTTCTCATGGCAAACCACTTTCAAAGGAAAAGAAAATCAAAAGATAAAATTGTGGTATTTTTTTCAAATTTGTTAAATATTTATTAAAATAGTCACATTTCCTGTGAAGTAAAGGTGCAACTTGCCTTTCAGCAAGTCCCCATTTCTAATATGGAGATCACTTCAGACTTTTCAATTCAATTTGGTTTGCAATCTCCTCAGTATTTATGTTGATTAATATGTCCTATTAGAGAGACAGATATATCCAGTTATGAGTTTTTTTTATTGTTGTATGATTTTCTTTAAAAGTTGATTCCCTCATAATGAAATTCATTGCTTCCTTGAAACACTAATAGTTGCTACAGACATTGTAGTTAGGCTGAAACCCCACTGTCCGGTATCAAAAACAGGCTATTACACAGCTGGGAAGCCACAGTTCCCACTGTGTCCGTTTAAGTGACAAAAAAAAAATTCTTTTTAATTGCCTGTCCATTGAGAAGAAAATAATTTGATCATAGAAGAAGAGTTTGCTAGGAAGAGACTATGAAATGCATTTTTAAAAAATGTTACTTCAACCCCATATGAACTGGACCTAGTTAACTTCAAATATTGTGGTCATTCATCACCTTGCTGTATCTGTTTGCTTTAAATCTTTTCATATGTAAATAAACTTAGTTAAGTAGTTTTGAGCCTGAATGCATCGATGTGACTTTATTTTCTGCCATTAGAAAGATGATAGAATGTGGGTATCTCACATATTGTCCAATAAGCAATATACTGCAATTTGGGGTTAATTATTAAACCCTGGACACACTAACACCTGTCTGTCTGCACACTGATTGCCTTGGCAACGGGCAGTTGAAAAAACTGTCTGTTATCACCAAGCATTGTTCTGTGAATTATAAATGCGACTTCATTTCGAGGACTTCATTTCCACATCGTTCACCTGAGGAAGGAGGTAGCCTCCGAAAGCTTGTGAATTTAAAATAAAATTGCTGGACTATAACTTGGTGTTGTAAAATTGTTTACAAGCATAAATAAAGACACAGGTTTTGAATTATAAGGCACTTTGGTTATGGAAACTGCTGTTCATGAAATACAACAACATTCATTTGTATAGCGCGCTTACCGTAGTAAAACGCCCCAAGGTGTTTCACAGGACCAAAATTGACACTGAGCCAAAGAAGGAGACGTTCGGGCTGATGAACAAAAGGTAGGTTTTAAGGAGCGTTTAAAGGTTTTAAAGGACGAGAGATTAAAAGAGGCGGTTCGAGAGCTTCGGGCCTATGCAGCTGAAGGCAGGGCGAAGGAATTGGGGGATGCACAAGAGGCCAGAATTGGAGGAACGCTGTCAGACTGGAGGAGGTTACAGAGATAATGAGGAGGGAGGCCACGGAGGGGCTTGAACACGAGATTTGAAATGAGAACTATTATTCGGAAAGAGCTCGAACTATAACGGTGTGCTCATTTCAACGGATGTCTGAGATGAGCAATTTAACTATACAGACATTGGACTTTAGAATCCAATTACAAAGATGGCCTGATAAATTTAAGGAGATTGGTTATATTTTCAGGTGTCCAGTATTGTACCTGGAAACAAAAAATACAGGAGTAGAAACGGATACAACTGCTATTTGTATGGAACCCGTGGCCATAGGCATATCTTATTGTATGCTTGAGCTGACTCTTGTAATACTATAATTGGCTTAGAGTACTCCATTCTTTCTGATCATTCCATTACTAGGGATACTTTCTAAAAGTTGGTATAAATTTTAGTGCATAGCAGGAGGATCAGCTAAGATTCAATTACATAAAACATGGCAATCACAAGCTCATGAACTGTGAATATCTTTAGACAAGCATTTCTAGCTTCGATGAACTTGATTTAAGTTTTATTTCCTGGTTTAATTTCAAAAGTTTAGTACTTAAGTTTTGACTTTGTTCATAACTATTCAACCTAGCAGAAATTTTCCACGGTTGAGTAATGTTTAAATGTAACTTGTTAATAGGACCCTTTTTAGAAAAGTCTTGAGTAGTTTAACAGAGATTTTATTGGAAAATTGATAAAACCATTCTTCAGTTTAGAAATGGTGTAGATGACCAAATTTGTTGTGGGAAACCAATGATTTTCTAAAATTGCATTTTTTGGTCTGCAGTCAATTTTCTACGGTAACTCCTTATGTGTCCCTTTATTAGAGAACTTGTGCCTGTTCGATTACAGTGAGTCATTTTTAAGTACTTGCATCCTGTATCAAGTGGAACAGAACTGATGAGAATTGTAAAGAAAGTGAGCATTGATTATGAAGGCGTGGTACACGTCAGTGCTCGGTCTAGTGCACTTTTGATTTCGTAACATGAATGCCTTTCTCAACCCATATCAGGAGGTGTTGAATCTTCTGATCATTTTCTTTTGCTCTCCATGTATTGTTGATGTTTGGCACAGCTGCAGGGATGCAGAATACACTGCATAATTGGATTAAGAGAAGTGAATGACAGAGCTAATTTTATTCTGTGCTTTACAGATTATTTTATTAAGACGACATCAGTAATGACATTAAAGCTGAGAGTCAGATGCTTTTGAAAGCTGCCAATCAATATAATCCAAACACAAGGTGATGGTTTTGAAATAGCATTGTAGCTTGCTGTGAAGACTCAAGCTTGTGTAGTGAGTACAAGGAAGCAGTTTCTTTTTGGTTGAATCTCTTGATTTCATAATTCTAAAATTTTAAAGTTATCTTTCTTGTCCCTCTTCCTCTGCTTTAGTCAGAATAATGCTGAAATGCAGTGTAGTAGATGGCAACAGCTATCTACTGCCTTGCCTAATTGCTCATTTTTTGGGTGTAAACCTGGATAATGTGCACCAGTTTGCTGATTTGTAATGTACTTGAAGTATTTTTTTAATTGTACACCCAAATTTTTCAATCAAAGTGGAGTAGTGTAGGAGGGAAGATTAGATATTGGGTAGATAAATACACATTTTGTTGATGGAGGATGCAATAGTAATGGTTACATGATGCCAAGCTTAAGGTTAAACGTCTGTAGGAGCAAGCGAAAACTGAGAAAGGTGTGACGAAATTAAGCACCCTTTGTATGATGGATGATTTATTGATTCCTTGCTGGTCACAAGGTTAACAGTAAAAGCTGAGAGTTGAATCATCAATCTGCAGGCGAATGTACATTATGGTGGGGTCTGCAGAAAGCATTAATGTTTCTTGTTGCTGTGGGACTGAGGGTGGTCAGATATGCTAACGTCTGAGTGCAGAGTCTTACCTCTACACTCTCAAGCAGTGTTTCAGATAGCTGATTTGACATGGGGTAATTTTCTGCAGTCACAAATTGAATAAGATGTTTGGATCAGATCAATGGGTCGAACCATTGCATTCAATTCAAATGTTCTGTGATTGGCATCCTGATGATCTTTTTTCCAGACATTGCATTTGACAGCTATAACTGTTTTCAAGATATGAGTCGGGCAGGACCATGGTTCCTTAGTCATTTTGAGGGGCAGCTTTTCAGCCAGAACCTACAGGTTGTAGGTTTATATTGCAGCAGCATATATTACATCCATTGAGCGAGAGTACACTGATAAAAGTTCTCTCCTGTGGGTCTTGCTACGTTTATCTAAATATTAGGCAGGTAAAGGAACATTCTGGTTCATAGGGGTTGTGTGGTCCATGCAAAAACCCAAAAATGTAACTGGGTAAGAAGTTTTGAGTCCTAGATGAGTTTGACAAGGAACCCAACCGTTGCTTGATGATTTTAATTTTGAGATTATGTTAAGCAATCTTTGCTTTAAATTTTATAATTGCAAATGCAACTTCTGTTTTAAAATCTGTAGGAAAAAAAACTCATTCTGGAAAACATTAAATGGTCATAAAATGATTATGAAGTGAACAGCTCACTACTTGGTAAGGATGTGCGGTCAGATTTTTTCAGGGCTTCCTTTTTAAAGGCCCTAAAATTTGTGTGATCACAAAGCCAAGGACTGATCCTGATGAGTTAGGCCAGCGTATAAGTCACCCATGACCATTGATGTACACTTATTTTCTGGCTATCTGTCTTTCCCCTTCCATTAAAAGCACAGATCCAAACCCACCATTTATTTTGGCTGTCGCTGCTTTCTTTGGCACTTTTAGACCAGTGTATCGGTTCATTCTTTTGCAGGCAGACATGATCTGTGCAACAAAGTGGAGGGCTAGATATTGCACCCTGGACTCAGTGCATCCAATTGAAGGCGTGACTCTTGAAAGATCAGCTCGACCAAGCGGGGCTCCTGCTTTCATATTTGAAATACCCATAGTACCCAGGAAAGCTGCATCTTAAAGGCTTAGGATATCAATGGAAGAGATTCACTTGTTTTGATGCCACAACTATAATCTGTTGAGATGTGGCATTACAGCTATCCTCTGTCTTCAAACATTACCAGATTGTGGACTTTCACCTTGTTCACAAAGGGATGGTTTTGCAGCCATCTTATTTTACAACCAGCCTTTAGCAGAATATCTGATTAATGAATACTCTGTGCTATCAATATTAATGAAAAGGGTCTTTAAAAGCAAGGTATTTATTTGACCCCCGGGGATTGAATTTAGTTTGGAGTAAACTAAAATTATTTGAATCCATGCGTTTGTGGTGACAAGATTCTTACACTTCAGACAACTACTTTGTTTTGCACGTAGATATTGAATATACTTCCTGTGTGATACTCTTGACTCCCATCACCTCACTGCCTCCATCATCATCAGTGCCAAACCAGTAAACAACTTTAATTTTCTAGTGTTGTATAATTCACAATGTGCTCTCCAGTCTGTAATAGTAATGTTGGGTGTTAAAAGTATAAATGGACTCGGCAGGCAAATTTCACGTGCCCATCCTGAGCTTTACTAAAATCCCAGTGACAGTGCTGTTAAATTTGACCTTTTGTTCTGTGTTCTTGTAATTTGAAGTCTCAGCTATCTCTCCTTCAAGGGACTGGTTCAGAAGAAGGCCTTGTATGCAAGTGGTGATTAAGATCACTTGATCAAAATGGTTACACAGAATACAAATGTGTTAAAAGGGATTGCTTCGCTGTGAATGAAGGCAAATCCTAACTTATGTGAAGCTCGAATACAAAGGATTACTTTTGTCACCTCCAGACTTGATACTCCAAAGTTTTCCTGGCTGGCCTTCCATCTGCCACTTTTTGTAAACTTTAGCTCATCCAAATCTCTTCTGCCCATATCGTGACCTCCTTGCCTGCCGATCCTGACACCTGACTTCCCGGTTGCCCAACGCCTCAAATTTAAAATTTCCTCTCTGTAATATTCTCCAGCCCCACTCGCATCAAAATCATCTTCTGACTCCAGTCTCTAGTGTGTTCTCCCCTCTCCTCATCCCATCATTGGCAGCAGTGTCTTCAGACATTTAGGCCCGACACTCTGGAATTTCCTCCATAAATCCTACCACCACTCTCTCCTCCTTTTTAAGAACAGCCTTAAAACCTATCTCTTTGACCAAGGTATTGGTCACTGCCCCAATCTTCTTTTTCTTTGGCTCAGCATCTGTTTTTCTTTATAGCTCTGTGAAGCAACTTTAGGATGTTTTTCCTATAGATAAAACTGCATAAATGCAAGTAGTACTGTGGTAGTATAGATATGGAGCATTATTTCACAAATAAAATTTGAGTGTTTTTGTAGCACAATGACTCGAAGAACTTCTCTTGGGCAAGTAAGTTTTTGTCCCAGCATACTTTTGCTGACAGGTGACTGGATGATGATCTGAAAATTAAGAGTCAAAATTGTGTTTGGGATCTTAGATGTATTCGCAAAATAACGTCTTTAGCCATAGTTTAATTACTTCCTGTTTTACACTCTTAAGTTACCGCGTTGTGTGTATGTGTACTTGTATTTGTAGGAGTGCATACACACAGTAGTGGGATCATGCACGCACACAGTAAAGGTAATGTATTGCTTTTTTAATTGCAGAAAACCAAGAATAAACTCACAGCTAGTTGCACAACAAGTTGCACAGCAGTATGCAACACCTCCACCTCCAAAAAAAGAGAAGAAGGAAAAAGTTGAAAAAGATAAGCCTGACAAAGAAAAAGTAAGCTCAAATGCAAGCAAAAAGAACAGCAACAAAAAGATAAAGTAAGTGGAATTTTTGAAACTGTTGCTTGTGTAGGTTCTGACATTTTTCAGCATTGAACTTTGCTTTTTTTATATTCGTTCATGGGACGTGGGTGTCGCTGGCAAGGCCGGCATTTATTGCCCACCCCTAATTGCCCTTGAGAAGGTGATGAGCTGCCTTCTTGAACCACTGCAGTCCATATGGTGAAGGTTCTCCCACAATGCTGTTAGGTAGGGAGTGCCAGGATTTTGACCCAGCGACTATGAAGGAGCGGCGATATATTTCCAAGCCTGGCTTCCTGGCAATTTAGTAGCAGGTGAACTGAACTTTTTATTCACAATTTAGATTTGGAGATTTTTTTTTAGTAACACTAATAGACTCACAATAGGTTATGATTTCAGTACAGTTTTAAGTACGCCACCTATACTTAGTGCTAATTTAGTGGCACTGTATAATAAATGAAGTGGTGCAGCTCTCTCCAGAACTACTGGAACTTGCTTAAATACATGGTTTTTACCATTGCCTCCAGTGACAAAAGTACTTGTGATGAATATAAGCTCTGCTCCCAAAAGGAGAAAGTGCCATCTTGTCTGGCCATAGAAGAACTAAGCACTTCGCCCACTATACGCAGGCCAGTGATGGAGCTCTGTTTGCGGACTGCAATGACTGCTAGTCTCTAAGAGTAGATTCAGTGGCCAAAAAGCAAAATTGCAAATTGCAATTTTTGAACAAGTGTCTGTATGTCTGTAATCTTGTAATTATTTGAGCTCCAGTCCTATATAAAAGGACTGAATTCCACAATACTGAGCCACTGGCTATTTGGCAGAACCATCTTTTAAAGTGGTTCTATAATATCTGATGAGCTTGCAGCATTGCTTCTGTGCCCCCAGAGGCACAAGACCAATCTCTGGATTAGCTTTTCCTGTTTGCTTCTGGATGCAAAATGCTGCCAATGGCAAAGTGAATGGCTGCAGCTGGTGGCACTTGTTAGGTCTATCATTTCATTCTAGCCAGTGGCAGGCAGAGCTCACAGTATGCCTTCAGATTGACAACGATGTGATACCGCCCTCCCCTGACAGTGGAGAAGTTCTGTGACCAGAATGATGGTTACAAACATGACTTTGTAGTAACTGTGCATGCATACGTCTTAGACAATTTTAGTATTACCTCACTATAAACAGTGCAAATTCAACAACAAAGGAATCTCACACATTGGAATTCTATTGGAATCAACTTTGTAATTAAATAAGGAATAAAAAGGCCCTAAGAAAATCAAATCTTAAAAAAAATTCTGATTGGCTTCAGCAGTTTTTGGTATGAATTTAGTCTTAGAGTGCTAATCGTACTAATTGATTGAACTTATTACCTTGTAGAGTATATGTTTACAGTTTAAGGCTTCAATTATATAATAACTGAAATCACATTTTAGACAGATTTGCTGTTCCTGTTTAGTAAGTCAGAAAATGTTTCTAGATTTTGTTAATCTGACGACAAAATTTCTGTGGTAGAATAGTATAGGTATACTATATATGGTGGAATTCACCGAAGACAGTAGTGTGGCTTTATTTTCAGGCCGAAGATGGAACTTGAAAAGGGACCTCCTAGTGAAATCAACAGTATACAGTCTGGAAAAGCTGCAATAAAAACTGACAGCTTACACGCTTCAAGGTAAGTTGTTCTGTTGCCTGTTTTTAAAAAAAAATTAGTTGCAGCATTACATAAAATATTTTGTTTCTTGACCTTGTTGTAAGCCAGTATTCTTAAACAACATAAATAACTGCATATTTAGTGTGACTTAAGGTTTGCATAATGGATTTGAAGAGGATGGAACACAAACCTTATGTAATGACAGGCTGATGAATTGAATATCTTTTGAGCACTTTGTCAGTGGAAAGAAAAAAACCGACAACCAATCCTGCTCACTTAAGTATGCCTCTTTTTGGCTAATTATGTGCTGTTTTTGATGCAAGTATTGGCAATGTCAACATCGCAGTACATCCATCCTTTCTACCATAAAAGAGAAGGAAAGTTATGGGGGTAGGAAGTACTTGTTTTTCAAATATTGCCCCATTGTCTATATTGAAGAAAGTAACAAATATTTTCATGGCCTTTTTTTGCCATTTTGGGCCTTCTTCCCTCCAGGGACACTCCACTGATGTCGCTGACGGGAAGAAGCCACAAGTGCCATGGGGCAGCTCTATTCATTCGAATAGGGGTCGAAATTTTGGACTAGGCTGGGAGCTGGTGCAAAGCTGCCAGAACCCAGGAAAACGCGTTACCAGCAAAGTATGCAGCAAACCCAGCTTGTAGCATGTTTTGACGGAGCCAGGTGACTTATTAAAGTAAATAATTTTCATAACTTACTTGTTTTATATAGACATGAGGATGTACTTTGGTATAGACTTTTTTCTCTCTCACACACACACACACACACACACACACACACACACACACACACACACACACACACTCTCTCTCCAGAATTAACGTTCCTTTTAAGCAGGATGTCTTTGTGATATGGGAGCTGGGGAAGAGTAAATGATTTGTGAAACTTTTAACATCCCATTTGATCTCTTTAGGTTGGACCGATTTGGTAGATCATGGTGCCTTTTGTGATAGATGATTATTCTAAAAGTGTGTCCCTATTGTGTGTTCGCTGCTATAAATCTGAATGTTGAAATATGTGGTTTGAATTGTAATTTTATACACCTTGACAGCTAAACTTATTTTCCAGCATTGATATTCATAATTTTGCACTTGCTTCCCAGTTGATTTGTAAAGGATGTAAAGCTCAATAACACTATGTGCAGCATACAGTGCATTTGATAATTTCTCCTTGCCATCAGAGCTTTAACATATAGAGTAAAAGTTGGATGGGAAGTATTGACCATTCGGAGTCTGACAAGGAACAAGAATACAGCAAAAAAGTTGAACATAGTGTTAAAAGTCTGGGATTGTAACGCAACCAGTGAGGTACACCTGTGATTTTTCTGAATGAGGTTACTATTGGGTTGAAATACAGGCAATTTCGTGCAGTCGATAGGTGGGTAAATTCACCCACCCATTCACTGCATGATGTGTCATTAAGCTATACAGACTAGTGAAGTCTGAGGTTTGACCCCTGTTTTGCATTGGCTTCCATCCATTGCCTGGAAAGAGGGCAAATCAGCTGGCATTCCTGATCTCTTGTTAATGGGAGTAATTTTAACTTTGGGTGATGGTGTAAAACAGGTAATATTGAATTAGCCACCCATTATACAGCGCACCTGATTGCTTCAATGGAAAGGAAAAATGGGCAACCAATTCGATATTGCCCATTTTACACCATCGCTCATAGTTAAAATCACTCAATGACTCCTGGACGTGTGGATAGGTGAGAACACAGGTGGCTGGGTTCTTCTCAAAATAGAATTGGGCAATGTATCAGTGGGCTGCCAGTAACTATGGAACTGTACCCCAGGGTGAGTCCTTCTCTGCAGTAGAGGAAGGGTTATGGGAGAAGAAAATGGGAACAAAAAAATTCAGCAGCTGATTTGCATTGAAACTACATTTTTCCAAATATTTCATCTCTAAATAAATTTGCTGAATTACAAGCAGTTGTATTTAATTTTTCATGGATTCTTAAAATAGCTTTAATGATTAATTTCTCAATTTTTTTTGGCAGTTTCCATTCCTTTTTGTTTGATTCGCTGCCACGTTGACTTTACTGTGTCCTGGTGTGTGTGTAGTATGTATGTATGTTCGTTCTCTCTCCCTGGTGTTCTGTACTAAGTCCCAGAAAAGGTAAAAATGTTTAATTTCATTTCCTGTTGTAGCTTACTTCTGGGTAAAATGTAGGCTGGAAGCCACATTGCCAATAAACTCAACCAATTACAGTTCAATTCACATTGGAAATACCAGTTAAATAAACCTATCCTTCTGCTCCATTTCAAAAATTCAGTCTGTAGGGTTTGCTGATACCCTTTTCCTCTTGAGATATTCCCGGGCATTACTTTACAGGAAGTTCAATAAGTCACTTGGTTTGGGGGTCGAATGCTGTTTAAAAGCTCCAACTGATAAATTGATGTAAAGTAGCATTTCTTAATTTTAATATTTACTTATATTAAACTGTTTTTGGTTACCTTTATCATGATTTTGATGCTTAAAATATATCAGAATTTTACAGAATGTTTTTGACTATTTCTAGAACTTATAATGGCAAATATTAATATAGTTTGAGATTTTTATTGGACAGAATTGCTGTCAACTGATTTGATTTACCTCAATTTGGTGATGTTTATTCTCAGATGTGGATCTAATTATAACCTTTTCATTACCTGCTGTTCTTTTGGTTGGTTGTTTCCCCTGTAATTTATTACAAATCTAGGAAATCAAAATTATATCTTGACTAATGAAAATTGAGTTTTTGTCCATGGTGTATTGCTTTTCTTTACAGTATTTCCACTATTCACTTTTGAAAATAATTCAGCTCGAGGATTGCACATTTGATTTTGCTAAGGAATTCTCTCCTTGAGGCAAACGTCCTGATTTGTGTGATGAAACAGTGTTCCTAAGTATGCTAATGATTCATTATAAACTTGTTTACCTGCTTGATTTATTCTAAGAAAATAAAATAATTGTTCAGTAGATGACAAAAAGCATCAGTCCACCCAAGTGATAGAATGTTTGAACTTGATCCTGTGAAGGAACGAAGCTATTAAATTCAAATCTGCAGGACCACCAGAAGGTACTGGTACAGGCCAGCAACCATCCTCTGTGGTTTAAATCCCGTGGGTGGTTAAAGCTTTGTGCAAAATACATATTTGATGTCCTTTGTTCCTGATTAAACGTCAAAGGGGATGGAAAGTAGTTCTTGTACCACTGAAATGCAAGCTGTGTGAAGGTGGCACATAGAGACGTAGTGGATAGATGAACTCCATGTAAAAGTTTTATGTTACAGACGCTGGACCAGGTTTAGGATCGAGAGTTGGCAAAATATTGTCTCGTTAATTTTGTACATCTGAAGAGGTGTAAGATAAATATTTTATAATCAAGTGAAATCTGCTGTTGTGACTTTATGTGGCTATGCAACCTTTATTTTTAATAAACATGATTTGCAGTTTATGACCAAATAGGTTTGATAGTTTTTATTTTTCTGCTATTTGAAGAGGAGGAAAACTGGAAAGAGCCCGTGTCAATTTCAGAAAGTAATTGCAGGAACAAGGAATTCTGTTCAATCCCTGGGCAATGCTTTGCTAGATCTATTGTGTGTATAAAGTCACACTCTGATTTGTATTGACTAAGAGTGCTTAAATTCACAAGAGTGGTGTTTACTAAGCATGAGAAACACCTGAAAACTTAAAAATGTACCATAAGCAGAAGTGATGGATTCCATTTGTACACAGTATTCTTTGCATAGAGAGAAAAGAAGAAATAACTTGCATTTATATCACCCTTTCATGGCCTCAGACCAAAGTGCTTCCTAGCCAACTGAGCACTTTTGAAGCATCGTGGGGCTTGAACCTTTTGACTCGGGCGAAGGTGTTACCAATGAGCCAAACATGACATCCAATCATGTTCGCTAACAAAGCAAGAGAATAATCCTAATGAGAACTGTGTGCTTGGTGAGATTGTGGAGGTTTACAACAGGCCTTACTTGCCCCAATTACACAACAGTTGCTAATTTAGTTTTGTATGTAATTTGTAGTTCTAAATTAAAATGCATTGGGTAAATGATGCAAGTTGTTATTTTGCTATTGGTTGAAGGGCTGAAGTGAGAGAGAGAGGGGGGGAAGGAAACCTCAAGTGACTTTACCTGAGTGATCTAATTCCAGTTGCTTTTTCAAGTATGTGAATGCTTAAAAAAAAGAAAAGGCCTTTTACCAAATTAAAACTAAAAGTGGGTGGTAACAGAATATTGAAATGTGAATCTAATTTTAAAAAATAAATGTGACTAGCAGGGCAAGGCTGCTGTTTTAGCAGTTGTGAGAGACTCATTTTGGACAAAAGTTTCCATCTCACTGGAGATGTGTTAGTGGAGTTTTAAATTATATCCTTACTCAAATGCACTGCGAGTTGAGGAGCTGGAGTCCGAGCTGCAAACTTTGCAATACATAAGGGAGGGAGAAAGTTACCTAGACACTTTGTTCCAGGAGGCAGTCACACCCGTTAGACTAAATACTTTAGATTTGGCCTGTGGTCAGGGACAGAAGAGTGGGACTGCGAGTGAGGCAGGTACAGGGATCCAGGAGGTAGCATTGCAGGAGCCTCAGCCTTTGCACTTGTCCAACAGTTACAAGGTTCTCGCAAGCTGTGTTGGCGAGAGCAAGGACTGCATGAGCCAACTGACCATGGCACCGTGGTACAGGAAGCCATTCAAGTCGGGAGAGTAAAAATGAAGGTGGTAGTAGGCAACAGTATAGTTAGGAGGATAGATACTGTTCTCTGCAGCCAAGAGCATGAGTCCCGAAGGTTGTGTTGCCTACCCGGTGCCAGGATTAAGGACATCTCCTCTCGGCTGGAGAGGAACTTGGGATGGGAAGGGGAGGATCTAGTTGTCGAGGTCCACGTAGGTACCAATGACATAGGTAAGACTAAGAGGTTCTGCTGAGAGAGTATGAGCAGCTAGGGACTAAATTAAAAAGCAGAACCACAAAGGTAATAATCTCTGGATTATTACCTGAACCACAAGCAAATTGATTTGGGTAAATAAGATCAGAGAGATGAATGCTTGGCTCAAAGATCGGTGTGGGAGAAGTGGGTTTCGATTCATGAGGCTTTGGCATCAGTACTGGGGAAAGAGAGAGAGAGCTGTTCTGTCAGGACAGGCTTCACCTGAACCATGCTGGGACCAGTGTTCTGGCGAATCAAATAACTAGGGCTGTAAACTAAATGGGGTGGGTGGAGGGTTCACGGGGGAAATTTAGAATGTTGAAGAGAAATGACAAGGAAGTAGTACAGAGAAGAGATAGGGGTAATGATAATCAGAGTGTGACAGGAAGGGACAGAGCGAACAAACATAAGAGTGCACCAGCAAATGGGGTCAGAGTAGGAAAAATGGTAAAAGGACAAAATTAAAGGTTCTTTATCTGAATGCGCGCAGCATTCGTAATAAGATAGATGAATTGACGTCACAAATAGAAACAAATGGGTATGATCTCGTTGCCATTACAGAGACGTGGCTGCAAGGTGACCATGGTTGGGAACTGAATATTCAGGGCTATCTGACATTTCAGAAGGATAGGAAGAAAGGAAAAGGTGGTGGGGTAGCTCTGTTAATAAAGGATGAAATTAGTACAATGGTGAGAAATGATCTTGGCTCAGAAGATCAAGATGTGGAGTCAATTTGGGTGAGGGTAAGAAATCACTGGTGGGTGTAGCCTGTAGTTACACTGTAAGGCAAAATATAAATCAAGAAATAATGGGGGGGTTGTAAAAAAGGTAATGCAACAATCATGGGCGATTTTAACTTTCATGTAGATTGGACAAATCAAATTGGCAAAAGTAGCCCTGAGGATGAGTTCATAGAGTGTATTCGGGACTGTTTCTTAGAACAATATGTTGTGGAACCAATCAGGGAACAGGTCATTTTAGATCTGGTAATGGGTAATGACACAGCATTAATGACCTCAAAGTAAAGGATCCCTTAGGAAACATCATAATATGATCGAATTTCACATCCAGTTTGAGAGTGAGGATCTTGGATCTGAAACTACTGTACTAAACCTAAATAAGGGTAATTACAATGGCATGAGGACAGAGTTGGCTAAAGTGGACTGGGAAAACAGATTAGAAAGTATGATGGTGGATAAGCAGTGGCAGACATTTAAAAAGATATTTTATGACTCTCAACAAAAATATATCCCAGTAAGGAGGAAAGAATCCACGAGAAGGGTGTACCAGCCATGGCTAACTAAGGAAATTAAGGATGGTATCAAGTTAAAAGAAAAAGCATACAACATGGCAAAAATTAGTGGTAAGCCCGAAGATTGGGAAAACTTTAGAAACCAGCAAAGGAGGACTAAAAAAATAGAGGGAGAAAATGGATTGAGAATAAACGAGCAAGAAATATAAAAACTGACAGTAAGAGCTTTTACAAGTATATAAAAAGGAAGAGAGTAGCTAAAATAAGTATAGGTCCCTGTAGAGGAAATAATAATGGAAAACAAGGAAATAGCAGAGGCATTGAACAGATATTTTGTATCTGTCTTCACAATAGAAGACACTAAAAGCATACCAATAATAGATAATCAAGGGGCAAAGGGGAGGGAGGAACTAAAAACAATCACTCACTAGAGAAAAAGTACTAGGCAAACTAATGGGCCTGCAGGCTGACAAGTTCCCTGGACCCGATAGCTTACGTCCAAGGGTCTTAAAGGAAGTGGCTACAGAGATGGCGGATGCATTGGTTGTAATCTTCCAAAATTCACTAGATTCTGGAAAAGTACCAGCAGATTGGAAAACCGCAAATGTAACGCCCCTATTCAAGAAAGGAGGGAGACAGAAAGCAGGTAACTATAGACCAGTTAGCCTAACATCTGTCATTGGGAAAATGTTAGAATCGATTATTAAGGAAGTAGTAGCAGAACATTTAGAGACTCAAAATAAAATCAAGGAGAGTCAACATGGTTTTATGAAAGGGAAATCATGTCTGACAAATTTATTAGAGTTCTTTGAGGAAGAAATGGGCAGGGTGGATTAAGGGGAACCAGTAGATTTGTTACGGTGCTACATAAAAGGTTACTGCACAAGGTAAGAGCTCATGGCGTTGGGGGTAATATTAGCATGGATAGATGATTGGCTAACTAACAGAAAACAGAGTCGGAATGAAGGGGTCATTTTCAGGATAGCAATCTGTAACTAGTGGGGTGCTGCAGGGATCAGTGCTGGGGCCTCAACTATTTACAGTCTATATCAATGACTTGGATGAAGGAAGCGAGTGTGCTGTGGCCAAATTTGCTGATGATACAAAGATAGTTGGAAAAGTAAGTTATGAGGAGGACACGGTGTCCGCAAAGGGATATAGATAGGTTAAGCGAGCGGGCAAAAATTTGGCAGCTGGAGCATCATGTGGGAAAATGTGAAGTCATCCACTTTGGTAACAAGAGTAAGAAAGCAAAATATATAAATGGAGAAAGACTACAGAATGCTGCGGTACAGAAGGATTTGGGTGTCCTGGTGTATGAAACACACAACGTTAGCATATAGGTGCAGCAGGTAAGTGGGAAGGCAAATGGAATATTGGCCTTTATTTCAAGGGGGTGGAGTATAAAAATTGGGAAGTCTTGCTACAACTGTACAGGGTGCTGGTGAGACATACCTAGAGTACTGTGTACAGTTTTGGTCCCCTTATTTAAGGAAGGATATACTTGCATTGGAGGTGGTTCAGAGAAGGTTCACTAGGTTGATTCCAGGTATGGAAGGGGTTTCTTATGAGGAAGGATTGAGCAGGTTGGGCCTATACTTACTGGAGTTTAGAAGAATGAGAGGAGATCTTATTGAAACATACAAGATTCTGAGGGGGCTTGACAGGGTAAATGCTGAGGTGTTTCCCCTCATAGGAGAATCTAGAACTAGGGGGCATAGTCTCAGAATAAGGGGTCACCCATTTAAGACGAAGATGAGGAGAAATTTCTTCTGAGGGTTGTGAACCTTTGGAATTCTGTGCCCCAAAGAGCGGTGGAGGCTGAGTCATTGAATATATTCAAGGCTGAGTTAGACAAATTTTTGATCAGCAAGGGAGTCAAAGGGTATGGGGAACAAGCGGGAAAGTGGAGTTGAGGCCAGAATCAGATCAGCCATGATCTCCTTGAATGGTGGAGCAGGCTTGAAGGGCCAAATGGCCTACTCCTGCTCCTATCTCTAATGTTCTTATGAGTGGGTGTTTTTTTATGTTGTTTTCCCCACCTGCAACTTCCAATTTCTAAATATTCTAATTGAAATTTTTCATTTAGAGTTTGCAATTTGTGCTGCAGTTACCATTGTTAGTTGAAGTGCAACAGCGTGTCAAATTTCAGAAATCACTATGGCAGTATGCTCACTTTGGCCTCCTTTGCAACTCCTCCCGCTTCGCCCCACCTTTGCCGGTTGTGCCGTCAGCTGTCTAGGCTCCAAACTCTGGAATTCTCTCCCTCCCTGTCCTAGGTGAACCATAGAAGTTTACACCACAGAGAGGCCATTCGCCCATTGTATCTATGCCAACTCTTTGCTAGAAGCAAATCAAAACTAATCCCAGTGCTCTTCTTCTCTCCTTTATAGCCTTGTATCTTCATCTGCTTCAAATATTTATCTGCTCTTCCCTTTGAAGGTGCAATGTTTCTGCCTCAACCACTCCCTGGGGCAAAGCATTCCATGCTGTTAACTTGGCAGAAATTTCTACTAACCTTTGGTGCCATTTTTAAATTAATGACTTGGTTTATCCTTCACCTCCTTGAATAGAGGTGACATATCAGCTATCTTCTACAGTTTTAAGCAAAATCATGACTTCTCCTCTAAATCATTATTGGAGTAATTGCTACTGTTTAGTACAGCTAGGGTGTCAAATTGAGAGATTTGCCAGCTCTTGCTATATTCAGCTACAAGTGATCATGCATCTTCCACCACCAAAACAGACTAACTAGCTACATCTCATTTGCTGTTTGCCATTGTATTTAGGTAACATTGAATATTAAAATTATATGGGGAACTAGATTGCACTTAAATATTTTTCTCCACATCTAAGTATGCATCGGATAGGCAAAAACTACAAACAAACTCGAGATGAGTACTATCAATATATGAAGGTGGTTTACATCTTTGATTCCATTGGTATGGAGTGTAATTCATCATATTTTGCATTGGAACTTTCACTCTAAGAAGTAACAAAACTCAATTTTACTTATTGCTTGTTTCTAGTTGCAACTGAACAATTGAATGTTTAATAGGTAATACAGATTGAGTGAAAATATTAGGGTGAAGGATGAAAAGAGGGAGATTCTCCTCCCAGAAAGCATAATTAGTTGCTTCTGTAGCTTAATTCCCTCCCTATTTTTGGAATTCTTTTTGTTGCCCTCAACCCCAAGCAATCCCCTGCTTATACTGTTGATGGGCAAGCGACCTACTGTGTACTCTAGCTGCTCACAAGTGAATGTGTGAGAACCATCGCAGGTGACCTAATCAACAAAGCACCTAGCTTCCACTCAAACCACTTGATTCCTTCATTCACCCCAAATGCCTCCATCTTCATTTCTCTGACCTGACATATTAGAACACTATCTTCCTGTGTTTCTCTATCTGACTTAATTTTGCATTATTACCATCTGGTGTCATTGGAATCCAGTGTCACCAAAAGGTGGAATTCTGAAGCGTAGCTAATCAAATTATAAACCAATTAAAAATGACTGACTCTTTAAGGGAACAATACATAGAATGTACAGCACAGAAACAGGCCATTTGGCCCAACAGGTCCATGCCAGTATTTATGCTCCACATGAGCCTCCTCCCTCCTTACTTCATCTAACCTTATCAGCATATCCTTCAATTCCTTTCTCCCTCATGTGTTTATCTAGCTTCCCCTTAAATGCATCTTTGCTAGTTGCCTCAACTACCCCTTGTGGTAGCAAGTTCCATATTCTAACTACTCTTTGGGTAAAGAAGTTTCTCCTGAATTTATTAGTGACTATCTTATATTTATGGCCCCTGCAAGTGGAAACATCTTCTCTATGATCTACCATATCAAACCCTTTCATAATCTTAAAGACCTCTATCAGGTCACCCCTCAGTCTTTCTAGAGATAAGAGCCCCAGCCTGCTCAATCTTTCCTGATAGGTATAACCTTTCAGTTCTGGTATCATCCTAGTAAATCTTTTTTTCACCTTCTCCAGTGCCTCTATATCCTTTTTATAATATGGAGACAAGAACTGTTCACAGCACTCCAAGTGTGGTCTCACCAAGATCCTATACAAGTTTAATATAACTTCTCTGCTTTTCAATTCTATCCCTCTCAAAATTAACCCAAGTGCTTGGTTTGCTTTTTTTTTATGGCCTTTTTAACCTGTCACTACTTTTAGTGATTTGTATATCTGTACCCCCAGATCCCTCTGCTCCTTAATCCCTTTTAGACTTATTATCTAAGCAGTATGTGACCCCTTTATTCATCCTACCAAAATGTAATACCTCACATTTAACTTTATTGAAATTCATTTGCCAATTATACGCCCATTCTGCAAGTATATCAATGTCTTTCTATATTTTGTCACCGTTCCCCTCGGTATTAACTATACCCCCCTCAATTTGGTGTCCTCTGCAAATTTTGAAACCAATTCCAAATTGTTTATTTAAATAGTGAGCAACAGTGGTCCCAGAACCCATCCTTGTGGAACGCCACTTCCCACCTTTTGCCAGTCTGAGTAACTACCTTTAACCCCTACTCTTTTCTGTTTTGTAGCCAGCTTGCTATCCATTCTGCTACTTGTTCCCTGGCTCCATGTGCTCTGATCGTAGTCATGAGTCTACAATGCATAAGAACGTAAGAGCATAAGAAATAGGAGCAGGAGTAGGCCATCAGGCCCCTCGAGCCTGCTCTGCCATTCAACAAGATCATGGCTGATCTTCTACCTCAACGTCATTTTCCTGCACCATCCCCATATCCCTTGATGCCTTTAATATCTAGAAATCTATCGATTCTATTTTGAATGTACTCAATGTACTGAAGCAGTACCTTTATTGAAGCCCTTTTTAAAAATCCAAATATATTAGATCTGCTGCATTACTCTTGTCTACCCTTTCTGTTACTTCTTCAAAGAATTCAATAAGGTTGGTCAAGCATGACCTTCCCTTTTTGAAATCCATGCTGACTTCTTTATTATATTTTTGGTTGCTAGATGTTTTTCTGCTACATCTTTGAGTAAGGATTCCATTATCTTTCCTACCACCATCATTAAGCTAACTGGTCTATAGTTCCCTGGACTGGTTTTATCTCCCTTTTTAAATATAGGAATCACATTAGCTGTCCGCCAGTCCTCTGGCACTATTCCCTTTTCGAATAAATTTTTATGTATATGTCATAGTGCCTCCGCTATCTCTTCCCTAACTTTTAATATTCGTGGATGCAATCCATCCGGACCAAGGGTTTTATCCCCTCTAATTTTGATTAGTTTATGAATTTATCCCCCCTTTCTATCTTAAATGTCACGTTAGTCTCCCTGGTAAATACTGAGGCAAAGTAATTATTTAATATTTTTGCCATTTTGTTGTCATTACCTGTGAGTTTCATGTGTATCGCTTAGTGGCCCTATCCCTATCCTGATTTTTCTTTTGTTATTTGTGTCTGTAGAATACTTTACTATTTCTTTTTATATTCCTTGATAATTTAATTTCATAGTTCCGCTTTGCCTTCCGAATTGATTTTTTAACTTCTTTCCTAACCTTTTCATATTCCCTTGTCATCCTCTCCTTTTGTAATCTATATACTTAATGTGTGCCATTTTTCTTTAGTTTCAGTTTTGCCCTTATTTCTTTATTCATCCATGGTGTATCATTACTGGTTAGTTTGTTCTTGCTTTTTAGTGGGCTATATTTCTCAAGGACTCTCTTGATCACTGTTTTAAATGTTTCCCACTGCTGTTCTATTTCTTTATCATTAAATTTTTCCAGTTTATTTTCCTAGTTCCATTCTCATCCCCTGAAAATCAGCTTTTTTCCCCCAATTTATTACTTTGTCTTACTTATGTCCTTCTCAATCATCATCTTAAAACTTATTATGTTATGATCGCTGTTGCCTAGATGTTCTGCCATGCTGGCTTCTCATCTGTTCTGATTCATTTCCCATTAGTAGATCCAGCAGTGCTTCCTCTCTTCTTGAGCTTTTTACATACTGGGTAAGAAAGGAGTTCTGCACACATTGTAAAAACTCCATTCCCTGAACCCCTTCACCTACCTCTTCTTGCCAGTTAATTTGGGGATAGTTTAAATCTCTCATGATTATTATTCTATGTCCTTTACTTATTTCACATTTTTTCTTACATATTTCTTCCTCCACCTCATTTCCACTATTAGGTGGTCTGCAGTATACCCCTATTAGAGTGGTCGATCCCTTCTTATCTTTCAATCCATTTGGATTCTGTTTCTATCCTTCTGTTAGTTATGTCCCTTTTTTCTATTGCCATTATGTTATCTCTAATTAGTACAGCTGCCCCACCCCCCTTCCTTCCCTATCCTTTCTGATTATGTTATTGCCTACAATATTTAGTTGCCAGTCCTGTTCTTTATGTAGCCATGTTTCAGTTATTCTAACTACATCTGGTTCTTCACTACGGATTATTGTTTCCTGTTCCCCCGTTTTATTTTGGATGCTGTAGAGGCAGTTTAATTCTTAGTTGTTTTATTTTTAAGCCTTTTTGTACTTCTGTCTTATAACAGTGTTTGTTCCTTGACCATTTGTTATCTTTATTCCTTACCCGGGTCTGACTTTTACACTCATCTCCTGTTTCTTTTATCTTTAAGCTTTTGTTACTGCTACCAGATCCCTTGCCCCATCTTGCTGGTTTAAACCTTATGCACCATCCTATTTATCCCTTTTGTCAGGACTCTGGTCCCATTCTGGTTCAGGTGGAGCCCTTCCTATTAAGTTTTTTTTTGTCAAGTTGTAAAATCAACACACTGAAAGCAAGGAATGCTTGGACAAACATTTTGTTTGAATTATTCATGCATTTTGGAAAGTTATTTTCTTTCATTTTTGTGCCATGCAGTAGAGATGTATCGTAGAAACTTTCTTTGCTAGAACAAGGAGCCCTACGATCCGTTTCTACTTCTAGTTATAAGTATTCTCCAGGGTATTTTACCACTAGGATACCTCCAATTGTTTGTGTATTTAAGCAGTTATTTGTCATAGCATTTTTGCCACAAGCACCCCCCCCCCCCCCCCCAAAGCTAGGTAGTTGTACGCTTTGTACTTGAGCTGTCATAATAGGGTAGAAGCTGATCATGGTATGCATTGGGCTGTGTAAGATGTGTTAGCTTGGCATACTTCCTTTTTTGTCAGAAGATTGTTGCTTCAAAGCCTGTTGCATTATGTTGTGTTACTGAGGGGTGTGCTATACTGGCATTTCCTTCTCTTGGAAGAGATGTTAAACTGAAGCCCTGTCTGTCTGGGTGAATGTAAAAAATTCCATACCACTTGTTTTTGGAGAACAGGGTGTTCTGCTGTGTTCTGATCAACATTTAACTTTCACAGATCAACTGGTAACCTGTCATTTGCTGTTTGAGATCTTCCTGTGTGTATATTAACTACACTTCAAAAAAAAAAGTAACATTTTGGCTGTGAAGCATTTTGGAATATCCTGGGGATGTGAAAGATGCTATACAAATGAAAGTTCTTTATTTGTGTTACCTGATGTCTGAGTTGAATTCACAAGCTATTTGCCTCTTGCTTTTTTTAAAAAGTTAAATTTGTGGCAATATATCAAAGGGTGTTCAGATGATTCATTCATATCATGCCCTTATTTAAGTTTTCATGGTAAGAAAAAAAAAATAGTAGGAGCAGATTTTTCCTTTTTTTTCCCCCCCTACACACACTGCACAGCATGGAGAGAAGTTAAAACAATTAGTGGTCAGGTCCTTTATATCTGGTTGCTGGAAAGCGTGCAAGCGGTCCAGAGTGACGACCTCCCGTTTTTTCTTCACTTCGCAAATGAACCAAAATTCCACTTGTTACCTCCCTCTGAAGGCCTGGTTGCAGGTAGAGATATTTCACATTGTTGAGATCCCTTGTCATTTTATTGAGCACATTTTATTTTCAGTTTTTCACTAGTTCACAAATAGAACTATTAATGTTTTATGGTCTGTTAAAGAATAGGTGCCATTGATGCTCTTTTAAAAAAAAATATATGTATATCCTCATTGATTTTTGCACAGCCAAATTCATGGAATTGTGATTTAAAATTTGTAATTTGAACAATTCAACCTTGCCTGGTGTCAGCAAAAGCTAGACTTCTGAAGTGTTGATCATTAAGTTCTATATGATTGAAAGTGACTTGTTTTTAGGGGATAACACTTGAAAGTAAGCTCTCAACTTTCTAAAAATAACACAAACTTAACTGAACAAGGGATTTTCAGACAGACCTTTTGTTTCAAGCGTGTGTGTGTCTTAGAAAGTTGGGGGAATGCTCATGGCTGAAGAACGATGCCATTAATTGTTTAAATATATAAATCGTGAAAGAAATCACAGTGGCATAATACCTTGGTGAACACGCTTGTGTGCACTAATGCCTGGTTTAAAAAGTAGGTGTGGAAAGAGTTCACAAGGCTGTCCTCTAATTCGTGGATACATTAACTTACTTTAGTGTTAGTGACTCAGTTGGTCGCACACTTGAGTCCTGAGTCAGAATTTCGTGGTTTCGAGTCCAACTATAGGGCATTGACATAATCTAGCCTGATTCTTCAGTGCAGTGAGTGCTGCATTGTTAGAAGTCCCGACATTGGGATGAGACCTTAAACTGAGACCTAGATGCAACACATGCACTTTCACCTCCTCCCTTCCCACTGTCCAGGGCCCCAAACATACCTTCCAGGTGAAACGACGAATACAGTATACCAAGTTGGAAGAAGTACAAGTACTACTTCCAACTTGGTATGTTGTATTCGCTGCTCACAATGCGGTCTCCTGTACATTGGAGAGACCAAACAAAGATTGGGTGATTGCTTTGCTGAGCATCTCCTGTTTAGTCCGCAAGAGTGACCCTGAGTTTCCGGTCGCTTGCCACTTTAATTCTCAATCCCACTCCCACTCTGACCTCGCTGTCCTCAGCGTCTGACACTGTTCCTCGAGCTTGCATTGAGCTTCATTGGAACAGCGTCTCATCTCTCATTTAGGCACTTTACAGTGTTCCGGCCTCGCATTGATTTCAACAACTTCAGATCCTAACCACTGTTCCCATTTACTTGGACAGTAGGTGCTAGTAATGGTTCTGCTGTAACCACTTACATCTCCTCTGGACCCATCTTTTGTTTCTTTACTTGTCCCATTACCATCCCCTTTTGCCTTTTTCCATTTAATCACTCTTGCCCTCCAATTTATCACCAACCTTCCCCTTTTGTTCTTTCCTCCTCCCCCCGACCCCGCCTTTCCCTGGATCTGCACTTGCTTAAAAACTGTTAAATCTCTGACTTCGAGTTCTGCTAAAAGGTCATCAACCTGAAACGTTAACTCTGTTTCTCTCTCCACAGATGCTGCCTGACCTGCTGAGTGTTTCCAGCATTTTCTGTTTTTATTTCAGATTTCCAACATCAGCACTATTTTGCTTTTGCCCCGTCTGCCTCTTCAGGTAAAAGTGAAGGATCCCATGGCACTTTTTTTGAAGAAGAGTTTCGAGTGTGCCCAACATTCATACCTCAACCAAAATCACAAAAATAGATTCTCTGCACTTTGTGGATCCCACAAATAAGTTGACTGCCATGTTTGCCTACAAAATGAGTAATTACACTTAAAAGTAATTCTTTGCCTAAAGCACTGAAACGTCCTGGGGACATGAAAGGCACTGTATAAATTCAAGTTCATTCTCACCTGTACCTTTCAGATACTATCAATATTTTCATTGTAGCCGGAATGCTAACTCTTCTGTGTTAACATATACAATCAAACTTCAGTATTCAAGCTGCATTACTTAATGAGTTTCTCGGGGTTTTATGAGGAATTCACCCTGTTGAGTTTTTTGGTTTTCCAGTAATAAAGAAGTTTCAGCCAAGAATAGTGTTTTACAACTGGAGGGTTGTGTCATGACAGTTTTTTGCAATGGCATTCCATTGTAGCCTATTCTGAAATGCTTAGTGTTAATTTCTTGCAGATTTTGCACAAAAATAGTGATTTAGTGAAAATAGGCTGACATTGTTTCCTTCATTTTTTTGAATGGAATTGTGAAAAGAAAGGCAATGTTTCATGTGTAGAATGATAAATGCCTTTGACGAGCTTTGAGATGGAATTCTGAACATCGGTTAAGCCACAGGTTTCACAATGTTTAATGTTAGATTATTGATGTATCTTGTGCAACTAAATTGATTTTGAAATGATTCTTATGCTATATTTACTTGAGTTGTTTTTGTTGCAGGCCCAAGCTGAAAAATGTGGACAGAAGTACCGCACAGCAGCTTGCAGTGACAGTGGGTAATGTCACAGTAATAATAACAGACTTTAAAGAAAAAATACGATCCTCTTCCACATCATCATCAACAGTCACATCTAGCGCTGGCTCTGAGCAACAGAACCAAAGTAGCTCTGGATCAGAGAGCACAGACAAGGGTTCATCACGTTCCTCTACGCCAAAAGGTGAAATGTCAGCAGTAAATGATGAATCATTCTGAGCTTTGCCAGGCTCCAGTCCTGCACATGCAATGTGAAAAGTATGAATGAATACTTTTGACATTTTTTATGTATTCCCTTGGTTTTATATTTTCCTAACAATCATTTATAATGGATGTGCTCCTGAATCTACTTTTTTATAAATCTGCTGTGCACAATTTCCATGTACATTATGTATTTTGTTACATTTGACTTTTATTTATTACATTTGCAAATTCCACCCTCTTCAACATATCCTTTTTGTAAGTTTTGTTGCCAGCAACTATGCTGATTATTAGCGATCTTAGAGATGTTAAATGTCTTTAACTGGGTTAAAAAGAATAAAAGGTTGTTAGAAACCAACACATAGAAACACTGGTGCTTAATACACTGTGAAGTAAATGCAGCATTCAACAGATAAGATTAGGACAGTGCATTCCAGCAGAGGAGATCAAGTTCTGCAAACTATTGCGATGAAAGCTGTCTTGTCCTCAGGACTGTGAATTCTTCAGAAGCAGAAAAGGCTGAGGAGAAGTACACTTGAGGCAACTGAACAATAGCTGGATTAGTTCAGTGTTTATTAAGCAATAGATGTGGGTTCCTTCTTACACTTACCTGAAAGCTGCGTCATTGTGCTGTAAATGTAATTACACTTAATACTGTCGTTCCCAGCCGCTCAGCTAATCTAAAGACGCAGTGCCTCATAACTGGCAGCGTGATTTAACTTGTTTCATATTGACGTATGAACTAAAGCAGCTTACCTATGGGGAAGAAAAATATTTCACAGTCTAGGCTCAATGGCAATCAAATGAAGAACCCTCATGCACATGCTGCTTTTTGTTATTGGTGTTTGATTTTTACCAAGGAAGTAGATATCAGCAGTGCATATATGTATAGAAGCAGCATTGATTATTACTGGAAAACACGTTTAGTTTCTGGAGAAGGGATCATTTTGAAAACTGTATTTTCACCTGCAAATAAACTGCTTTAGTTCATATTTCTATAAGAAAAACATGTGATTGGTCATTGCAACTTTAAACGTTTAGTATCCACCTTCAGTTTTTGCACTTGCCAGCGATGTTTGTTTGTATTTTACTTGACTACTCCTCCTACATCTGTACAGTTAAAGCCAAATCCTCACTAAATCAGATAAACAGTAGTGGGAGAAAAAGTAGAAGCTTTGATTCAGGAACTTTTATTATTCAGAAAGTTATGCTGAATCTCTTGCCATTCCATAAATACAAGTAATGTGTTTTTGTTACAGATGTAAATAACAGGAAATCTCTAACCATGTCCGTAAGCAAAATTATAGCTTCGTATTCCTTGTGAATCTAGACGGTTCATGGCCATGTTGGGTATAGAAAGTCACTGCATAGTGGAGAATTTAGATGGAGAATAACTCAGCAGACTGCTATTTACAGTCTTCATGGTTGGTTCTTTTTTGTACATTCCCCCTTTGTCACTTTTTATACTCTGCTTTGATGGTGCTTCACTTTTCAAGTCAGTTTTTAAAAAAAATCTTGTACCATATTTGGGTTTGAAATACCCTTTCTCTTGGCGCTCTCTTCCCTGCCCCGAGCTGTAAAAGGCACGTGCTTCACTTTTATCAAACTGCCAGCTTTAGTAATGGAAGTCAAGTTCCCTTCTTGGAGATATGCTATGCTGTGACATTTGCTGAGGAAAAACAATCACTTCCTGGTTATAAAATAAACTATTTAGGTCTTGTATGATAGCACAAGGTGTGTGACCAGTTTAGTTGAGAAATATCTAAAGCATGCTTCTACAGAGGCCTTATACCTGACAATCACCTGCCATCAATACATACAATTGGAGAGGTTACCTACTAAGTATTATGGAATATTGCTTCCACATCAATCTTAAAGCCACATCAATCTTAAATTGGCACTACCAATTGAGTTTCATGGAGGGAAATTATTCTAAATTTCAACTAACAAATATAAACCACTTATTTAATACTATGGTGGCATTTGTTTTTGGGACTTGGAATAACTTTAGTAAATGATACAAAGTGCATTAAATAATTTAATGGATTTGAAATCTTCATGTTTTGATGTATTAAAATTACATTAAATCATCAAATGTTTTTAAACTTTAGTCTGACATTGTCGCCATAACAGGAAGGGGTTCCTATTGGTTTTTAATATATTAACTCCCAAGTGTCAGGGGTGGGGATTGGGGGGAGGGGGGGGGGGGACAGGGAAGTATGTCTATTGCAAAATGCAAGCCCAATGTAACAATCAATTATTCCCTTATAATAAAACTTGTATAAGTCTATATTGTAATTTATCTTTGTATAGAATGCACTTAGATTTTGCAAACCTTTTCTGATTTTTCTTGTAAATTGTATCTGGAATTTAATACTTCTCTGCAGTGTTAACACTTAAATTGCTTGAAATAAAGTTTATTCGAACTCAGTTTAGAATGTTTAACATGCTTCACTTAATATTTTGATCTAAGAAGGTGGTAAACTTGTACTTTAAGTAAGAATGAATTTTATTTAAAATGTGATTGCCTTCACATAGGCATATGAACACTAGCTGTACAGATAATTTAACAGATCAGAGTGGAACATAAAGTTAAATACATACCACACTGATGCTGGAACAGGCATAAACTGAATGCAATTTTCACGTAATGTAATGGACCCGTAGTCTATTGGAGAACTATTTTCATTTGATTAGGTGCTGTCCTTTAAGGTAATAGCCAGCTTCCTATGTGCTGCTTAGCCTAGTTTTTTTTTTACTTAGGACCTGACAGCTTTTCTGCAGTGCCTCCTTAACTGAAACTACACAGCCAAATAGGCATGGTGTTGATGACTTGGAGACAAGTCACTATTTTAATGTTATATTCTGTAGACTGAATTGGTGCACAGACTTTTTTTAAACGGTCTTTAAAGCAACAGTAATTCTGCAAGTTGAAATTGGTAAAGTGTTTAAACATAATGAGCCACTTTCAAAGTTAATACAACTTGTATAAAACATTTCTAACTATTTCTGGAAACTCATATTATTGGAAAGAGTGGCACTTCATCTGCCTTACCAAAAATATTTCAGTCTACTTTTATAAACTATTGTAACTTAAATTATTGAAAAAATGTAATGTTTGCTGGAAATATTAAAAAAATGCTTGTAAGTAACTTGAAATGGTTCAAGAGCCAACATTTAGAGAATGACAACGAGCTGAACAGTTTTTAAATGCGCAAGCAGTTCTGTTCTTGTGTATGACTTGTAACCTTTATTTACTGTGTAAAGATGGTTACATTGTTGTTATTTCTTTAGCTTTGTTCATTGGAGACCCATATAGAATGCTTGTTTAAAGTGGCATAACATAATCTTGTGAATTTTGTTATTGTATTATACAAGGTATATTTTCATTTGCCCTGAAAGATGTCCTGTATAATGCTTTGGAAGTTTTTTGCTCTGTAAATTCAATAGGGCTGAGAGCGTGCTAGATTTGTTTTCTTTAATCTTCATGCTGGTGTGTTCATGGTGGTTTTGTGAGCTGGTAAAATGATTTCCAGGTCTTAAATGTTTTGGGGACTTTATAATCTACACTGCTTTTTGTCTAGCAAATAAAAGATGTTAATATATTCCTGTTACTGGCATGTGCACGAATATGTTATTAGAAGCCACTTTATTATTTCCTTCTTAACTGCTTCAAATAGAAATGTCTATTTATGAATTCTGCTTGTAGTTTTTCACAAATAAAATAGTTAAATTTATTTAATCGTAGTTTCTTTTTTTTTTAAAATAGTCCAATCCATTGTTAAAATGAGACATTGTAATATAATTAAACCCAACAAATAGCACTGAAATAAGGTCACCTTAATTGTTAGTGCACTTTAATTTCATGTGGACTGGTATCAGGTATACTATTTCCAGTTCTGCAGGCTGTCAGAAAATCCATAGTTGTATGTTGGCACCACAATGTCTATAGAGTGGCCACTTCTTCCACAGTACCACTTCACATACACATTGACGCAGTTGTCCATTTTCTCACCACTTGCTTCAGACTATAATTAAAATCCAGTCATCTTCTGTGTCTGTGCTTATATGCTTTTGGAAGTGCAACAGAAGCTGATCTTGCTGTAGCTGGAAAGTTTCTTGCATACCTGACCCTCTGACAAACAAGAATCCCCACATCTGAAGAAATTGAGTGAAGCGCTGTGATCACCACAGAAGGAAAATTACTCGCAGTCATTTGTGTATATTTGTGTGAAATAGAGGTGTGATAGATTGATAGTTCTTATGGTTAATATCTAATCTGCTTCTCAAGGCAACACATTGCATATCATAGTAGGTACAGCACAGGGGAAGGCCATTTGGTCAGTCATGTCTGTGCCAGCTTTTTGAAAGAGCTATCCAATTCGTCCCATTCCTCTGCTCTTTCCCCATGGCCCTGTAACTTTTCCCTTCAAGTATTTATCTAATTCCCTTTTGAAAGTTACTATTGAATCTGCTTCCACCATCCTTTCAAACAGTGCATTCCAGATCATTACAACTCATTGCGTAAAAAAGTGTTTCCTCATGCTGCTTCTGGCTCTTTTGCCGATCACCTTAAATCTCTGTTCTCTGGTTACTGACCCTCCTGCCACTGGAAACAGATTCTCCTTATTTACTCTATCAAAACTGTTCATTATTTTGAACACCCCTATCAAATCTCCCCTTAACCTTCTCTGCTCTAAGGAGACAACCCCAACTCCTCCAGTCTCTCCACATAACTCAAGTCCCTTATCTCTGGCACCATTTTAGTAAATTTCTTCTGCATTCTCTAAGTCCTTGACATCCTTCCTAAAGTGTGGTGCTAGAATTGAACACAGTACTCCAGCTGGGACCTAACCAATGTATTATAAAGGTTTAGCATAACTTCCTTGCTTTTGTACTCTATGCCTTTATACATGAAGCCCAGAATCCCATATGCATTTTTATCAGCCTTCTCAACTTGTCCTGCCACCTTCAAAGATTTGTGTGTGCGCATCCCCAGGTGTCTCTGTTCCTGTGCCCCCATTAAAATTGTACCATTTAGTTTATATTGCCTCTCCTCATTCTGCCTACCAAAATGCACCACTTCACACTTCTGTGTTAAATTTCATCTGCCATTTGTCTGCCCATTTCACCAGTCTATGTCTTCCTGAAGTCTGTTACTATCCTCCACATTGTTTACTACATTTCCGAGTTTCATGTCATCTGTAAACTTTGAAATTATACCTTCTATACCCAAGTCCAGGTCATTAATATATATCAAAAAGAGCGGTGGTGCTAATACTGACCCTTGGGGACTACCACTGTATACTTCCGTCTAGTCTGAAAAACAACCATTCACCACTACTCTCTGCTTTCAGTCCCCAAGCCATGAGCTTTAATTTTGCTAACAATTCTATTATGTAGTACTTTATCAAATGCCTTTTGAAAGTCCATATACACAACCTTCATCAACCCTCTCCACTACTTCATCAAAGAACTCGATCAAGTTAGTCAAACATTTTCCTTTAACAAATCTGTGCTGACTTTCGTTTAATAGCCTATACTTTTCCAAGTGCCGTTTAATTTTGTCCTGGACTATTGTCTCTATACGTTTCCCCACCACCGACGTTAGGTTGACTGGCCTGTAATTGCTGGGTTTATCCCTCTCCCCTTTTTTGTCAAGGGTGTAACATTATTCTAAACGTATGTGTTTATAGCATTGAACATAATTTTGCAGGACAAAAAGAACAACCCAGGATTTGGTTTCAAATTAACGAGTTACAAATATGTTTCTGTACTGTTTCTTCTCCGGTATTCTGTAAAATAGCTCAGTGATAATCTTTTTAAACTTCGTGGGACAATCCAATGCTGTTCTCAATTGGTTAAGCTGTTACATTTGCATATCCTAAAAGATTATTTCCATTGATTTTTATTCTGAATGTACTCTAATTTCATAGAAAATAAAACTTTTTATATGGATATGAGTTCTAATTTTCCTCAAGTTATGATCTGGAAATGACATTATCTCACACAAACTTTTTCTGAAACCTGCAGTATAGTATTTAAGCACTTTTTCTATAAGTTTCATACTTGGGAATTCAGTCATTCAGTCATAATTGCATTTATATTGCATCTTTCCTGTCAATGCCTAAAAGCATTTGACGCTGAATTATTTTTTCAATTGCAGAGACTGTTTGCCTATGTAACAATCTACAGATCAGTCCACGTTTTATTGCCTTTTATCACTTAAGAATTCCCATTTAGTATTTTACTGGAAAAAATGCACCAGTAATTTTATTGAGTTTTCCAGTATCTAGTAAGCATTGTGAATTCATGTGTAAGTTTTAAATCTGAAGCACACTGGCTTTTTATTGCTCTTTACATATAAATGAAGGAAGTTTGCCCAGTTCATATAAACAAACAAACCAGTGAAAAAGGTTTGACTTTCACAGTTCGATTAACTTAAGAAAGCACAAAGATTGTCACATATCCCTTTAAAGCTTGTAGCGATTTCATAGAGGATTAAACATAGTCTTTCATGTAACACAATATCAGTAAAATGTGAATACGAGTAGGCTCCTGTACTGTTTATGTGGATGTTTTCCAGATTACTGTGTGGCTTGTCTTTTATATGTTAAACCTAAGAAACTCTTTGATTTATGAGTACTGATCAACAAAATGTATTAACATGTAGCCTAATAGCTAATTCAAAAGTGAGGAGGAAATCCATTGTTGGAAAGCTGAAGTTGTATTAACTCATTAAGTTTCAGAGTTTGTATTGACTCTAGATTTCAAGAAACCAACATGGAAAGTAAAATTTATTTACCTTTCTGAAAGATAAATAGAATAAAGATTGGACAATTTAAATCTTAGAAGAATGCACAGACCCATATTCAGTGTCTGAAGTTGATATATTTGAATAGAAAAGACAGATTTTTTCCTTGTGGCTCAACTTTTGTGTTCAGTGAACAGATTAAGCTGCAGGGTATTGAAGCTTGTCAAAGCCCAGCTGCTCAGTACATAGCCTGCCAGATGATGTGTTTAAACGTAGATTTTTATTGCTAAGTATGCTTGGCTTGTAGCACAGAGGCATATGCTTTACTTGTGTCACTTTTAAAGAAGTGTTGCTGTGCCTGCCAGCATGCACATTTGGGAATAAACTGGGCACTGATCATTTAGCCTGTCAAGTGCTCGAGAGACTTCATATGAGGGATGAAATGCAGGTTGGCAAAGATTACTACGCACGGGGCTTTGTGACCCTCTGTCCCACTGAAATGGTTGACTTTATAATCATGTTCTCCAAAGATTAATAAACTATTTGGTCGATAGACTTTCTGCTTGTGCAAGCAACTTAGGCAGCTGGATCCTTTGAAGCAGCAGAGTTATGTTGTTTCATGAGCAGCAACCCTGGTTTTGGCAGGATATACAATCTAGTATGAACGTATAAAGTAGGCAACTTGAGAAGTTATGAGCTGGTGGAAATTGTCACTAGGATGGTGCACAATATTTTTTCCTGACAGCTGGGTTGAAAGATTTCATGAACAATTTGTATTTAATGCACTATTATACTGTACTATAACCCTGACATGGTAAAACTGGTTCTATTCAGTATCTTAAATTTATTTGATAAAACTTGAGTATTGTAAATTAAATTGCACTTCCGTCACCCGTTCCCCCGATACCCTCCCATGCAAACTCAGGAAATGCAACAGCTGCCCTTTTACCTCCTCCCTTCCCACCGTCCAGGGCCCCAAACACTCCTTCCAGTGATTTGCTTATACTTCTTCTAACTTAGTATACTGTATTCGTTGCTCACGATGCAGTCTCCGCTACATTGGGGCGACCAAAGATCGGGTGATTATTTTGCTGAATACCTCTGTTCTGTCCGCAAACATGACCTTGAGCTTCCGGTTGCTTGCCGCTTTAATTCTCCATCCCATTCCCACTCCCACTGACCTGTCTGTCCTCTGCCTCCTACACTGTTACAATGAAGCTCAATGCAAGCTCAAGGAACAGCACCTCATCTTTCATTTAGGTACTTTACAGTGTTCCGGCCTCAATATTGAGTTCAACAGCTTCAGATCCTAACCACTGCTCCATTTACTCAGACAACAGGTGTTGGTAATGGTTCTGCTGTAACCATTTACTGCACCTCTGGACCTACCTTTTGTTTCTTTATTGTCCCATTAACATCCCGTTTTACTTTGCACCATAATCCCTTTTATCATTTAATCACTCCTGTCCTCCACCCTATTACAGACCTTTCCCTTTGTTCCTTCTTCCCTCTCCCTTTTCATTGACTCTGTGCTTGCTTATACACTGGGTCACGTCTATTTCCACCACTGGTGGAAATAAGGTAATTCATAATTTTCACCAACAGGAAGTGGGAGGACAATACTCACCCAATCCTTTGGAATGTATAATTTGATCCAGCCTGCTACAGAGTAATTCAATTTCTTAGGAATGTGTAATTTGATCCAGTCATTATCAGGCAGACTACAGAGTTCAGACAAGCAGAGTGCTAACACTGCCGAGTTCAGAGAACGCACGGCACTGACACTACCCAGTTCATAGCTCGCAGAGCGCTAACACTCCCGAGTTCAGATAGGAAGGGGTGAGGCCGTGGAGGGATTTCAACATGAGGAAGAGAATTTTAAAATCAAGGTGTTGGTGGACTAGGAGCCAATGTAGGTCAGTAAGCATAGGGATGATGGATGAATGCGACTTACTGCGAGTTAGACATGCAGCAGAGTTTTGGATGAGCTCAAGTTTATTGAGGGTGGAAGATGGGAGGCTGGTCAGGAGAGCATTGGAATAGTTGAGTCAGGAGGTAACAAAGGCATGGATGAGGTTTTCAGCAGCAGATGAGCTGAGGCAGGGGTGAAGACGGGCAACGTTATGGAGGTGGAAGTAGGCAGTCTTGGTGATGGAGCGGACCTGTGGTCGGAAGCTCAGCCCAGGGTCAAATAGAATGCCGAGGTTGCGAGTGGTCTGTTTCAGCCTGAGACAATGGCCAGGGAGGGGGTTGGAATTAGTAGTGAAAGAACGGAGTTTGTGGCGGGGACTGAAGACAATGTCTTTGGTCTTCCCAATGTTTAACTGGAGGAATTTGCAGTTCATCCAAGACTGGATATTGAACAAGCAGTCTGACAACACAGACAGTGGAGTGGTCGAGAGAGCTGGTGGTGAAATCACAAGATAACTATGGAGGGGCAAGGTCATTTGGCTCGCCTTGAATTAAGTGTTGATCCCTCTTTGTGTGAAGAATTCTTGATATTCTTACATTTGAATCGATGTCGATTTCTCCTATAATTGCGATCCTCCATGTGGCTTTTCTCTCCACTGGCCACAGCACATCAGTAGCTCCCTTGTGCCTCAGCGACCAGCACTGCTCAAGGGAGTCAAGGTGTGCTCTAAGCAGCAGGCTGTTCACAACTTCGTCTCGCAAAAAAACCTGGACTTTCCTTATGAAAACCATTCACTCTTGGGTGGTGGTCTGGCAAGTGAAGCGGGGTAGGGCACTTCAACCAAAACTCCACACCAGAGTTGGCCACCTCAATTTCTGCCATGATTTTTCTCCCATGCCCCCTCTGTGGCCCTGATCGTTCCGTTGGCAACGCATCCATCGGAATCAAATGAACAAGGGGTGGAATGGCTAAATGCAAGCACACGGGTGTGATTCTGGAACACAGAATTGACCAGGAGTCACGTCTATTATGTTGAAACTCATTTCTGAGGAGTCAAGACTACTTTGTGAGACTGCCATCTATGCAAGTAGTAACTTGCCAGTAAAGTGACAACAGCTCTTATACCCTCCTCCCAATGTTTGGCTGGCGGCTACATTGATCTCCTGGACAGCTAGTCACCAGGGTTTTCCTCACTTTATATCCTATCTCCCTCATTGCATTACAGATGCGGTTTCTGGACTCCTCCAATTGTCTGGTCATCAGCACCATGAGAGAAGAGATTGTCTCCACTGCCTGCAGGCGAGACCAATGCTCCTGAATCATTGATATTTAACAACCTAGACCCCTGAGAACTTGGTCTTGGAATCCTCAGCTGAGGGCCCTTGCATATGTCACCTCTGGGGAGAGACAAATGTCTCCTCAAATTTGCCGACCAACTCCTGCTCACTGCTGTTCTGGGATCCACTCATGAATATCTGTCCTTTGTCAGTAATACCACCTCCCTGAATAGGTGTATCTGAGCTATTGCTTGAATAAACAAGATGCTCTGACAGGATGGGTGGATTAAGTGTAGGAAGGGTCCTTCTGGAGGCACCGGGCTGCTCAGATGCTTCTTTAAGCATTCAGCACCTTTTGAGGGATACAAAGGATAACCAACTGACCGATGCATCATAAGGTTGTGTCGCTCTTTGGTATCGCAGTGTTTCCCTGCACCTCGTCCTGAGCTGACTGCTGCCGTTGTAAGGGCTTTACAGTGATTCTCACTGAATTTTACCCCTTGCCCACCTGAAGGTGGGTGGTAATTGTTGAAGTGTCATTTGCCAAGAGAACTCAGCGAGGAGGCACAAAACTTGTACCTGTGGCCAGGTAGAGGAGTAGCACAATAGCTACTTCCCTGGTTTAGGGCTGACCAAACAAAGAAGCAGGTGAATTAAGTAACTATGAGAACTGGCCAATCTGACAAGCCAGGTTCCACTCTTTAGAGGGCTGCATGTCGTGCCAGTTGACATGAACCTGGAGTCACGCATGGCAGCTATCAGCATGATCTGTAAAAACTCCCACGAAACGCCCCTGCCTGCTGTAGGAATGAGGCCTCCACATTGAGCAGCCTCCCACCTCACTTTGACTCTGGAAACACTCCATGCCAGGCCAACCCAGCAATTGATTTGTAGACTCCTTCAAATACATGAGCCCATGAACAGGCACTGCAAGATCATGTGGCGTGCTGTAGCTGTTTCTCTGAGGCTGAATTTGACAAATCCACAGCATTGACTATTTTACACAATTTGAGCTGCAAGGTTGGTTTTGTGAGGTGCATTTCATTCAACAAGAACAGGTGAGGGTGACCTAATTGGAAGTAACATCACTAACAGAGCAGTAGCTTTTTAGCATGTGCTGAGAGTGATGTCATCGAAAGCCCGGCCCATGCGCAGGAGGATGATGTCACGTGTCGATCGAAAATGGGAAATACCCACACTGTCACGAATCACTCCGTCAAACTACTCCCCCACCTTCCCCCCCCACCTCCCCCCCTAACTCCCCTCTACTCCCCCACTCCCAACTACTCCCCCACCCCTCTACTCCCCCCACCCTCTACTGCCCCACCCACCCCCACCCCTCAACTCCCCCCTCCCTCAACTCCCCCCTCCCTCAACTCCCCCCTCCCTCAACTCACCCCCTTCAACTCCCCCCATCCCCCCTTCCTCAACTCCCCCCATCCCCCCTTCCTCAACTCCCCCCATCCCCCCCTTCCTCAACTCCCCCCATCCCCCCCTTCCTCAACTCCCTTCCTCAACTCCCCCCATCCCCCCCTTCCTCAACTCCCCCCATCCCCCCCTTCCTCAACTCCCCCCATCCCCCCTTCCTCAACTCCCCCCATCCCCCCTTCCTCAACTCCCCCCATCCCCCCCTTCCTCAACTCCCCCATCCCCCCCTTCCTCAACTCCCCCCATCCCCCCTTCCTCAACTCCCCCCATCCCCCCTTCCTCAACTCCCCCCATCCCCCCCTTCCTCAACTCCCCCATCCCCCCTTCCTCAATTCCCCCCATCCACCCTCCCTCAACTCCCCCCATCCCCCATCAACTCCCCCCATCAACTCCCCCATCAACTCCCCCATCCCCCCCATCAACTCCCCCCATCACACCCTCCCATCACCCCATCCATCAACTCCCCATCCCCCTTCCTCAACTCCCCCCATCCCCCCTTCCTCAACTCCCCTCATCCCCCCTTCCTCAACTCCCCCCATCCCCCCTTCCTCAACTCCCCCCATCCCCCCTTCCTCAACTCCCCCCATCCCCCCTTCCTCAACTCCCCCCATCCCCCCTTCCTCAACTCCCCCCATCCCCCCTTCCTCAACTCCCCCCATCCCCCCTTCCTCAACTCCCCCCATCCCCCCCTTCCTCAACTCCCCCCATCCCCCCTTCCTCAACTCCCCCCATCCCCCCCTTCCTCAACTCCCCCCATCCCCCCCTTCCTCAACTCCCCCCATCCCCCCCTTCCTCAACTCCCCCCATCCCCCTTCCTCAACTCCCCCCATCCCCCTTCCTCAACTCCCCCCATCCCCCCTCCCTCAATTCCCTCAATTCCCCCCATCCACCCTCCCTCAACTCCCCCCATCCACCCTCCCTCAACTCCCCCCATCCCCCCATCAACTCCCCCCATCCCCCCATCAACTCCCCCCATCACCCCCTCCCATCCCCCCATCCTCAACGCCCTCAACTCCCCCCATCCCCCCTTCCTCAACTCCCCCCTTCCTCAACTCCCCCCTCTTTTTTTCAAGCATCATTGCTGACGCTTTTATTCATTGTCAACAAATCAACAACAGAAGATAATGAAGTCTTCAAAACATGCAGGGCAGTCAGTCTGCTAATCTTGAGGAGATAGCAGGATGTTTCATGCAGTAGTTGACTCTAATATTCGGTTGGTCCAAATGTGGTTTATTTTCCATTTTGCAATGTCTGAAAGAGTTTTAACGGCCTCTTCTTCCTCGGCGTCCACGACGCCTCCTCCTTCTCCTTCTTCTACCACCACGTCTTCTGCCTCTTCCATAACTTCTCCTAGAGCGGCTTCTTGCCATATTGGTACTTTGGCTTCCCTCTGACTACTTCCTCAACTCCACCCCCCCCTTCCTCCCCCCCCTTCCTCCCCCCCCATCCCCCTTCCTCCCCCCCATCCCCCTTCCTCCCCCCCATCCCCCTTCCTCCCCCCCATCCCCCCTTCCTCAACTCCCATCCCCCTTCCTCAACTCCCCCATCCCCCCTCCCCCATCCCCCCCATCCCCCCTCCCCCCTCATCCTCCACAACTCCCCCCATCCTCAACTCCCCCCCCATCCTCAACTCCCCCATCCCCCCATCCTCAACTCCCCCATCCCCCCCATCCTCAACTCCCCCATCCTCAACTCCCCCATCCTCAACTCCCCCATCCCCCCCATCCTCAACTCCCCCATCCCCCCCATCCTCAACTCCCCCATCCCCCCCATCCTCAACTCCCCCATCCCCCCCATCCTCAACTCCCCCATCCCCCCCATCCTCAACTCCCCCATCCCCCCCATCCTCAACTCCCCCATCCCCCCCATCCTCAACTCCCCCTCCCCCCTCCCCCTCTCCCCTCCCCCCAACCATTGTTAGTAGAGGTCGTCAAGGACTGATATAATAGGCAAGAGGGAAAAACTGCTGCATAATTGACGTGATGGCACTTGAACTTGGGCATCAGGCTGTATTAGTTGCATCTGAGTAGTAAAACTTGATAATAGCGTTTGAAGATGTAAGTGATCCAATAATTGAAATCCAAAATTGTGCAGTGCTCCTAGAAACTATACAATGCAAAATAATAGTTGCCTGGTAATCTATTGCAAGGCTATAACATTCTCTAATTTCAGGTGACTGCAAGCAAACGCCCTTCAATTATACTGCAGCCTCCGAAGAAAACACACTGATGTCTAAAGCATTTGATCATTAAGAAATAAATTATAAATGCTAAGGCAAGATGGGATCTGGTTGTAAGTATGGAATATGATACATAGAGGGAGGAAAATCTAGAAGCTGGAGATATTTGTGCCTTTAAAGTAAATGCTTTGAATTTTAAATAACCTCAAATTTAAAAAAAAATTAGAGTGAGTTCCGAATTTAAGGTGTACTGTGATGTAAGACTGAGCTATATGAAACGCTGTATTTCGTACTTGGGACTTTTGAAACTGAACGCTTCTATAATTAGAAACACCAAGCCAATGCTTCCTTTTGGCATTTTTTTTGTGGCAACTCGAATTACACTCATCCTTACAATTAATGAAAACCTATACATGTTGAACTGCATTTCGAACAATAGCTTGCATTTATAGATAGTCTTTAGCATAGAGTGTCTTCAGCATAGTAAAAGCCCCAAAGCACTTCACTGAGTAGAAAAGTTAATAGACATAACTTAAAGTATGGTCAAAGAGAGTGATTTTAAGACAGTGGAGTAGCTGTTGGGGGAAGAAGCCAGGAAGGAAAGAAAGACTGAAATAGCTGGGTGGTAGGGTTTGGCAAGGTCATGGAAGGATTTGTAGATGAGAATTTTGAATTCAATGTATTGAGGGACAGGGAGCCAATGGAGCTTGGCAAGGATAGGGGTGATAGGTTGGTAGGACTTAGTGTGGGCCAAGATAAGGATGACTGAGTATACGTACAGTGGGGTTTGGGAATCGGATGAGGTTGGAGAAATTGGCCTAGAATTTTCACTATGCTCCCTCCTTCCTTCTGATTTTTCAGCAGATCTAGCATTGGATGGAGACGGAAAGCAACTCGGACATGCTCACTGCTGGCGGGTGCGTGATAAAGATATGCAAATGAGAAAAATGCAGCCTCTGCCATGCTTCCTGCTATTTGCACTCTTTGAATGTTGGATGCTGGAGTTGCTTGTTGGGTCCTGGCTTACAGCATTCAATGGTTGGTGGAGGGGGCCCTGGGACAAAGCTTGAAGTGGGACCCATGCAAGCACCATGAACACAGCTATGCACTGGCCCCATTGGTGAAATTAAATACTTTTTCAAAAGAAGAAAAAAATCTCAACAGGTAGCTTGCTGCTCACCCCTTTCTCCTGCTGTGGCAGGCCCCCTGAGGCCTACTGCAGTAAGTCTCTACCCCAGACCAGAGCAACTCCCCACCTTCTATATGTAAATGATATTAGGGGAAGAAATGTAGCCGGGGTGTGGGGGGGAGTGACGGCAAGGCATATGGGGAGTAGATGGAAGTCCCAACCCACTTAAGATGTGCCTCATTGAGGTGAGGGAGAAAGCCCAGGCATTGAGTCTGCAGGTAATGAAAATGTGGATAAAGTTTTCAGGAGTTTTGAGGATGAGGTACAATGCTTCCTGCACTTTGTCTTTTTAAGTTTTCAGTTTCTGTTATAAAATAAGAGTTTGCTGGTGAAATTGGTCTTGAACACCAGTGCTAAATGGACAGTAGTGAATTGGCAACCTGTTTTACACCCTGCTCAATTTTTATTTTCCATAAGAAAATTGAGCGGGTGTAAAACGGGCTACCGATTTGCTATCGTCCTTTTTGCGTTACTGCCTGAGGCCAGTTTCATCCCCTATTTGCTTTTGGTATGAACTGAAATTAGAAAGCAGCATCCATACATCCATTACATGCTGAATGTAGTGTAATTTTTTATGAATTTAGGGAAAGGAATTTTTTGGAGGTCTGATATTTTGCAATGTTAGCACTTTGATTTAAGAAACCATAGCAAAAGCACTTTGTATAGAAAAGTTAGGTTAATTTCTGATCACTCTATGGAGTTAATAGAAATGCAGCAATGAGAGTGATTGAGAACTTGATCGAGGAGAATGCGCTACACAAACGTGATGCATGCAATGATTCAGCCATGATTCAGCCTACTGCACATTTGGCAAATAAAGAATTTCAGGTGCAAAACATTTATTGTAGCATGAACACAAATGCGTCCTTGGGCAAAATTTGCTTAGCAAACTATACATATGTGACAGTCAAAGATTCTTGTTAATCAGTCTATCTACATTTTTGTACGTTTTGAAAAGTAGATGTCCAGTTGTGAGTTTAGACTTCAAGTTGTGTTCATTTTATGTATAATCTGTTAATTTGTGTAACTCTTATTTCTTTCATAAAATTATATATTTTTCCCAAATTTAACTCAAAAATCCATACAATGTAAACTAAATGAGGATTTGTTCCCTAGACATTACAGCTTACATTTTTTCTACATCTCTCCATTCCATACGTATCAGTTAGAATGTCCGTGAGTGTAGTTAATGGATAATATGATATTCCTACAGCTGTCTATAGAACTACAGCATTAAAAAAAATGGATCCAGATTGGGATTTCTGAAAAATAACCCTGTTTTAGATTCAGGTTCGATGGTGTGTGCTTGGTCTAATTTACATGATGTAAACTATTGCTGCATGATGCATATAAGAACATAAGAAATAGTAGCAGGAGTAGGCCATATGGCCCCTTGAGCCTGCTCCGCTATTCAATAATGACTGATCTCTTACCTCAACATCATTTTCCTGCCCTATCCCCATATCCCTTGATTCCCTGAGTGTCTAAAAATCTATCGATCTCAGTTTTGAATATACTCAATGACTGAGCATCCACAGCCCTCTGGGATAAAGAATTCCAAAGATTCACAACCCTCTGATTGAAGAAATTTTTCCTCATCTCAGTCATAATTGACCGACCCCTTATCTTGAGACTATGCCCCCTAGTTCTAGACTCTCCAGCCAGGGGAAACAGCCTCTCAGCATCTACTCTGTCAAGCCCTCTAAGAATTTCAATGAGATCACCCCTCATTCTTCTAAACGCCAGAGAATATAGGCCCATTTTACTCAATCTTTCCTCATAGGACAACCCTCTCATCCCAGGAATCAAACTAGTGAACCTTTGTTGCACAATGATTAAATCTTATAGATGATTCTTGCAGGTGTGTTTTTTTTTGAATTCATGCAATTCTTTAAACAGTATTAAGTTATAAATTCTGTTTATAAGGAAAAAGTGCAGTATTTGAAGTGGCCTCCATCAGTTAACATTTAAAATTCTGATGGGTCCCTAATTATAACCCATTATTCATTATTCTGTCTAAATTAAGTTCAATTAAATACTTTCTTTTCAATTAGTCTGATTGTTTTTGGTTATTTGACAGTGTGCATGGTAAAATGTAATGGTGATATATTAACGCTACATTAATGAGTTCATTTAGATTATTTAAATTACTCAATTTGCCATTTGGATTTAGAGTAAGCAGCTCTATGATGTTTCTAGGGAGGGGAAAAACAAAGATTGCTTTTCTGAAACGTAGGTACATTTAAGGTACTTGAATGCCTTCGGACAAATATAGTGTTGCAAATGTACACAAGACAGTACACCTTCTAATATATTTCAGAGCTTTATGATTGCTTAAAATATGATTTTATATTGGGAGAGTTATGCAAAATTAATTTTCTGTCAGGAAATTATACAATAAATGTGTCTGTATTTATATTATACTTTTCCAGAGATTATGCTAGGTGAGTTATATGTCTATTGAGATTCTCTTTGCACAATTGTAACTGTGATCACAACAAATATCTCCATTTTATAATCCAAATTTCACTTCAGTTTTCAGCTGTAAAGAAACCGAAGGATTTAATTGAATAATGTGAAATACCCTCAGAGTTCACCAAAAATATACCCTGTTCATGTGATCCTGATGATAACCAGGTTTGTTTGTTTGTTTTACAAGAGTGCAATTGTTGCCTGACATTCAGTAGTTTTAATTGTGATTTTTTGATGTTTTACAAATTAAACTTCTTTAACGTATTGACCCTTGACACTGCCAACTATTCAACTGATAGCTCTGCGCTTATATTGAAGAATATTGTTTATCTGGTGGTTAATGCATGTTCAGTGCTTGGCTCATAATGCTAGTATGACCACATATGCAGTTGTAATTCACCTGAAGTGGAAGTAATCAAACATCAATTGAAATATCATGAAAGAGCAACTTGAGCAGACTATGTTCTGCTCAATTTAACAGTGGACTGATTTTTAAAAAAAAGAATATCTTGGGTTTTAACAGTGTGGTTATAGAAGCATGGTGCACTGAAAAGCAACAGAAAGCCCTGCAGTTTTCATGCCACAATGGAGTTATATTATCAGACCCGGTTAGCATGGTAAGCTTCAGACAAAATAGCCCGGTTTAAAAAAAATAGCAGATGTAGAACAAAAAGAAATAAACATTTAGATTGAGAGCGGCACATGGTACCACAGATAGTGAAAGAGTTTTCATCCTGCACTCTGCCAAGTACCCAATGTCTGTCTCATCACTGTGGGGAAGTGCCAAGTCAAGGCCAGATGCCGTCCTACAGAAGGGAGAATATTAGAGAGAGCATATTAATAAGCCACACTTCTATCTCATGGTGGTTGACCCAGTGCAGTATGGCAGAGGGCCCTGGGACTGCATTGCCTACCTGCCTGGAAAGAATCTAATAAGGTAATAGATGTTTTAAAAACTTAAATAAGGAAAATAAAATGATGGTGGCAGAATTTAGGTGATAATGGTAAAAGAATTGGATGTGCACAGCATCTACGCTTCCAGATAAGAAACCTGAAAGGAAAATTGATGTCACGTTTTGATTATGTGTGAAAATTATTCAGATGATGTAATCTAAAATCTAATGGCCTGCTTTGTTATAATTATTTGAAGTTACCACAGCTAATTGTGACAAATCATTGACTTGCTGTGTTGACTTAACTAATCTTAGTGACAACAGCAGTCAGGCACTGGAATTAGGTACCCTGCCCATAGGGGTGGGGGGGAAATCACTCTAAAGTAATGATCACTTCTAGTCAAAAGTACACTTTGGTGGACTTTGGGTGAGGACAGTATCGGGCTTCCCTTTGTTGCCTCTCTCGGTCATTGGTCTTGGTCACGCAAGTTTGCAGATGATACAAAAATTGGCCGGGTGGTTGATAGTGAGGAGGAAAGCTGTAGACTACAGGAAGATATCAATGGACTGGTCAGGTGGGAAGAAAAGTGGCAAATGGAATTCAATCCGGAGAAGTGTGAGGTAATTCATTTGGGGAGGGCAAACAAGACAAGGGAGCACACAATTAATGGGGAGGATACTGAAAGATGTAGAGGAAGTGAGGGACCTTGGAGTGCATGTCCACAGATCCCTGAAGGTGGTTAAGAAGGCATTTGGAATACTTTCCTTAATTAGCCGAGGCATAGAATATAAGAGCAGGGAGGTTATGCTAGAACTGTATAAAACACTGGTTAGGACACAGCTTGAGTACTGTGTACAGTTCTGGTCACCACATTACAGGAAGGATGTAATTGCTGGAGAGAGGGTACAGAGGAGATTTACAAGGATGTTGCCAGGACAGGAGAATTTTAGTTATGAGGAAAGATTGGATAGGCTGGGGTTGTTCTCTTTGGAGCAGAGGAGGTTGAGGGGTGATTTAATTGAGGTGTACAAAATTATGCGGGGCCTAGATAGATTGGATAGGAAGGACCTATTTCCCTTCGCAGAGAGGTTAATAAACAGGGGGCATAGATTTAAAGTGATTGGTAGAAGGATTAGAGGGGAGCTGAGGAAATTTTTTTCATCCAGAGGGTGGTGGGGTCTGGAACTCACTGCCTGAAAGGGTGGTAGAGGCAGAAACCCTCAACTCATTTGAAAAGTACCTGGATGTGCACCTGAAGTGCCGTGACCTACAAGGCTATAGACCAAGTGCTGGAAAGTGGGATTCGGCTGGGTGGCTCATTTTCGGCTAGCATGGACACGATGGGCCGAACGGCCTCCTTCTGTGCCGTAAATTTTCTATGATTCTACATGAAAGAATGAGCGTATGGTGTGGTACTGGCTTATAACTCAGTGTGACTCAATTCTTAGAAAGGAAGAGAGAAAAATGCAGGGGAAAGCAAGTTTTAAAAGATTGACTGTGCTGAAGAAATGTTTTGATATTTTAACATTTTTATACTGAAACTAGAGTACACAAAATGTTATGTTTGCATGGAAATTGTTGTAAAATTACATGCATTAGAGAGAGTTCATTTCAGAAAAAAAGGACATAGTTGCTTTAGAGGCGGTTTAGAGAAGGTTCACTCGACTGATTCTTGGGATAAGGGGTTTATCTTATGAGGAAAGATTGGACAAGTTGGGCCTGTATACATTGGAGTTTAGAAGAATGAGAGGTGATCTTATTGAAACGTATAAGATCCTGAGGGGACTAGAAGGGGTAGATGCTGAGAGGATGTTTCCCCTTGTGGGAGAGACTAGAACTAGGGGCCACAGTTTAAAAATAAGGGGTCTCCCATTTAAGGCGGAGATGAGGAGAAATTTTTTCTCTCAGAGGGTCGTGAGTCTGTGGAACTCCCTTCCCCAGAGAGTGGTGGAGGCAGGGTCATTGAATATTTTTAAGGCTGAGTTAGATAGATTCCTGATTAACGAGGGAGTCAAAGGTTATAGTAGGTAGAGGGAAAGTAGGGTTGAGGTCACAATCAGATCAGCCACGATCTTATCAAATGGCATAGCAGGCTCAAGGGGCCGAACGGCCTACTCCTGCTCTTAATTCGTATGTTCGTATGTAAATAAAAGTAGAATCATGGAAATAATAGCACAGAAAGAGGCCAATTAGTCCATCAGACCTGTGCCAATGCTGACTCTTAACTGGAGCTATCTATTACTAAAACAAAAGCAAAATACGGCAGATACTGGAAATCTGAAATAAAAACAGAAAATGCTGGAAATACTTAACAGGTCAGGCAGCATCTGTGGAGAGAGAAACAGAATTAACGTTTCGGGTCGATGAACTGGAAGAAGTAATTTCCCTGCCCTTTTCCTGTGTTCTTTTATACTCCTTTACAAATACTTATCCAATTCTCTTCTAAGTGATGATTCAGTCTCTACCTTGTGGTAAAACATTCCAAGCTCCAATGTGAAAAGAAATGTTCTAAACACCCGCTTCGTTCATCTGGGAATAATCCTATCTTTGTGCACCCTTTTTACTGATTAGCTAACTTTCACTATTTGCCCTTTCAAAACCTCACTTTTCTCTGTTGCAGTGAAAAAAGCCCCAATTTTCAAGCTTTTCTTCATAACTATAACCTCTTATTTCTCTTATATAATGAACTTTGCCTTCAGTTCTGGCATGTTATTCATAATTCTTCTGGTGTTCATGTGTGTACATTTTACTGTCTGTTTCTTGGGGTATCTGGTTCTTGTACATTTGAGTGTCAATAAATGATAGTTAATTACTTTCCACTCTGTGATCAGCCCCTTCCAGCATCCATTTTCCTCCCCATGTTCCGTTCCCCTTTCCACCTATCTTGTTTATATTATTCTCGACTTTTGAGGTAATCCGAGCAATTGTGACTTTTAAGTGCCCTGTATTGTTTCTTCCTGTATTGCTTATCCCTATATGAACTACTGCCACCATTATTTCACTTCCTGCCCCCTTCAGTAGCCCAGTCATCCCTTTTAAATTCTTTTTAGGTTACCTGACCTGTGCTTTTACTTCATACTGTTTGGTGGGTTCTGGGGAGTGGAGCTCTCTCACAATGCATTTTTAAATGATACAGAACTGTCAACTCAGGAATAGCTGCCAGAGACCAAGCAGGGCATTTATTCCAACTTTGGTAGACTGTCCTATTGTTCACTGTCAGTGCTTTATCAGTGTTGTCAGTAGGTGAAAAGTCCCCGCAGATAAGGCATACAGTTTCCTTTATTTCTTCTTTCAGTTCTATGCTAGATTCTTCTGGGCTGCATTTTACCTTCAGTGCTCTTAATTCCTTAATATTTTCCTCCTATGTATAATTACTAATCCAACAAGATTTTCTAACAAGACATTTCTATATTAGTAAATGCTCAGACCAGAGGGCTGCAGAGTGCCCAGGAGAGAAATGAAATACAGTTCCTGAAGCTTGCATTGACTTCAGTAACATCTCCATTTTCTTTATAGCTAGGAAAGCTGGATACATGGAATGGGTGGTGGGCTGATGTTTCAGATATAGACAAAGGCAACTTGCATTTATATAGCGCCTTTAACATAGTAAAATGTCCCAAGGCGCTTCACAGGAGCATTATCAAAATTTTTTTTATCACCAAGCCACATAAGGAGATTTTCGGACAGGTGACCAAAAGCTTGGTCAAAGGGGTAGGTTTTGAGGAGCGTCTTAAAGAGGGAGCGAAAGGTAGAGAGGCAACAAGGTTCAAGGAGGGAATTCCAGAGCTTAGGGCTTAGGCAGCTGGAGGCATGGCCGCCAATGGTGGAGCGATTAAAATTGGGGATGTGCAAGAGGCAAGAATTTGCGGAGCGCAGAGGTCCCAGAGGGCTGGAGGAGGTTACAGAGATAGGGAGGGGCAAGGCCATGGAGGGAATTGAAAACAAGGATGAGAATTTTAAACTCGATGCATTCCTGGACCGGGAGCCAATGTAGGTCAGTGAGCACCAGGGGTGATGAGTGAACGGGACTTGGTGCGAGTTAGGAAATGGGCAGCAGAATTTTGGATGAGCTCAAGTTTATGGAGGGTGGCAGGCCAGGAAAGCTTTGGGATAGTCAAGTCTAGAGGTAAAAAAGACATGGATGAGAGTTTCAGCAGCAGATGAGCTGAGGCAGGGGCGGAGATGGGCGATGTTACAGAGGTGGAAGTAGGCGGTCTTGGTGATGGAACGGCTGTGTGGTCAGAATCTCGTCTCAGGGTCAAATAGGATGCCAAAGTTGCGAATGGTCTCGTTCAGCCTCAGACAGTAAACCCTCCAAGAATAAACTGCTAGCATGGGGGGGGGGGGGGGGGGGGCGGGGCTGCTTTTTTGGGGGACTGGCAGACCCACTGTGTTTTGCCAGCCTTTTGAATTAACCAAAAAATTAAAATATCAACGTTACTAAGGTGCAAAAAAATAAATTATCCAGTAATGTTAGCCTGCCTTTTCTCAATACTGACTGACCTGTGTATGTCCAGGGCATTCTGGAGGGGGAAGGTGAACAGCCAGTAGTCGTCCATATCGGTATCAACGACATAGGTAAAAAAAGGGATGAGGTACTGCAAGGTGAATTTAAGGAGTTAGGAGATAAATTAAAAAGCAGGACCTCAAAGGTAGTGATCTCATGATTACTACCAGTGCCACATGCTAGTGAGTATAGGAACAGGAGAATAGACCAGATGAATGCCTGGCTGCAGGGTTGGTGTAGGAGGGAGGGATTTAGATTCCTGGACATTGGGGCCGGTTCTGGGGAAGGTGGGACCTGCACAAGCGGGACGGGTTACACCCGAGCAGGACCGGGACCAATGTCCTCACAGGGGTGTTTGCTCGTGCTGTTGGGGAAGGTTTAAACTAAAATGGCAGGGGGATGGGATCCTGAGCAGGGAGACAGGGGAGGGGGAAACAAGGATAGAAACAAAAGACAGAAAGGGAAGAAGCAATAGTGGAAGGCAGAGAAAACAAGGGCGAAAAACAAATAGGGCCATAGTGCAAAATAAAATTAAGATGACTAGCAATCTTAAAAAGACAAGTCTAAAGGCATTGTGTCTTAATGCGGGGAGCATTCACAATAAGGTAGATGAATTAACAGCACAAATAGATATTAACGGTTATGATATAGTTGCGATTATTGAGACATGGCTGCAGGGTGACCAAGGATGGGAACTGAACATCCAGGGGTATTCAATATTTAGGAAGGACAGGCAAAAAGGGAAAGGAGGTGTGGTAGCATTGTTAGTAAAGGAGGAAATCAATGCAATAGTGAGGAAGGATATTGGCTCGGAGAATCATGATGTGGAATCTGTATGGGTGGAGCTAAGAAACACCAAGGGGCAGAAAACGTTGGTGGGGGTTGTCTATAGGCCCCCAAACAGTAGTGGAGAAGTGGGGTGGACATTAAACAGGAAATTAGAGACGCATGCAAGAAGGGTACAACTATAATCATGGGTGACTTTAATTTACATATAGATTGGTCAAACCAAATTAGCAATAATATTGTGGGGGAGGAATTCCTGGAGTGTGTACGTGATGGTTTTCTAGACCAATACGTTGAGGAACCATCTAGAGAACAGGTGATCCTAGACTGGGTATCATTCAATGAGAAAGGATTAATTAACAATCTTATTGTGCAGGGTCCCTTAGGGAAGAGCGACCATAACATGATAGAATTCCTCATTAAGATGGAGAGTGAAGTAGTTGAATCCGAAACTAGGGTCCTGAATCTAAATAAAGGAAATTACGAAAGTATGAGGTGCGAGTTGACTGATAGATTGGGGAACTTTATTAAAAGGGATGACGGTGGATAGGCAATGGCTAATATTTAAAGAACGTGTGCAGGAATTACAACAATTATTCATTCCTGTCTGGCGCAAAAATAAAACAGGAAAGGTGGCTCAACCGTGGTTTACAAAAGAAATTAGGGGTAGTATTAGTTCCAAAGAGGAGACATATAAAATTGCCAGACAAAGCGGCAAGCCTGAGGATTGGGAGCAGTTTAGAATTCAGCAAAGGAGGACAAAGAGATTGTTTAAGAGGGGGAAAATAGAGTATGAGAGTAAACCAGCAGGGAACATAAAAACTGACTGTAAAAGCTTCTATAAATATGTCAAGAGAAAAAGATTAGTGAAGACAAACGTAGGTCCCTTACAGTCAGAAATGGGGAAAATTATAATGGGGAACAAAGAAATGGCAGAACAATTAAACATATACATTGGTTTTGTCTTCACAAAGGAGGACACAAATAACCTGCCAGAAATGTTAGGGAACCAAGGGTCTAGTGAAAGGGAGGAACTGAAGGAAACCAGTATTAGTAAAAAAAAATAGTGCTAGGGAAATTAATGGGGCTAAAGGCTGACAAATCCCCAGGGCCTGATAATCTACATCCCAGAGTACTAAAGGAAGTGGCCCTGGAAATAGTGGATGCATTGGTGATCATCTTCCAAAATTCTATAGACTCTGGAACAGTTCCTACAGATTGGAGGGTGGCAAATATAATCCCACTATTTAAAAAAGGAGGGAGAGAAAAAACAGGGAATTACAGACCAGTAAGCCTAACATCAGTAGTGGGGAAAATGCTAGAGTCTATTATAAAAGATGTGATAACTGAACACTTGGAAGGCATTAATGGGATTGGACAAAGTCAGCATGGGTTTATGAAAGGGAAATCATGCTCAACAAATCTACTGGAGTTTTTTGAGGATGTAACTAGTAGAATAGATAGGGGAGAACCAGTGGATGTGGTGTATTTGGATTTTCAGAGGGCCTTATTTTGATAAGGTCCCACACAAGAGGTTAGTGTGCAAAATTAAAGCACATGGGATTGGGGGAAATATATTGGCATGGATTGAGAATTGGTTGACAGACAGGAAACAGAGAGTAGGAATAAACGGGTCTTTTTCCGGGTGGCAGACAGTGACAAGTGGGGCCCTAGCTATTCACAATATATATCAATGATTTGGATGAGGGAACTAAATGTAACATTTCCAAGTTTGCAGACGACACAAAGCTGGGGTGGAATGTGAACTGTGAGGAGAATGCAAAGTGGCTCCAATGTGATTTAGACAAGTTGGGTGAGTGGGCAAGAACATGGCAGATGCAGTATAACGTGGATAAATGTGAGGTTATCCACTTTGGTTGTAAATACAAAAAGGCAGATTATTATCTGAATGGTGATAGATTGGGAAAAGGGGAGGTGCAACGAGACCTGGTTGTCCTTGCACACCAGTCGCTGAAAGCGAGCATTCAGGTGCAGCAAGCAGTTAGGAAGGCGAATGGTATGTTGGCCTTCGTTGCAAGAGGATTTGAGTACAGAAGCAGGGATGTCTTACTGCAGTTGTACGGGCCTTGGTGAGACCACATCTGGAGTATTGTGCGCAATTTTGGTCTCCTTATCTGAGGGAGGATATCCTTGCTATGGAGCGAGTGCAACAAAGGTTTACCAGACTGATTCCTGGGATGGCAGGACTGACGTATGAGGAGAGATTGGGTCGACTAGGCCTATATTCACTAGAGTTTAGAAGAATGAGAGGTGATCTCATCGAAACATATAAAATTCTGACAGACTAGATGCAGGGAGGATGTTCCCGATGGCTGGGGAGTCCAGAACCAGGGGTCACAGTCTCAGGATACGGGGTACGCCATTTAGAACCGAGATGAGGAGAAATTTCTTCGCTCAGAGGGTGGTGAACTTGTGGAATTCTCTACCACAGAAGACAGTGGAGGCCAAGTCATTAAATATATTCAAGAAGGAGATAGATATATTTCTTAATGCTAAAGGGATCAAGAGATATGGGGAAAAAGTGGAATCAGGGTACTGAGTTAGACGATCAGCCATGATCATTTTGAATGGCGGAGCAGGCCCAAAGGGCCGAATGACCTACTCTTGCTCCTATTTTCTATGTTTCTATGTTCGCCATTTTCTGTTTTTTTATTTCATCCCATGTATAATTTGCCTTATCATGGATGCTACCAACATGATCTCCGGAGGGAAGTAAATAACGATAGGCAAAACTTGCAAGGTAAACCATCTGAAATTTCTCCCTAACTCCAAAGACAATTCAACAAATCTCCAGGATAGCGATCTAACTTTACGTTCCATACTATTCAATTTTCAGTTTCACAGTTGACATTCTGTATCCTTCTAACAAACACATGCACCATTGCATTCCTTTTTGAGAATTTGAGCATACAGTTAGTTGTTTTTTATGAATGCCATAGAGAAATCAAGTTAGCACCAACTTTATTCCTGCACATGGAAAAAAATGTACAATTATTTATATTCAATATGCGAGTTATAATTGAGCATTATATTTAATGGTTGTTATATTCAGGGAATAAAAAAAACACAGTGGCTATAAATGCCAAAGTGCCATTAAGTAAAAGATATTTGAAAGTACGTTGGATTCAATACTCTTTCAGGAAAGAAAAAAAACAACTGCCTTTAGTCATAGCATCAAACTTTGGTGAAGAACAAAGCTTTATTTTGTTCAGAATTTATCCTTTTCTTCAAACTTTCTTTTCTGGTAATCATTGAGTAGCATGCCAACTGTTTGAATGGCTGGTGCTGAAAGGTTCATGGTTTTCTTTTCAGTTCCTGCCTTTTGTCTGTTGTGATTCTCAATAAATGCTGACAGATGCCAGAGTGGAGATTTTATTACAGTCCCTTCTATTATAATGAACTCTCAACCATCTAAAGTCAGATCTATTTTCTGTAGCTTTCCAGCAGGTTGTATTTGGCAATCTGCAGTTAATTGACTTGGAAATGATTTTCATATGTTTTTTATAATTACAGGAATGCTTAAATACTCTCCTAGAAAGTTATAAAACTGACATTGCTTGCGTACAGTGAAATATGGTTTGTCAAATGCATAGGCTAAACAAAAAATTGGTGAATTGTAGTGAGTTCACTTAATTGTCCAAGACTTCTGTCTATCATTAAGTACATTCTACATCAGAGATTACATTGTTTAAGGCCTAATAACTCTTGTGGTAGAATGCTGAACACTCATCCAAGGGACCAGGGGTTAAATCTCAGCTTTGACTGACTGGTTAATATCAACCACTCGCAATAATTGAATTTTGTCCGGTCTCACCCAAATACTAGATGGATTACTTCATGATGGCTGAATGTTGCATTCTAATGACTCGGATCATTCAGTTTGGTTCTGTGTCAGCTGATGGGTAGTATGGCGATAGAACAGTGATTGATGGGAAGGTAAAGATAAGAGGAAAGAAAATTTTAAAATTATAAAGAGAAATTCCAATGCATCTACACAGTTCAATATATTTATACCTTTTGTAATTTCACCTTGGCCTGCAGTATTATTTCACATACGTCAGTTCACACATAGTTTAATTCACACAGCTCTGTTTAAGACTCAGTGGACGAATGCACTGTGTGGTGTGCCACTAAGCCAGACAAAGCAAGATTTCCCTAATCTTAACTGGAGCAGTGGCAATTAGAGCATTGTAATTCGCCTCCGTGTCTCCAGGTTAGGGAGGAGAAAAGAAATCAATCACCCTAGATCAGTTCTGGAAAGTGCAAGTTTGGACATTAGATGAGAGGACTGGGGTCAGTAGTGGTTACACTCAAATTAGCCTGCCAACATTTGCTGTTTAAGCTCCCGCTTGAAGACTGGACACTTGGGTAAGGCCTGTGGGCACACAGAGCCAATACTATAAGCATGAGTCACTGATTTTTGAAGAGAGAGGTATAACTTTGGGAAAAGAGAAAGGAAATAGTGTTTTTTAGTTTGTTAACGATATCAGAATGCTTAAATTATTCTAAGAACAGTCTGATCTTGGCGAAGTATCAGAACTAGAAATATTTGTACATTGAGAGATTGTTCAGCTGAACTTTGTCGCAAAAACTTACAAATTACTTCATTGGATGGAACAGTTTTGCAACCAAAGCTCAACTGAGAGGGGAATAAAATCTAAGATATAATTTGGTTGGAGCATTAATTAACAGAATGCAGATATTTATTCAGTGTATGTGTTGGGGTCTTAAGAAACTTAAAACATTTTACAAAGCTTTTCTACATCCGCAGAGATTGCGTAAAATGATTCAAAAACAAAGTTGTCAAACTCTTTATAGTTCTTGCATGGAAAGCTGTACATGATCTACCTCCCCCTCATTCCTCCATGGCTAATGAGAAATTTTAGAAAACATTGTTAGAATAAACCTGATTTCTTTACAGATGCATGAGGAAAGGAAACATTTAATTGGGCTTAGGAGGAGTCTCGAACAGCACTGCAAATAAGAAGGAGGAAAGACCCAATGGATCAGATGACAGCTACCTTGAAAAAAAAAACAAAAAGTGCACTTCAAAGGAAGTATCTAAGCTCACAAATAAAAGGAAAATATAAGACTTGCATTTATATAGCGCCTTTCACGTCCCAAAGGAGCTATTACAGCCAAAGAAGTACTTTTGAAGTGTAGTCACTGTTGTAAAGTAAGGAAAGGTGGTAGGTAATTTGCGCAGAGCAAGAGCCCCACAAACAGCAATGAGATAATTGACCAGATAATCTGTTCTGATGATATTGCTTGAGAGATAAATATTGGCCAGGACAGCGGGGAGAACTTCCCTGCTCTTTGAATAATGCTATGGGATCTTTTATGCCCACCTGAGAGGGCAGAAGAAGCCTCGGTTTAACGTCTCATCCCGGTGATTCCCTGCCTGCCTTTTGCTTTTGTCTTTCTGGAATGACTTTGTTTAGAATGTGAGATATTATACTTATAACAGTCTGTATAGTAAAGGATTCCTACTTGTTCCTACTGCTTCTATGTTTGTTATGTTATTATCTGGTGGCATACTTTAAATTCATATTTTTTAAATAGTCACCAAAATAATTGCTGAGGGGAAAATCTTTACATTTTTGTGCATAAAATCCTACTTGTTTCCCCACTAACAGGATTCTTCCTTTGGCTCCTGTAAAAGGACAGGTATGAGAGATAGTAAAAAAACATTTTTCATGTTAAAACTGAAGGATATTTGAAAGGGTGTGAAGAGCAATATGCATGGATACCTGAATAGGGTGCATGATGAATACACATATGCTAATTGTCATTGAGTTGCTACATGATCAGCAGATTGCTGAACTTGAGAAACACCCAGGTACATTGTGCAGAGCACAGGCCAGGGGGAAATATCCAGACCAGACATTACGAAGCACGGCCGTTCCTGGACTGGAAGGTGAGAAAGGAAAGAGCTGCGAAAAGGTGATGGGTAGAAGAAAGAGAGCCAGAAGGAGTAGACACGCGGTCAAGGTAGGAGCCATTTGGGGCTGAAACTACTCTTTCCCCAGTCTGGAATGGGAGGAATTGATTATCAGTCAAAAAGGCCCTTTCTGAAGGAAATTAGAAAGTTAGTGGCGACTGCAAAGAGGCTATGTGAATCACAGTCCTGCAAGTATTGTACAACTTGGGGAGCCAATGAGCATAAGAAGATACTGATGTGAGTAGTGGGAGACTCGTTGATTAGAGGGTTAGACAAGTATGTTTGTGGCTGAGACAAAAATGGTATATTTCCTCCCTAGTGATTGGGTGAAGAACATAAAGGAACATGTAGACAGAATTTTAGGAGGGTTCAGTGAGCAGGCTGTGGTCGTAGTTCATGTGGGAAGGAGCAACCTTGGTAGAACTGAGGAAAGATTCTTGCTCAGGAAATATGAAGAGCTGGGAAGAAGGCTAAAAATCGAGATGCTAAGGCTAGTATTCTCTGGAATACTACCTGTACTGTGCTAAGCCAGGCATAGAGAGATTAGGCAACTAAACATGTCATTAAAAGAGTGATGTTGGCGGGAAAGTTTCAGGTTTGTGTAATTAGTTGGGCCAGTTTCGGAATTGGAGGCAGCTGTACAGGAAAGATGGACTCAACCTGGAATTAACTGGTGCCAAATGTCCTGGCACTAAAATAGATTGAGCCATGGTGTGAGTTTATGTTAGTGAGCTCGGAGAGGTGGCATGGAAACATTTACCTTAGAGCAGATGGGGAGGGATGAAGAATAAGTATTAGGGTTAGGGAAATAATAGGGAAAAATTAGAATGGTTGGAGGTACTGAGGAATAACAGTTGAACGAGTTTAAAGTATGTATGAAGCAATAGGAATAAAATTGTGCAACTCACAGCACTAATTATTTTGAGGAGGTACAATGTCATAGCTTTGATAGAAACCTGCATCAGGAATTTCTTCGGGGGTTCTCCCAATTGGCTGCATAACTTTGGCAGAAGGTTAGCAGAAACCTTGGCTTCTATCTGGGGATTCCGCTGAAGTTATGTCGGCCGATCGGGAGAACCCGGGAGGAAATTTCAGTGTCGGTTTTTGCTGGGACAGGAAAGTTAAAGAAGGAGTGGGGCCACTAAAGGATGATGAAGGCAATTTTATAGTAGAGAATAAAGAAATAGCAGAGATAGCTATTACTGCTACTTATAGAGCAGGGTGAAGGAAAGACTGCAGGGATACCAGAGAAGGAGGAAGAGGGGATGGAGGAACCATTAATGAATATAAATATTAAAAAGGAAACTGTGTCAGAAAGGGGACTTAAAGTTGTAACAGGCCCAAATGGTCTACATTTCAAACTATTGTAGGAGGTCCAGGCATTCTTGGATGAATCACAATTTCCTCAGGCTAAGCATTGAGAAGACCTAAGCCATTGTCTTCAGCCCCTGCCACAAACTCCATAACCTTACCACCGCCACCATCCCCTCCCTCACAACTATCTTGGAATGAATCAGACTGTTTGTAACCTTGGTGTCCTACTCAACCCTGAGCTGTGATTCTGACGCCATATCCTCTCCACCTGAAAGGTCACCTACTTCCACACCTGTAACATCACCTGCCTCCACCCCTACATCAGCCCATCTATTACTGAAACCCTCATCCATGTCTTTGTCACTTCCAAATTTGACAATTCAACACTCTCCTCCTCCACCCTCCATAAACTTCAGCTCATCTAAAACTTTGCTGCCCTATCCTATTCTATCCTACTGCAAATCCCGCTCACCCATGATCCCAGTTCTTGCTGACCTACATTGGCTACCAATCCCCCAATGCCTCAAATTTAAAATTCACATCCGCGTGTTATCTCTATAACCTCTTTCAGTGCTACCCACCCACCAGCCCCACCCCGAGCTCTCCATTCCTCTGACACTGGCCTCCCTTACATCCCCCTCCCTTTGCTCCTCATTGGCAGCCATACCTTCATCCGTGTAGGCCCATAATCTGGAATACTTTCCCTCTCTACCTGACTCTTCTCCTTTAAGATCCTCCTTAAGACCCACCTCTTTGACCAGATTTTTGCTCATCCCTCCTAATTTCTGCTTATTTGGCTTGGTGTCTGTTTTTTCCTTATGCCTCTGTGAAGCACCTTTGGACATTTTCAATGTTAAAGGCACTATAATAAATTGCAAGTTGTTGTTGTGATGGAATAGCAGATATATTAATCATAATATTCCAAAATTCTTTGAAAACAGGAATTGAATCAAAGGACTGGAGGATGATGAATTTTATACTCCTAATCAAAAAAGGGAAAGTGATAAACCAGGTAATTACAGACCAATTAGCCTCACGTTGGTAATAAGAAAATGGGATGACATTAGTGAACACTTAGATAAAGACTAAATGGAGACAGTTAACACAGATTTATAAAGAGCAGGTCATGCTTGACTAATTGAATTCTTAGAAGAAATTATTGAACCTATAGACAAAAGGAAGGCAGTGGATGTAGTATATTTGGACTTTAAAAGGCATTTGATAAAGTGGCACATAAGCATTTTATGAAGATTAAGGCCTCTAGTATTAAAGGCAAAATATAACTAGCGGTGCACCTGGGGGTCAGTGTTAAGACCTCTCGTTCTCCATATGTATAAATAATTTGAAATTGGGCATAGGGGACTAATCAAAAATTTCGATAGTACCAAATTCAAGGACATGCCAAACTGTGAGGAAGATGCACATAGACAAGTTAGAGGGTATAGTTAGTGGACTGGGCAAATATGTGATAAATGCAACTCAATGTAGATAAATGTGAAGTAGCATATTTTGGGAGTGCTAGTTTTTGGGGTTTTTAAATGGGATGCCTTACTTGGGTTCAGTATCACAAACCACCCCCATAAGAGAGGACCTGGAGTGTGCCTTTACTTGTCCAATAACTAGATAAATGTCATGATGCGGAGATGCCGGTGATGGACTGGGGTGGACAAATGTAAGGAATCTTACAACACCAGGTTATAGTCCAACAATTTTATTTTAAAATCACAAGCTTTCGGAGATTATCCCCTCATTCACCTGACGAAGGGGATAATCTCCGAAAGCTTGTGATTTTAAAATAAAATTGTTGGACTATAACCTGGTGTTGTAAGATTCCTTAGATAAATGTCGCAAGCCTAATGATCAAGTAGAGTGCCCTTGTCACTGTGTTCTCAGCTTACTGGATATACGATGTGGTCTCCTCAACTTCAGAAAGGCAGAAGATTAAATACTCAGACTGTGGCTTGGCTAATAAACTACTGGTTAGATTTATTGAACAATAAACAGATAAATGAACAGTATCAAATATAGCAGTACATTTACAGTAATTATAGACTTTACTATTCTTGGAACATCAAAAACAACAAAGGCACTTCTCCTGTGCTAACACTCAACACAAGATTGACCCTTGTAAACCAATTCCTTATGTGGCCGTTAGTTACCATGGAGTCTCTGGTCTGCCCTATTGCTGTTGGCTGGGTGAAGGCTGCCAAATATAAATCCACAACCAGCAGCTGCTGGCTACAGAAATGTCTGTCAAATGGACTACAAATGAACACAGTCCTATCCTCCTTACAGACCTGACTCGAGTCGTCCCTAGACTATCCGGCCAGAGGGAATCAAAACAATGTTTGCCCACACAAATGCTGCTACCACTTACAGTAGAGTTCAAAGACAACCAGCAGCTCCTGCCTACAGAGTTGTCTGTCAAATGGACCACAAAGAATCATAGGCCTACCCCTCTTATAGACCTGATTCAAGTCTGTGGTGCCATGCTGACTAAATTATAGAGTTATAATTAAGCACATGGATGTCAGGAAATGGTTTTTAAGAATAATGTCTTTGAAGTGACCTTTTGCATACCCGACTGTAACATGTGTTCTCTGCAGTTTGAGGAAGCAGCTAGCAGTACCTAATGTTTAAAGTGACTGCCAGACTCTTATGCAAAGATAAAATGTGTAGACCTTTCTTATTATTAGAAATGTGACCAATATCCTAAACAATAAATTCACAGGGTGTGCTACATTGTCAGATATGCTGTCCTTTGACTGAAACGTTAAGCTGAGACCCCTGTCTGCCTATTCAGGATATTAATCTTTCAGGGAATCAATTTTCCTGGCATTTTGCACTTCCCCATTGGGAGGTAGAGTTGTCAATGATGCTCTTCTATCCTTCCAAGAAGCTAATTACAGAGTAACATTGTAAAGATCTGGGAGTAGGTTGTCTACCTGTACTCAGTCAGAGAATAATGTATGACGTTGAGAAAATTACCGTAACATTTGAGAATTTTAAAATACTAACAGCACTGCTAGCCGGATGGAGATCACTTAAAGAACTTTCATAAAGCTGACCTTTGGAGACTCGTCGGTGCAGACAGTTAGAATACATTCCTTTCATCTCCTGGACATGGATTCAAATTTTGCCTGGATGGATAAGGTGAAAGCCTCCTTTTTCTGTTTGTAAAAAGGGTCATCTGATATCAGTTGGGCAGTCTCAATCTGGTTCATAGAATTTACCACACTGAACCAGGCTGTTCAGCACAACCAGTCTAAGTTGGCGTTTATTCTCCACATTAATTCCACGTACCTGTCCTGTTTCCATTTCCCTATATCCCCTTTTCCTTCAACCATCTATTGAGCCTATTCTTAAATATTGACATGGTCTCTGTTTAAATGGTAATGCATTCCATACCTCCCTACCCTCTGTGTAAAAATTGTTTTTCCTTCTCTCGGTCCTAAATCTCGTACGTTTAATTTTGTATCTATGTCCCCTCATTCTAGATCTCTCAATACTGGAAATGGTCTCTTTCCATCTACCTTTGCCCATCTCATTGTAATTTTAAACACCTCTATCAAATGACTCAGTTGTCTCCTCTGTTCTGATGAAAACAGTCCTATTTTTCAACTTGAAAGAATGTGAGTCCATAGCACAAAACTACTCATAATTTGATACTAAAGTCACAAGAAAGGCTAATACTGGAAGCAGAATCATTACATTTGTTCAATTGGGCTTGCAGTTCTTGGGTTGGGGTTCAGCCACATTTTCACGGTAGTGCACGATGAATTTTATCCAGCACCCAGCTCATGCAACACCTGCTTTATGATCAGATACAAAATATGTCAAAATATTTTCTTCACGAGCTACGGTGTGTCTCAATTTAACAGGCATAAAATTTTGAATAATTTTTAAAAGTTAATGTGCATACACTTGTCAACAGAAATTAAAAGTAGATATACATTGGCCCAGAAATTGCTTTTAAAATAACGGTGAGCCTAACAGCGCTCATCATTATTAGTCGCGAAATCGAAGAGCAAAGTCCGGCGACCGCACATGCGCAGTTAAACGCGGAAATCTGGAACTTGCTCTTCCTGGTTTGCTGCCGATGTGACAGCTTCACCTTAACGTCGGCTGCAATCAATGGACCAGCGCCAACTTGCTCTCCTGCCCAGTTGGAAAGGAACTAATCTCACAAAACAGGTACATTCAGTTTTTTAGGTCTAAAATAAGTTTTAACAGTTTGGTAAGTCTTAATGACTGTCAAAAAACCTCTCTGGCACTAAAAATTAACTTTTAAAAAAGTGGAGTCTCATTACTCCTGATTTTAATAGTTTATGGACATTGAAAAATAAAATTTTAATTAAAATTTGAAAAACTTTTACCTTCTGTCTCTTTTTTCTCAATCTTTTAATCTTATCATCTCTTTATTTCACTTTCTCTGTATCATTTTATAATACCTTATCGGGCACGTCTGCATTTTTAGTCTGCGCTGTTTGTGAATGAACTGCACTTCCTGGTTCTCACAGCGTGGCTTGCTTCAAGCTGATTGGTCGAGGGGCCTTAAAGCTCCTTTCACCACTCACACAGCCCGGGGAAAAAACGCTGATGTTATTTGAACTCACAGTTCAAGGGAGTTGCCACCAAAAAAACGTGGTAACTCAGTGGGTAAATTTAAATGTGATGAAAGGCGACCACTGCTGGTTTGCTGTTGGAGCAGTTTCTGGCCCAATAGTTTTTTTTAAGATGAGGCAATGAAATGTATTGGCATGG